>NC_136805.1:20823940-21208940 GCF_951216825.1 Electrona antarctica
ACGCTACACCACCTTACCACCACAGACCCCCCACCCCCCCTCTCTGTCGGATTGGAAGGTAATGGTTCTTAAAGAAACATTCTCTCAGCATTCTCCGCATCTCACTGTGATTTAAGCGCACACTCGCGCGCGGGCACACACACACACACACACACGCAGGCCAATCAAACACCTGATTAATTATACACCAGTATGAGTGTGAGAGACAAGTGCACTCTGACATTTTATTCTCAACATTGTGGTTCAATGTGGTCTAAGCCCCAGATTCAACACTAGACAGGCTAATTAGTGGAAATATATTTGAATAAATGTTAACACAAGCACATTTTCTATAATCTATAAGCCTGCTAATACACAAACTGTCCATAATGGTCTACAATAGACATGCCTGTAAACGTGGGTCTGTGCCAGGGTTAAGGTTAGAGGGGCTGTAGCTTTAGGGCTGAGTGTGCACAATTCTAAGAGCAGAATAATATAGGCTAGAATGGTGAGAAAAAGTGATTAAAAATACTGCTGAAAATATAGGCTACTTTCTTTTCTCCAAAATAAATTGAATTGATTTTATTAAGTTATTTTCTATTTTCTCCTGCTGTACAGTAGGGAAAGCATGGCATGATATTTATTATAAATAATTATGATGCAAGAATCTGTACAGTATTCCATGTTAAGGCCATTGATGTAGTTGGGTAGCAGCTTATAATGCATTTGCAGAATTGTGTGTGGGTGCTGGCATGCATGCTAATTACATTCACTGAATAGGAATTTATTCAAGCCTTTGCGTGTGATTAAATTTGTACAAATACAGATATTTCTATATGGCTATTGCTTGTGATATCATACAGATAAGGAAGGACTGTGAGCAAGCATCGGTAAACATAAGGCTGTGCTGTCTTTAAGAGCGAGAGCCGGGCTAGAGGTGATGTAATGTGTTCTCAGACAATGATGTCATCGACTGAGACACAGCAAGGATTTAAAGTGACAAAGGCGTTTTTACAGGATCTGTGCAATCCTGCATGGCCACAGAAGAGTTAAGCACGCGGGTGTTGGGAGTCCAGGGGACCATCATTAGGGGAAGAAAGAATCCTATTGATGAAATGAGAGCAAATTATACACGTGTTTCCCCCTGCATCACTTCATATCTGCTTACCTAATAAAAAGAGGCCAAATGTTCGAATTTAGTACGTCATACAGTACATACATCGTGTCATGTATGTATGTTTATTCATTTGAGATACAAAACACAATGTATAGTTGTTAGTGAATATATAACGAGGGTTATGCTACCAAACATAATACATTCCACTGCATTATCAGCATTAATACTTTGTGTTAGATAGTATGATGGGAGTGGAATGGAAGTGTTAACATGAAAGATACTGTATGAAATTTCACTGCTATCATAGACTGCATTATTGATCACTGTAAGGTGGGATAACAGTAGGCTATGCATATGGTAAATAAGACTTAAGACTATTTGTTTTATGCTAATTCCTTACAAGCCACATAATAATTTTGAATACTGTTGGAATTGTTCAAGTTAGATACCAAACATTTCCAAGGTCCTCTCCAATAATATGATCCCATTTTTACCATCAAATTCTGGTCCAATTTCATTCAATGCTACTTTAGGCTTTTTGTTTTCAACTTTATGAAGTACTTAATCTCGTTCTTGTCCTTCTCAAGTAAATTTTGCGACAAGCCTTCATAAGCCCTCATCCCTGTTGTTCTACAAACTTGTCCTTATTATTGTAACTCTGGTCTTTCCAAAAGAAGTACTCCGGATAACCCTTTCATCCTCATAAGAATTGGATTCAGTGTCACCCTCTTGGATCATCTCGAGGCCCTCACATAAACTGCTAGCTTTCTTCAACACTTCTTGTTTTCCTTTGTCCTTTTTCTCCTCTACTGATACTGTTCCTGCACTGTCGTCTTCTCCCGTTATTGAGCATTTATCTGAAGCCTGATCAGAACCGTCCTGATCAGAAGCTCCATTACTGGGTTGCTCCACTTTTAACAGTTTCTCCTGCCTTTGGTCGTCATCGACACATTCAGGGATGTCTTCATAAATGCATAGATCTTTCACTGGCTGGACTGAGGTATTTGTCATTGCTTGGGCAGAGGGAGGATCTTGTCTGTTCTCATATGTTATTGTTGAATCCTGGTGTTTGTCGCTGTTTGAGAGGCTGTCTCCATCATCCTCCAATGATGCATTTACACTTTCAGAGGATATTGGGTGGTTGGAATCTTGAATCTGTAGGTCACAGGGTGTCATATCGCTACAGGTCTCTTCTTCTGGTGCAGATTGCTTGGCCGACAGCTCTGTTTCACCCTCTAACTTGGATGGCGTCGGGACATTTGAGCTTATGTCGTTCTTTGTTATGTCAGAGTCTGAGATGTTGATGTCACATGCAATCTTGTAGAAGAGAGAATGGTTCTCTCTCATTTTCTCCAGACTTTGACTGACGATGGATGAGAAATCGGCCACAGAGTCATGGCATGACAGCTGGCTGTTGATGTTTGATATCTCCTCATCACACAGTGGCTCTGCGCTGCTGTGGTCCTGCAATGGTATGAACCCATGCCACTGATTGGTGGAGAGAAACCACTTGGTTCTCAGATCGCCAGACGACAAAGTGCTTTCATCACAATCATTTGGGCTTTCTTCGTGCTCTTCCTCTTGTTTATAACAGTCTCTCATTCTAAATGCTTTGCCTTCATCTCTCTGGTGGACAGTCATAGATGAGATATGATAAGGTGAGTCAGGGTGTTTGATTTTATGTCTGGCAACCCCTTTCTTCCCACTGTTACATCTGTGTTGTGCTTTGTTTCCAAAATGACTTTTAAGCTTTCTCATATGTCCGTCTCCTTCCTCTTCATCGTGAGAGGTGCCACTAGAGGTGCGAACCTCTGCAGGGCCATACTCCTGAGGCCCGCCATCACTATCACAGCAGCTTCCATAGCTGTCATGAGGTTCTGAGTCTGAAAAGAAAGGAGAGTTACATAAATTAAGTACTTGCTCACAAGTTGAAAGTCAGTGTCAAATACTGTTGTCTCACTTACAGTGATGGTCAACCAATATGTTTCCTGGTTAAAACCTGGATAAACATTTTAAAATCTTTTATGCAGCGGACTCCCAAATTGACTTTAATTTGGCCCTGTGATGAATACTTTGGTTTAGATTCAATGTTTAATTTATACACACATTGCAAAAGTGATATTTTCTGGTAAAAAAATAAAATAAAAATAATAAAGCGCTATATTTTGATATTTACTGTTATAGTGTTGTTCAGTAACAGGGATCTCCCCATCTCTCCAGAAATAGAAAATACATTTTCAGGTGGATTGCCAATCTCATCCAATCAGGAGAGAGAATACATTTATGTAGTGTTCAATAAAAAAATGTGTCTGCTTATTTATTTATTGCGAATTACTATGAAAACCTGTAAAACCTGTCAGTGACCCCGTCAGTGACTCTGTAACACCACTATATGGCTGTCAGTCCACCACGCCTCGTGACATGTCACGCCACCATATATGGTCGTCAGTCCGTCATGCCTCGTGACACGCACCATATATGGCCGTCTCCATGAAGACCACGACACTGACCTCAATAAACCCTGAATAGCCATACATGGAGAAGACTGGACCATCGCCTAGATCTGCATATATGGAGCCGGCCAGCAACTCTACATCTGACCTCAAACCTCAAACCCTTAGATCTCCATATGATCTGTTCTGACATTCCATACTCAAGACACGCTCCCCATGCCAAAGCGACAGCACTCGTCCAGCAGTCTGCCATCACCCAGGCGGATGCATGCTCGCTTCTCGCCCTCAGGCCATCTTACTGGTTTAATTACTTTCATCTCTTCTGATTACTAAAGGACAGGAGATACGGGAGACCGCTGGTACGATAGCAATATTTAACACCAATTTGAACAAAAAACACAATTAACTGCACATTTTTATAATGACTCATACTCTTATATAATCTTTTGTATTGTAGTAAATTATAGTGAACTGATAAAGTTAACTTTAACTTTAACACCCTCAAAGACCCCTGGAGTGGATGCCCACTTTGAACACCACTGATCTGAGGAGTTGAATGCATGATCCCTTGACAAGGATTACATTATTACAGGATTATGTTCAAATAGACACGTTTGGGTCTGTAACTCTGAGAGTGTACAAATGGAGTGCAGCACTCTCCTTACTAAAAACTTAAAAAGTAAGGATTTTACAGTGTAGATTGGGGTCTCTGAGAATTAAAAAAAAAAAAATCTAATGGGGGGTCCGTGCCCAGAATTCATATCAAACTGGGGGTCACTGCACTAAACAAGGCTTAAATTGAGACAACAGGTGAAGGCCCAATCAACCAATCTGCTACGCCTCTGGGCCCTGGACTGCATTCTATAACTTACTGTGGTATTATTGTGAAAAGAGTACCTGACTTCTGCCTGCTCTTTCTAGGCATGTCATTGGTTAGGGTAGGGGGACCCTGGGGGAGTTCCCGTCTCTCCCTCTTGATTGGCAGGTGGCGGGGTACTACAGGACTCTCTCTGACTGCACTGAGGGAGAGAGAGACAGAGACAGAGACACATACAGAGGACACTGAGATTGAAGATCATTTAGTCATATAATGCATTTATACCGGTATCTACCATACATACTTATTATTATTATGCAGATGCACACTCTATAGCCCCCCAAAACAATCACACTTGTGTGAAGTGTTAGGGTTACGGCCCACTGTATTTAGCCACATGTTGTCTTACGTCGCAATTTAGTGCCCTAAATACTTACAAGGACATAAACATATGAATGCCATTTTTACACATTTTTGCCATTTTAACCATAACCCCATATAGCTAAACATACTGTAGCAGATCTGCTTGTAGAGCTTGGTTATTTGTGATGCATGACACTGGTGTGCATAATAATAATCTGTCATAAATCAAACAAAAATCACACTCGTGTGAAGTGAGGGGCGCTCTTATCATCATACATCACATTTCGTGCTCAGCCAATCAGCTGAGCACAATCAGTGCTCATCAGCCAATAAAATCATCACATTCCGTACTACAAACACACAAAGCTGTGCATAGGAGGTGCTAGCTAGCGCTCCTCAAAAATAAACCATTCGCTTGTGAGGACCAGGAAAAATGGTCTTCACAATGTCTATTTCTCAAATTATACTTATACTTGGCCTACACAAGTATTATTTCTAATACACACATGCACACTCGCCCCTTCACTCCATGGATCTCACCTCCGGATCACTCTCTCCCGTATTCGCTCCACACGACGGAGTTTGGCTTCTCGTTGCTCTGGGGTCAGACATTGGTCAGGGTCCAGGTCAGGGTTCAGGAGGACAGAGGGCCTTCCTTCTACCTGGTCAAAATGTTATTAGACACAATTGACCATGACATGCTGCACGTAATAGTATTAAGGTACACGGTGACGCAACACTTACGGGTCATTTCTTACAATCTCAGAGTGAAAATGACACAGAGGAATGCAAATCGTCACTATACATTCAGTAGCAATGGTGTAGTGAGTATTTAAAATATACATTTTACGGCATGGCTCCTCAGAGGTGAGCTGTCTAGAGACAGACAGACAGACAGACAGACAGACAGACAGACAGACAGACAGACAGACAGACAGACAGACAGACAGACAGACAGACAGACAGACAGACAGACAGACAGACAGACAGACAGACAGACAGACAGACAGATAGATTGTGAGACATTGTGTAAAGTGCCATCATGGCATACTGTACCTTACTTACATACTACATTTTATAATGACAATTATAAAATGGGGCTCTGATCAGATTGCCCTATTTCGGAGTCACACATCATAAATACAGTACTGTCTGTATGTCATGAGACAGACTTCACAGGCTGGCCACATGAAGTCTGAGATCCACATTGGAGCCACCTTCCTGTGTGGCTCCAAAGATCCACATGATTACAATTTTGAGACACAGGTACAATAGGATATAAACACTGAAAGGATGAAATGAGCTAAAAATAAGACACTGAACAAGCACATCTCTAGGGATCATCTTGGGGACTTCTTTGCAGTCAGTTTCTCTTAGCCTAACATTTTTAAGTCACACTTCCATGTCCTAAAACCTACTTGCTCGTGGGCCCGGATCCTTGGACTCTCCGTAGGCTCTGCCTCGCTCACATCAGGCCAGTGGTCTTCCCTGAGGGGCCTAGTCGTGTTCTGATGCTGCCTACTTGCAGTGGGACCACGCACGTGATCACTTCTTTCCGAGAACCAGCCTTGATAACACGTCGTCTCTGGCTGTGGCTGCCGAAGTAGCTTGCTCAGTGTTTTCTTGCTCTGGTCAGCTGTCTTCTGCTGCATGTCTGGTGGGACTTGCTCAGGCAGTGGAGTGGCCAGCTCCGCCGGGGGGTCTTCCACAGAAACCCGTCTGGCCATGAGCGAAGAGGGCAGAACAGCTGTGACGACACGCGTCACCCTCAGAGGAAAGGGGGTCTATAGGGAAATTACACTTTAGAGCAAGACTGTAATTGGCAGTAAGAGACTAATTGTTGCATTCGATAACGTCGTAATGGGCAGTCACTCACTCATACCGATTAGCAGTGGTGGACAGTAAAAAAAGCTAATTTACTTGAGTAAGTATAAATGTTTGGAGTATCGATACTTTGAGTATTTGCATATATCTTTTTTTGGATACTTGGATGACTTCACTCCACTGCATTTCAAAGACAAATGTTGTACTTTTGAGTTTGACTACAGTACCTTTCTAGGAAGGAAGAAAATACATTATGAATTAACAACTTAAGCCCTACTGTATATCACTATTATTAATATTTCATTTCATTTCTGGAAAATCTGACATTTTGGGGAACTGTCTACATTCCATTACAGCAATGCATTTAAAAATGTACTTTTGAAGTAGGCTCTCCAGTACTTTAACTCAAGTAAAGATTTGACAGAGCAACTTCCACTTCCACCTACCATTTACCAGGAGTATCTATACTTTGACTCAAGTACTGGAGTTGAATACTTTGTCCACCACTGATAGTAAGAGATAGTAGTTGTTGCCATTCAGTCAATCATACTGATTAGTGATTTGGTCCGACCTCCTCTCTGTGCTCTGAACTTTGACCCGGGGCATGCTGGTTACTGTGGCTTGGGAGGGGCGGCTTCTTCCGATTGGACAGCCTGATGTCCTGGTTTCTCTTCATCCTCTCCCTCTGCTCCTCCTCGCTCATCTTTGCTTTCTATGGAAGGAGACATAGAGAATCCTTAAGCCTGAGTTTATACTTACCACAAATAGCCAATCTACAAGCTCACAACATGTCGCGTCACGTGTTGTGAGCTCGTAGATCGGCTGTTTTCGGTGTGTGACACCGGCACGTGACCAAGCATAAATCAGGCTTTAGAATGCTAATGTGAAACATGTATGAACCCAAAATGCACACCTAGGCAGTGCCAACCTTCTGTGCACACGTCGAAAATGTCAAGACAGGAATGAGCGCACTAGCTGCAGTTCCACATCAGATCCCGTGTGTGCGGGGGGTGGGATGTCTGTGTTAATACGTGCGCGTGTGCATTCATATGTGTGCATAGGTGCGAATGTGCTTGATCTTGCTTCCATGTGCATGTGTGGGAATGTAAAGGGGAAGAGTAGAGGGGGTTGGGTGATAGAAGAGAGAGCCTCAGAGAAGTGTGCTTCTACTTCCCCCTTTTGTCTACAATGGGTATTGCAACATGCCCTAATTGCAAGGAAGCTGAGGAAATCAAAGAATTGGAATTTGGCTGTGATTGCAAAGGGGGGGATCAGTTTGACTGCTTCTATATTTGGACCGCGCTGGATTGCATTCAATGCATCCAGATATAGTTATCAAATACGCAGCGAAGACAATGGATCATCAAACCTTGGTTGATTGGATGGAGGCATCTGGTGTGGTCCACCTCGAACTAGACTGGGATTCTGATAGAAATGTAACAGGAACCGATGAGAAAGAAGGAGTCAGAGAGGGGGTGGGCGGGGGTGAGTGGCAGAATTATAGAAAGATAGAGAAATGTGGGTGAGGGAGGAAAACATTAGGGTGCGGTACAAAACAAAATAGCATTGCGTGATCAAGCCCAATCACAGAAGCCTCATCACAATCATCACGATGATTCAGTTATACTACTATATTGATATTAAATAGTAAGTACGGTAAGTAGCATGAATTGGGATCTGGCATTTCCAGAGTATTGTAAATATTTCTGTAAATACATCTTTTTCTGCTACTGGAGCTTTTACCGTTATGTATTTGGAGGTCTTACTGATGAATGTAGTACAATGCATAGAGAATAGACCACAATGGAAACAAGCCCCTCTGGGCTTTTTGTTTCTGTTGTGCTGTTAAAGTATTCAATCAATCTGGCCTATATCACCCGTTTCCTTAGACTGCGGCAGCTTGATGTAGTGAACACCACCTTTGCAGATGCAAAGATACAGGATACCATTCATTTTCAATGGAAGCCAGCCACATGAAGCTACAAAGATACATCCAATGTTTGTAGCTGCTGCAAAAGCTACAACAGCTACAAAAAGGTTGTAGATACAAAGATACAAAGCTACAAATACGCTGTGTAGCTTTGCATCTTCTGCATCTGCAAGTGTGAACGCAGCATCACCCACAATCCAACCCTTGATGCGATGCTGCCGAGTACCAAGCAGGGAATGATTGGGTACCATTTCATTTATATTATAGTCTTTGATTTGATACTACTCAACCAGTGATTGAACCCTGACCTCCCACTCTCTAACCACAAGGCCACTGAGCTGGTTAAATAGGCGATTTCTAATGATTCTATTGGAGAGTATCTGTACTCACTCACCATATGTGTCTCTGTGTGTTCTCTCACTAAGTATATCAGGATGGCTGTTCCCTCTTCTTCTGTGTAAAGGATCAACAGGGCCACCGTAGATACCCTGAAACGCAGATGCAGAGAAACAATGCAGTGAATGAGTATTTTTCAAATGTGACAGAAAAGTACAACAGAGCACGCACATCCACTCACTAAAAGCCAGGTGCCGGTCTGAGGTTAATAATAGAAAAAATGTAAGGGCCGCACACTGGAATAAGCTCCAAAGCTTACGAATATTTTAAGGTTCCTTACACCATAGTGGACATGCCGTTTTGAGTCTCATGGCTCTTCATCAGATTTTTCAAAAGTGGACAGTACAGACCTCTCTTCCTGGTTTGACGATTATTATTATCAGTGTAATCAACCTCGTGTAAGGTATCAGAATGTAAAGAGTCTGTCTACAGAATATTTCCACTGCAGACACCAATAATCAGAGGCAGAACTTTACAGGTCACATAAAATAATAACCTTTATCGATGACATAAATCAATAATAGCATCTCTAATCCATACCTCATAGGTGGGGTCGGCCCATCCATGTCCTGCATGGTCCCTGCTATGGCTGCATTCCTGCACTTCCTGAGGTAAAGGCGGTCGGGTCGGTGGCTCATACTCCACCTCCTGCAGAAGTCATTATTCACTTTACTCCTCTGTTGCAAGAAAAACCTCAGATAAACATGGCATTATTGCAACCGTCCATCACCAGCTGGATCCATCTGTTGCACCCATGTACAAGTACAATGAATGCATACTGTTACTGCACAGCATTGGTTGGAACCATCAGGGATCCACATTGACCCGTACGGGTCTGTAACTCTCATGGTGCGTTCATGGTGGCTTCCATTGAGAATGAATGGTAGACTGCGTCTTTGCGTCTGCCCGTGTGAACGCAACATCAGAGTTGAACGAACAAAGAGGATCTTACATGTGTGTAGCTTGGGGTCTACTGCCATGGACGGAGATCTCCGTCTTTTCAAATATTACAAAATGTATGTTTCGGGTGACTTAACAAAAAACCTGCGATAGATTTAACATACCGGTAGGCGGTTTTAACTTCCGGTTCATGTTCATGGACATGGAGTTTTTTTTTTGCCTTGAATAAGACACGGCTGAAAGACCTCGGCACGGGCAAATTCATTCATTCATTCTTCTGTGGTAGTCAATGCAATGGTATCACATGGGGGTCCGTGGCCTAATGCATATGAAACTGGAAATGGAAAAAGGTTGAGAATCGCTGCTGTACACTACAGTACAGTGTGTCTGTATATAAGACCTACAGTACCATTGGCAGTCCACTGTGTAGCCGGTCTGTGGGAGAGCCAGGGGACCCAGGGTGGGGGGCCGTCAGCTGGAACGCTGAAGGGGGCACTTGGACACAACAACAGTAGCTCTCAATGTTGACCGTACAATTTATGAATTAAGAATAACATAAGTTTATGTCATTACTTTGCCATCCATCTAGTTCTATCCATACACAATATAAAAGAGTCAATATCTAATGTTTAGGAATGAGATGAGACTCACTGAGATGCCTCTGCAGTCCTAGAAGGAGACGGAAGTGATCCCGGTTAACCTTGAGGCCTGCAAGGATGTCTTCCATCATCCACAGCTCTCGCTGGGCCTGAGACTGCTCCTGGCAAATAAACTAAATGTTACCCATATTAACCATGGTGTCCCTATTTTGGGCACATTTTTTCTCAAACGCCCCCAAATTCCCCAACATTTTTTATTTTACATTTAAAAATATATTTTTGAACAAAATAGATCTACAATCTCAAAACGTGCCACAAGATATTGGGAGCACATGTACATTGGCTATTTGTCCTTAAATGAAAAGCATAAGTGGTTAATGAATGAATGCATTTTTGCCCCTGTGATTGTTCATTATATTATAGTGTGGGTTCATTATTCTATAATTCAAACCACCCGACTTGGTCCATAGCTGAAATGACCCTGGTTTGTACATTTTAGCCTACCTGTGGTATTCCAAAGTTACATATGTGCTGAAGCTGTGACCGAATAACAGACAGTTCGCTCTCCATCCTCTCATACTGGCTCCATACCCGCTCCATTTCCTGAATCCAAAAAAATAAATCATGTTTCTAAAGGTGAAACTGAGAGTGATATCTACAGTATACAAGCAACAAAACAATTTTTTTTTTTCCTTCTTCTTCAACTAAATGTTTTCCCATTTTCTCCCAATTTAGTGGTTTATGTCAATTCTCTGGTGGTTGGGTGTACTACTGTAGGACACGAACACATGTCACCTCTGATAAATGTGAAGTCGCCGTGCCACTTCTTCTCACCTGACAGTGAGGTGTTTCACGCTTATTCTCAGTTTGGCTCCCCACTGAACAAGGTGCCTGACCAACCTGTAGGAGTCACTAATGCAGCGACAGAGTCACAGAGATCACTATCCCTGCCCAGCTTCCCTCCTGCGAGCACAGCCAATTGTGTTCGCCCGGGCAAGCTGGACACACAGTGGAGGATTTGAACCCTTAGACTCATCAGTGGTGGGCAGAAACTTTACCCCCGTGCCACCCGAGCGCTAAAGCACACCCAAAATAAAACATCATCTCATTGTTTTCTGTAGTCCTTCTCATACAGTGTACGCTAAGCCCCTCTCACTGCACAGCAGAGTTAAACTGTATTTTGACAAAGCCATTTGGGTTCACTGCTCCAATCTCACGCACCAAGGACACGTCACACATTCTGGCCCGGATAGTGACCAGCTCCTCCTGGAGCAAAGCCTTTTGGGACAGTGCTCCCTCCTGGGCCCGGAGACCCTGGCACCTCCACTCTTCCAGCTGGAGTCTCGTCATCTCTAAAGCACACTGGACACTGTCCTGAGGAAGGGAATGCGGAATTGGAAACGGTTAGCAATATTTACCAAAGTGGATGCAAAAATGACCCTTGTGTATTGTGGTTTGGATACAGTGTGGGAAATGAACTACTAGGGAATGTTTCTGGTACATTTTGACAACTCAACTTTTTTATTGCAACGTTTCGGTCGTCAGACCTTCATCAGGCATGCAACGTTTCGGTCGTCAGACCTTCATCAGGCATCTGCCTGATGAAGGTCTGACGACCGAAACGTTGCAATAAAAACCAACCTAAGTGAAGACAGTGTGCGGGATTCTCTTTTTTCTACAAACAGTATGTCAAAATGGATACTTTTCAGGAAATGAAAAAATAAATAAAAAGTGCTACTTTTGCATGACACTCATGAGAAAGATAAAATAGGGCATTAAATAAACATATATAGTGATGCAAGGTTCTGCCCTATAGTGACAATATTATATTTGTGTATATCAGGGCATTATCATTACCAGATACTGACCTTATCCACTTGTAGCTGGGCCAGCTCGATAGACAGAGACTGTAGCAGCTTGTCACACCCACACAGCCTGGTCAGCACAGCCTGAAAAATAGAAATCTATTATATTTTGCAAGGACGGTCCAGAAAATAACTAAACTGCAGCTTCATCAAGTGAATTGTGATAGCCACAAAAGAACACAAGATAAACTGCACAATAAAACTGTCAGTGCTAATGTATATGTAACTAAGACAATGTACAAATGTTGTGCATGCTCTGTACATGAAGTTACATTGAAACGGGAGATTTTACTCTATGAATGAATACTTACATCTGCGTCACTCTCAAGTGGCCTGATTGGTGGGATTTCCCTTGGGTCAGGTTTTGGAGGCTAGAAAGTATCAAGTTCATTACTTTTCCCGCACCACCAACACTAATTATACATATCCTTATTGTGTTTCTCGTAATAGCGTGTTGATTTTTATTTGTCGTTCACGTTGTCATTGTGAATACCTCACAATATGTGCACAGCACCTTGTGTTGAGTGTTTTGAGTGTGTTGCCAGAAAGCAAGGAGTGAGCCATTTTCTTACAAAAGGTACACAACACAAGCTTCTAAATATCAAAGACAACGAAGCAACTATATTATCTGGTAATTATTATTTCTGGTTAATGCATATCCAGGTATTATCAAATGAGTTTGATAATACATTTTACATTACAATGACATATTTCAGCTCAACAGCCTGTTTTTTCCCCCTAGTTAGATCAATTGAGTTTAAGCAAAAGACAGACATGAGTGTTCAATCATGATTGTAGACAACATACAATGAATTGTTTATTAGTGACAAATAAAAACATAAATTAACACTGTTAGTTACAATAAGTGCCAAAACTGTACATGTATTACAAAGACAAAACATTACATGACAAGATCACTGTAGGGGATTCTATTATCTCTATTTATGCTTAGAAATGAGTACACGGGACACCAGGGGTTTCCAAGTGACCAAATACAAACAGCATAGTTGTGTTACTTATTTTGTAACAATACTATTCCATTTTTTAAATTATTATTTTTTATAAAATTTAATTTACTCCCAACCCCTAAAAACAGCTCTGTCACGGCCTTATGGTTTGAGTGTCCACCACAAAACGGCCTGGCCAATCAGCAGCAGCTATCCCGCCTCTAGCTGCTGCTGATTGGCCAGGCCGTTTTGTGGCCGGGCATCAAGTCTGCCTGATAGTTCCCAGATGGGAGCAGGAGGGGGGAACCCAGTGTATACTCTCTGCTGGCCCATCTGGCGGAGTCAGGTTATGAGATTGGGGGCTCGGGGTTCAATCTGCGACTTAGTCAGACCAAAGACCTACGCTGTAGAGTGTATTGGGGGAACTAGCGGCATTTTGGCGGAAGTTCTGCTCAAGGAAATTACGTTGGTAAATCTGTTTACATTCTCCGTGAATGAAACAAGTGTTGTGATTGGTCGAAAAATATAGTGAAATATAGGGAAATACATCTGACGCTGACGGATGTTCCGACCCGACACTTCCGCCAATACACTCTCTGCCTTGGGTTGTGACCAGGCATTTATTCTCTTCGCAGATGATAAAGGCTGGGACAGCGGCTATCCAAAGACTATAAGAATGGTACCCAATGCCGTGCTTGACTCTCAACACCAAGAGCTGGATTGGGGGCTAAGTCCCTGCAACATAACAGCGTCTTGTCCAGAGGGTGCACTTGTACAAATCATGGCTGGGGAATGTACTTGTACATCAAGCCGCCTCATGCTGCAGAAACAGGAGACAGGCTCCTGATCTATGGGCCATATGGCTCTGGAACAGTCTCCCTAAGGCTATTTACATTACTTACATTAAAAACAGATCCGGGACACAAAATGGGTCATGGCGCCACTATGTTTGGAAAACATATAGTATTACAGTACTGTGCTACATTACAGCATTACAGTACTGCATGTTACATGCAGACATTGCCCCACAACACAGCTGACATATTTTCAATACATACAAGACCACACAAGTAGCTTCTGACAGAAAACAAGACAGAACAGATGTTTTGAGTACAGTAAAACACCAGACATTGGACAGGATTTGCAACAACATGAAACAAACAAACAAACAAACAAACAGCACATTGAGATAGGCAATACCATAGCCGGCGGTAGCACACAAACAGACAAATGGCTGCGGTGATGGTGGTGGTGGTGGTGGTGGTGTTGTGGTGAGTTAGGAGCTTGGGCGGCTCTCGATGATGGGGACAAAGGGGGCAGTAAGTCTGTATGAGTCCCTGTGGAGCCGTTCTAAAGAGAGACATGGGATTCAGTATAAGTTAAAGGGTAAGACCCCTTTTGTAGAGGTTTGGGTTGTGTAGTTACCTTGCCATGATGTAACTTCAAATGTGGACAAGAAATACAAAATAATTGCTCCAGTGATTAGAAATTGATAATTCAAAATATGCTCCTCATTGACTTAAACAAACACAAAGTTGATTCATACAATATAGAGCATCACCAAAACTCACGTTTTTTATAAAAATGTTAACTTCCTGTTGATCTGTCCATTTTTATTAGGAAGAAAACCCGGACTGGATCTGTGGATCCAGATCCAGATCTTCAAATAGTAAAATCAACAGGAAGTTAACATTTTTATAAAAAAAATAAAACCACATGAGTTTTGGTGATGCTCTACATTGTCTGAATCAACTTAGTTTGTGTTTGTTTACGTACTAAAAGAGTGACTTTGAGAGCTCAATGAGGAGCATATTTTTAATTATCAATTTCTAATCACTGGAGCAATTTTTGGAGTTAGGTGGCAAGGTAAAACACCACCCAAACCTCTGTGGTCTTACCCTTTAAGAGTATAGTAGGATTGTCGAAAATGACTAACCTGGCTAACCACTCCCCCTTTGAAATCACATTAAAATGTCAAAGGGGGAGTGGGTTAACCAGGCTAGAAAATGACTACAGTCGGGGGGGGGGGGGGGGGGGGATAAAAACATAATACATACACCAAATACAAAAACAAAACATAAATACTGTAAATGAATACTGTAATTGTCTGTCCGCTCTAGTTTTACTAAACTAGACCTGTGCTCGTCTGCAAGTTGGGAACCTAGTATGCAATACCTGTTGTGAGATCTCCGTATCTGTCTGTCTGCCTGTGTCTGACAGTGTTGGGTGTAACGGCATTATAAATAACGGCGTTCTATAACGAAAATACTTTTTGGGTAACGGAGTAACCTAACGAGTTATATTTGCAATTAGAGTAATCCGTTACCTAGTTACCTTTTCCAAAAACAATACTACTACTAGTTACATTTAAGACCTACAGTATATTGCCCTGTTTTTTCGGTTGCCACAAAGGAAAAATAATCGTTTACACATTCCGTTGCCAACACGTGTACTTTTCTTAGAAGGTAATCTTGTAACGTAATAGGATTATTTTTAATGGCAGTAATCCAGTAACCTAACAAAGTTACTTTATAAAGTAACGTTGCCCACACTGGTGTCTGAAGAGTGCAAACTGACTGTGAAAAGTGGACTGGTTAAGTAATCAAATGGCAGGTGTGCGGTTGCCATGGCAATCAATTGGCTGAGGCAGGGGCTGGGGATTCTATAGGTGAGAGGACTTAGGCTCATTAGGTCCATTGCCTTTTGTGGCGGTTCTGGACAACCGACGTAAGGCCGGCCACTGCACTCCCTGTGGGGGTGTGGATGGCGTGGGTCAAATTTGAAGTCAGTGGGGCGAAGGGTTCTCGAGGTAGGTGGATTAGACATACATACACACAGAGACGTGGTGCATTTATTGTAAGATAATTGTCGTGATCAATATTGTACTGTGTATTGCTGATTGGCTGTGTGTTTAGCGTGCACAGTATGCCTACCTTTCCCAAAGCTCTTCGCCCACTTGGCACATGAAGAATGGAGGTATAGGTAGGTGTAGGCTATGGAGAATAAAATAAATAAGTACATAAATACATAACTGATAAATAATAACACATTTAAGTAATTCACTAAATACTGCATACAGTATAGAAATTATATAATTTAGAATGGTATTATCAGAGACAGAATGTTGTTTCTCATAATGATGTATTCATTTATGTGTCAAGTCTTTTATTCTTGTGTTCAACATTATCAGAGAAATCAGTTAATTGTTTTGTTGTATGGATTCTTTCAAGGTGATCACAAAGAGGACCTCTGACCTTGCTGAGATTTTGCCACCTCTCTGTGCCGGGGGTGTGTGGGGTGGATTTGAACTCCAGCTTGGGCGAGCCAGGAACATAGCACAGAGTCTGGGGCATCATCGACGGGTCATCCTGGGGTCGGATGTCGACCCGCCCCACTGGTGTGTGAGGTCGCGACCCCAGCTGACCTCTCGGGGTCAAAGAGCCGGTTCCCATATATTCAGTTTGCCTGGGTGGCGTGTGGTGGCCGGAGGTGTAGGGGTAAGAGTCCTCATCATAGGATGTTGGACCACAGCCTCGTCTTCTGCTGAATTCAGGGGGACTGGGTGTGGTGGGGGACGGGCTAATCAAACACAGGGTAAGAGAGAGAGAGAGAGAGAGAGAGAGAGAGAGAGAGAGAGAGAAAGAGGGAAGATTTGCGTTAAAATCTTCCATAATTATTCAAAACTTTTCAAAAGATTTCACATTTCTTGAAAATAGCTTATCTAGGCCCGGTCCGGCCTAGCGGTCCGGGCACCTAGTCTCCTAATGCTGACGAACTTTGTTCTCTCTTTGTTCTCTCTTTGTCTATCTCTTCGTTTCAGGTCTGTCTCCACTTACTCTATCAATAAAGGCAAAAATCCTAAACAATATATTTGTATCAATAAAAAAAGAATAGAAGATAGCCTATCTACACAAGCGTTATAAAAGTATAAAATTGGGTTAATGTGGTTAAAATTTTGATTCTACTCTATTAACTAATTTTGTTGGGGACCCCCTGGAACCCCCTCAAGGACCCCTGGGGGTCCCTGGACCGCTCTCTGAGAATCATTGAAATAAACACCCTGTTTTGTAAAAGTTCACAGGTTCGCTTGCTTGGGATCGATGTCTTAATACCATGTCTACCTTTCCCGCATGCCGCGTCTCCCTCTCTCCCGCTCGGCATGCTGCGTCCCCATCCTCCCCCCGGTGAGGTGACTCGGTTCACTCAGCATCCTGCTGACATGCCTCGCTTTTTGGGAGAGCCCGTCTCCCATGGAGGAGGACGGACGAAGCTGCTCCATCGATTCACTGCTGCCACCTATCTGTGTGAAATCGTGATAGCTCGAGCAACGTCTGGAAAAGAATCAGAAGCAACTCTGCTGTCACATCACATCACAGGATTATACTGTACAGTAGGTGTAAAAAATCTGGGTGATTTTTTTGTTGTTTTCAGAAAGAGAAAAGTGAAGAAGATAGCGAGGAGAAAAATCAAACAGTAAAAAAAACAAAAACAATGTCGGCTATACAGTATATGAGGTGCAAAGTGGTAACACTTCGGTAAGGGAGGAGACGAGGGCAGCTTTAAAAAGAACTGATCATGTTGAACATTTCCAACGATGATTATATGTTTGTATGTAGTGTTTATGCAGTGTATAACATATGCATGATTTCCCCACTGACAGGCATTGTACTGCACCTGCTGAGGGAGCTGTCAGACTCCATGGCAGCAGACTGAGTCAGAGCTCGGACCCAACCGAGCATGTCCTCCTGAGTGTCTGCACTGAAGAAGTACGAACGCATTCCCTGATGCACCACCTATAGTAGAGGATAATGTTCGTTCAGCAGCATGTCATCAGTCTTGCACCGGACAAAAGGAGTAAATTCACTTAAATTACATGTTTGTACCTTGAAGGTGTACTTCCTGTTCTTGCACTCTCGCGGTGAGCAGAAGAGAATGTTGTAGCTAGGAAGCGGGATGCTGCCCAGTACAGATTCTTCTCTGCTGTCTGAAAAGGAACATAACATAATTCCAAAACGAGATGAATGAGCCCTTTCTAGAAATTATGTTGTATGGTTCCTAGACTGATATTTAGGGCCAAGCTGAAAATGCAAGGTGCTCTTCTAAAACGCTCATCCAAATACCCAAAGTTGAATAGTTTTAAACAGCCAGATAAAAATACCAGAATAGATGCTCAGCGCCTCGTAACACTGCTGGTATTTCTCGCATATAATACGCAGTGCTCCCATTGAAGAAAATTCAAAAAAAAAAAACATGAATGAAACATGAACACTGATGACAGTACACTACACTGATGATAGTGCTATGCCTCCTGTCTCTTCTGTGTGTCGCACGGCTCACAATGCATTTTAAATGGGAGTCATGTGGTTTGACGAGACAAACATGGGGGAAGGAGGGCAGAAGACAACCAGGGAGCAATCTTTTCCTGTCAAACCACGTGACTCCCATTGAAAGTGTATTGCGAGCCGTGCGACACACAGAAGAGACAGGAGACACAGAGGAGACAGTTGTCTCTCAGGTGTGAACGGCGCCTATGAAATCTATGAAAAGATTTAATCTGCAAAACATCTATAGTAAATAATAACATATATAGTTGGACTGGGGGCTTACCTTTGTAGTAAAACAGACAGTAGTTTGAGAGGACGAACCATCTTCTCTTCCATAGCTTCAAGCCACTGCTATCCTATAGAAGGAAACAGAATGATCACTGAGTGATGTGTCGCCAATAATGGAAAAGGTACCGTACTTGGTTATACTTTTTAAATCTTAGTTATGTTTCATATAATGTATGGCATAAATCTCTTTCTTTCCAAGAATTGCATTAATAGTACTGGTAATTTAAGAATGATCCAGTTAGTTGTACAAACTGTCCCTTACGTAAACGTCACAGAGGTTGCTTTACATTTTTACATGTACTGTTCAAGCAGCAAAACTATTGTGTGTGGAGAAAAGTGGTGTAACAGTACTTTTTTACAGAGCCATCCTCTGATGACCACAGGACAGTTGGGGTCTCTTTTGGCAGCCCTACATCTTTTCCCAAATGCCTGCACCCTGTCTCCACTGCCCTGGTAGAGGAGGAGAGAATATTTAATAAATGCAGATATTTGTTAGGTCATATAAAAACAAGGTTAATGTAATGTCTGTTTGTATTGTGGAAAGAAATGGGTGGTTCTATACGCACAATACTGCAACTGAACAAATGTGACATCTCAGAACCTCAATAAAAAAACATTGAAGAAAAAAAAAAGCAGCATTCCATTTCTGTAAACTAGCAGCCTTACAACATGCCGTACAAAAAGTAGAGCCTGACCGATGGCAGATGTTTGGGTCGAATGCCAATCCCAATTTTTGAGAGTCCCAGACTACGGATTACTGATGTTTTGAACGATATTTTGTCAGAAATTGCTAAAATGTTCGAATCAATTTGAGCAAGTTAGGTTTGATCCAAAGAGAAGAATTAACTAAGAAGCAAACAAATAAATAAAAATCACACCCGTGTGAAGTGAGGGGCACTCTTATCATCATACGTCATCTCATTCTGGCCAATCACAATTTGCGTCCTCACTTTTCCGCCTTCACTTTTCTGCCCTCACTTTTAGCTTCAATATGTACTTTGCTCAGCCAATCAAATCATCACTATGGGGTGATCAGCCAATCACAAGCCAATGTTTGTGTTCACACAAACCCGGAAAGGCACCCACTTATGGTGCCTGTATCAAAATATATATATATTAAAAAAATCACTGATCTACAACGCATCGGCAACATAATTGAAGATGCCGATGTCAAGTCAAATAATGGCCAATCGGTCAGGCTCTATAACAAAAAGGCATTGACACATTTGTTCTCATTGTACAAAGATAGCCATGCAAGCTAATAACAAACTTTTTGGAGAGGGAATGATATGGTAGCCACACTGGATGCTTGGCTTACTCTGTCCTGGTCCTCCATTCTGCAAAGGAAACAGAATGTTTATTTTGTTATTATAGGCCACCATTGAAGATAACAAATCAAGTCATAAAATGGTCTTAAAGATAAGGTAAAGAAAATGTGGTGAAGAGGATATGGTAAAACAAAACCATCATCATCAAGAAAACCACTGACTGGAATATATTGAATGTAGTATGGTAAATAAATACAATATAAATAAGGTTTTGTGATTTATTTTAATGACAGGGGACCAGGACAGCATCACTCACATTTATTTCCTTTTAAAAATGAATGGACCAATAGAAACGTTTCTCCTTTGTGACTGATCCGGCAGTTAGACCAATAGCAGAACTGCATTTGAACTTTAGAGCTGTACTGTAGCCTATAAGTCTAACTCTCACTGCAACCACATGGCCAAGTTGGGTATAAAGAGTAAGGTCACAAGATCCATTTATTTATATCAGAGATAACTACTTACCATATATAATTGGTGAACATACATGAATATACAATAATAATTTACTTAAGAGTAAAACAGATAATTAGAAAGAATTTAATTGCGTTAAAGAAAAAAGAGAAATGAAAGGCCCTTATACAGATCTGATCTCTTACACCAACAAACACTGAGCAAAGTAATATGCAGAAAATATCAGGAAATAAAAACATAACCAACGTAACTATGACCCTATAGTAGTCTGCCTATAACTATACATTTGAATGAGCTGAATGAGAAGTGAGTGGGGCCTCACCAGTAACAGACAACGACTAATGCTAATATTAACGAAACAAACAAAGGTCAGTACTAACCCTGGTTCCTCTATGTTTCTGCAGTCCAATTAATCCTATACCAGCACCACTCTGTGTCCTCCTAGCATGTACACACAACCCAGGTGTCACAGACACGTTTCCATATCGTGGAGGATTTTCCCCAGTCAACTGTTCATTCTAAACAGAGAGACCAGCAGCACCCCTCTCCCAGAATTCTATTCTGGGCCATAACAGGCCATCGCGCATCCCCGCCACGAAACGGACAGGTGACAGCTGCATCGCCCTGGTAGCAGGGAGGGGCCTGCGAGTGTGTGAAAACCAATCTGGCAGCAGGCGAGGGGCTGGTATGAAAGACATGCCTGGGAATGGGTCCCAAAGTGCACACAGCAGACTGGACTGAACTAGACTGCTGAGGGCAGAAAGCCTAAATAAAAGACTGGTGTTGGAGAAGTTAGGTGGCATGTCGAGGGTTAAATGCAGGGTATGATTTGCTGATAACTCTGCTTTTCCCCCCTCTTGTTTTTATTGATATTGCCTATTGCCATTTTATTATTCCCTGCTTCTGGTCAGACTGAATTAGATACATGTATGCAAAACATACAAAAGGAAATTCTTTTGTGAAGTGTATACTTTCTGATGTTTGATATTTATGATATGGTAAGATCACAATTTAACATTTTAATTAAAAAAAAAGTATGGTAACCACATTAACACTGTCATCCCTATTTTGGGCACATTTTCATATAATTTCAAAATGTATCTATTTATTTAAAAAATAGTAACAGTGACCTGCAACCTCACAACACATTGTGACAAATAACATTTTATAATTATATGACGATGTGTTAAATAATTCTTAAAAAATGTTGTCAACGCTTGTAACATGAATCACGTTCCTTCATGTTGGTCATAACAAATAAGAGACCATTACAATTTAAGCATTTAGAAGATGCTCTTATCGAAGAAACAAAATGCAAGATCTGAGATTCTGAGTAAGGGGCATGAACCCTTATCAACAAAGGATCATCATGTACTGTAAATAGAGTGCAAGAAAATTAATGAGTGCTAGGTAGGGGATGAGGTAGAGTGAAGAGGCAAGTTTTCAGACTGCAACAGAAATTAAGGAGTGAGTCTGCAGTCCTGACTGAGGGCAGGAGGTCGGAGTTGATGCTTGATGCAAGTTGGGAGCCAGGAGACTGAGAGAAAAGTGGCCAGGTTGTCGTAGAGAAGGGAGGTTTGTTAGCTGATCTAACTGTGCTGGAAGTGGTGTACTGTAGGGGTGCATCGTATCCTGAAGCCTGAAGGTAAGGGATGCCATGCCCTTGACTGGCAAATCCAGCTGTTAATTATACTCACTACAACTGCTGTAAATGTGCCATTCTACATGTACTGTATACTATAAAGCTATTGTATTCCTATCACACACAGCAACAGGAGCACAGCGGAGGAAGATTCATGAGAAACTTCGGAAACACAGCCACCGCAAGCACTCGTGGGTGACGGGGCAATTTTACATGGTTAACATAAGGAAATCTATTCCAATCCACAACAATCGGCTAACAGTAAGACACTGGAATAAAAGGGAGACAACAAACAAGCCTTTGTCCAAGATGAGAGCTAAAGACTTGTGGCCTCACAGCCAATGGGGGTTTCGTGGGTGTTGTGAAATATTTAGAAAATCTCCTCCTTAATCAGTGGGAGTCACTTGCTCAGGGAGGAGACGAGTTGAAATGCTAAAGAGCGTTGGAGCTGAGGACAAATGGTGGGTTTGTGCACCACACAGAGTGCGCTTTGTGGCGACCAGCGACACTGGAGCATCATGTGAAGGTCGACACAGAGCGTCTGAATACATCACACCGCCAAATATCATCCATCTGCATCTAAACACAGGACCACAATGATAACATTTGCATGTCTTCAAAAGTCAACAAAACCACCACTATACATTTAACCTCGATGGGTTAAGTAGTGACGCAGGCCACCACATTACCCAGTGGGTAGATTTCCTGACGAGGAAATGGGAAATTCGGACACGCATCCTATAGGTTTTATTTTATATCACCAGAGGACAGTGATGCTGGGATTTGGGAAATGTAAAAGTGCAATGTCAAAGCTTGACCAAGCTGTGAATAAGCCCCTGTATGAGTCTCCTATTTCAACGAGTCACACAGGGCCAGCCGTACATACAGTCCTGTTAACCCTGGGACGCCAGATTGAGTAGCATCATCCAGGAACAGACCTTTCCTGTTGATATAGAGTGGTAAATTAAACGGATGAATGGTATAACAGGGAGAAAATAAGAAATAAAACTGGGGAAAACTACAGTATGATTTGTTTGCAATTGCATCTAAAACATAAAATATAACTTACTTATATTACTTACTATAGGCCTATTATAAGTAAGTACCGTATGTGGCCCAAAACATAAAGACCATACAGTAAACTGTAAATAAACATCAAAAGTGCAATAAAATGTATTGCAACAGTAGCAAGAAACATTAGCATAGACTGAAAACTATTAATACAAATGTTGATTTGAAATTATCTCTAGGTAGCAAACACTTTAAACACTGACCACCAGGATACTTTGTCATGTGTTCATGGAATGTAAAGATGCCATATTGCTGTACCTGACTAATCGTGGACGCCTGCTGACACCTTCATGCTCCATCACTTGGCACAGTTCCTCACAGCATCTCCTCAGTGTTGGCTGCTCTCTCCCTGGCTACCAGCAACTCTCCTGTTGTCCATGTGCAATAACAACACTT
Source organism: Electrona antarctica (assembly GCF_951216825.1). Classification (NCBI taxonomy): domain Eukaryota; kingdom Metazoa; phylum Chordata; class Actinopteri; order Myctophiformes; family Myctophidae; genus Electrona; species Electrona antarctica. Next base: position 20,847,594 of record NC_136805.1, read on the forward strand.
TCCTGCTACGCTGCTCCTCTCCTCGCATGTGTTAATGTGCCTTTCTCTTTCTCGCTCTCTCTCTCCCGCCCTCCGTTCTTCTGACGTCTATCAGCGATGATTGTTCGGTGATCTACCTACGCTGGCCGTTGACACTCAATCTGTCTTTCCACCCTCTAACAGTACACTCTCTGTGCTCCCTTTCTTCCCCTCTCTCTCTCTCCCTCTCTCTCCTTCCCTGCTTCTGTCCCTCCCTCTCACCCTGTCCCTTGGCACACTCAAGGAGTGTGAATTTACATTCTCCTGCCCTTCATCACGTTTTTGATTATCATATCTGCTCACATTTTTCCATTTGCAAGTTTGAGTGTCAGCCATGCAGCTGCTATACAAGCAATCAAATATAAGTTTTATTTTTCTTATCAAAAACTCAAATATGTAAGTTTAGAGTTTAAAATCTGGAAATTATTAAATTAATTATAGAAATCAACTAGTCCTGATAAAATAGTATAACTTAAAGTGGCGATTCAGGTTATTCTTGCACTATAGTCAGCAACTTTCTTTTATATACATAATTTTTATCTGACGATTTTGCAACCCATTTTTTCAATTATCTAATGTAATCCTGGGTTGCCTCTGCCAACCCGGGGAGAGCAACGGACTGACCTCGTACTTCCTTCTATGCATGAGTAGTCCAAGCCGCTTCTTTTCACCTGATAGGGGGAGTTCACCCGGTTGGACGTAGCGTGTGGAAGGAACACGTTTAGTTCCTTTCCCCTCCATCAGACGTCCCGGCTGGCCAGGGGGAGGCATCAGAGACGAGGATCACTGCATGTTTTTCTGAGGGTACCTAGGGGACACGGGGAGAACATGACAAATCCATACAGAAAGGCCCTTTTGTCAACCCCACCCAGGGTATGGGCACTGATGACGCAGAGGAGAGAACATGCCCCCAGCGGCCACAGCGGGAATCGAACCCAGGACCTTCTAGTTCTGAGGTGACAGCACTTCCGACTGTGCCACCGTGCCCCCAAATTTCTTGACAAAACTCCCCATACGGTTGAACGTAAAAGTGGTTAATCAGCACACTGCATTTAGAAGAATCTAACCAAACTTTCGCACAAGATATTTCATTACACCCAGCTACTCCAGATGTTTTATAATAGTTGTACAGCTACTATCCCTCCAGGGCAAGATAAATAGGAGAATTCCCAATCATGAATAATGTGACCAACAAGAATACTTCACGTCACTGGAAAAGGGGAGAGCAGATGATGTACCACTGGTGCCTCAGGAGGGCTGCCATTATTATTATACAACAGAAAGATATCAGCACTATTTTTAGCACTGCTGTTTGATAAGAGCAAGGGAGATAAGAGAAAAGTCCTGTCTAAAATTACCCTCACAGCACTGCACGGGCACAATATTTAAATGTGTGTCGAGTCTGTCGACCTTCTATTTGGGTGTTGGCGGAAAACAAATCCAGCAATATGGACATCCAAGTAGGCCAGATACAAAGCCCAGTTAACGGATGGTAATTGCATATAATTAGTATCTCACATTACTTTTCCCCTGAGCAGAAGGTTGAGACCCTGATTCTCACAAGGGGCCAATCGGTATGTTTCCAGATATTTGCTCCTCACTTTTAGCATACTGCTCACAGTTAAAGGGCTCCCCCAACTAGCCCTGATGACAGGCAGCTGCGTAGCTAGTCATTATCTCCTATTACTCACTGACCTCCCATGAAGCCAAAAAATGTCCATATGGCTTATGGGAGATGTAGTTTTGTTTTGTATGTTGACATTGTGTGGATTGTACTGTTCATGTAATAAAAAATATATATATTTCTAGGGATATTCTTCCTAGATAATACAGCTGTCTGCAGTGCACATTCTATATTAGTTATTAAAACCAATTCAATAGCCCAAACATCACCAATGAGTCGAGACGCAACAAAACTGTTTTAACTGTGTGTCCCAGCGGTGTGATATAACCTGATGTGGCAAGGCCACCCAAGTGATTCAATTGGTTAAATTCAATGGTTGCTTGCAACTACATGCGTCTACTCGCAACCGTTTGGTTGCAAGGAGTTGCATGCCGACCCATTGGTGTGGTTTGGTCTTAAGACAACTTTATAGACTGCTTTCATCTTTACGTTGTGGCTATAGGGCATAGCATTGGGCGTGGACATTCATTTTTCCCATATAGATTTACAAAAATATTTATATAAATTATTTAAGCCTAGAATCAAGCCATCCAGGATCCTGGTGATTCATGACCATAAATCCTTTGAATCTGTGAGAAATGTAAAACTGCTAAACAAAGGGTATTTATTAAATGTAGTATATCATACAATTAGAGATTCAATTATTATTTCCATCGCAAAGTCAGAGGTTTTATGGTCATGAATCACCAGGATCCTGGATGGCTTGATTCTAGGCTTAAAATAATTGATATAAATATTTGTGTGTGTGTGTGTGTGTGTGTGTGTGTGTGTGTGTGTGTGTGTGTGTGTGTGTGTGTCCAGAGCTAATCTTGCAAACGCACACTGCCAGTACGCCAAATAAGTATTTCCACTTTATTCACATGTTTTATGCTTTTTGAAAAATCAGGTCTTAGAGACAACTGACATCATGGTACAACAGGCCCCTGAGACATTTATTTTTTTACATATTTATTTTATACATACGAATAATCATTTTGAACATTTAACACCTAATATTTCTACAATTGCAACAAAACCTGTGGATTGACAGTAATTTTTGGTATAAAAAAATGTAGAGGATAAATTTAGATCCAAAATATGTTATTACCATTATGACTTGGACGTTCTAAAACACGTCGGTAATTAAAATATTTCAACACATCTCTGCTCTGTTAGTTTGGGCTTTACAGTATTTTGGACCTTACTTTAGTATTTTGCCAGTGCAAGGAATAATTCACTTTTTGCATAGTAAGATCTTAGATAGTCAGAACTCTAAATGGAAACATTTAGATTTTGCTCAGAGTCGATCCCTGGAAAACTAGGAGAATAAGGTCCAGGTCAAATTTGGCTTGAATTCCCGAGACAGTACCCAGTGTTAAATGGTAAACACACAATAAAATAATCCTGTCAGTCTTCATTGGAAACTAATATAGACCAGAAATTGAATATTAGGAGCAGTGCAGCCACTAAGCAGTACCCAGGGACCAGATCCAGCTCTAAGGACAGTGCCTTTGAGCATGTGCCAACATTACTCACCAGCAGTGTGCATGCATGGGGCCATAACAGATGACCTGACAACAGGATTTAATTAATCTGCATTCGGTTGCAAATTAACCACATTATATGCTGGAAATGTAATGGCAATTGCACTCAATTGCAATTGTTTTAAATTTAAATACAGAAATCACTTGACAAGTTCAGATTCCCTCAAAGCAAAAAGAAAAAAGAAAAAAAAGGGGATAAAAAAGGGGAAAAAAAGAAAGAAACTAGAAAAAGTGCCCTTCTGGGCACAGGTCTCCACCAGGAGGATAGGAGTGTGTGTGTGATGTTTGGCAAAATGTTTAGGAGCAATATAAACGTGTGTGTGTGTGTGTGTGTGTGTGTGTGACGCGGCTTGGCCTGTTGTAGCGCCACCATGAGGCTGATTTGAAAACTGTCAAGTGGCATTTCTTCCAAAGCCTAGTGGGAATATGCATGCACAGTTTCACCACAATCGGAGGCTGCGTTGAGTAGTTGTGGCGATTTGTACAAAACGGGTACAAAGTGGGCTACTCCTGAAAAGTTTAGAAGCCAATCGTAGCCAATGAGGGTGGATTATGAGAAATCAAACAAACCCGTCTTGATCACATGACTATGAAGAGCATGTGTACCGATTTGCGTGAAATTTGGATAAAATCTGAAGGAGTAATATTAGAAAATGTGTTTTACATATGTCGGCCTCCTGGTGGCGCTATAAAGAGCAGATGTGAAAAATTCCAGGCAAAGGTTTTTCCTTGGCGTCTAGGGAGTTGGCATACAAAGTTATCCACAGATCCGTGCAGTTAGAGGTAAAAACTTCTAATTGCACTTTTCGGCCAGTTATAGCGCCACCATGAGGCTGAGTTGAAAATGTTCATGTGGCATTTATTCCTCGGCCTAGTGGGAATGTGCGTGCACAATTTCACGGCAATCACACGATGTGTTCATGATTTGCAGCATTTTGTTTGAAACTGAGCACTCCTGCAAACTTTGGAAGCCAATCTTAGCCAATCAAGATGGAGTCTGAGAAATCTGAAAGACCCGTTTCGTTGAATGGCTCTAGAGAGACTGTGTACCAATTTGCGTGATGTTTGGACAAAATCTGTAGGTGTACTGTCCAAAAACTTGTTTTGCACAAAGCGGCCTCCTGGTGGCGCTATAACAGGCCGTTCTGGAAATTTTGGGGCAGAGGTTCATCGTTGGCATCCAGGGAGTGTGTGTGCAAGATTTGGCATCGACCGGGTTAACGGTGCCGGAGATTAGCTGTTCACAGACGGAAGGACGGACGGACGGACGGACACACGGACGGACGGACGGAGTGCAAAACATACTCTCTCCCCATGCCTTCGGCCTGGTGGAGACAAAAAGGATCTTATCTTGGCCCACATAGGAGAGTGAGAGGAAATATAGGAAATATGTGAAATAGTATAGCTGCTGCACAGCAATGAGATGGGCCAACCAGTTTGATAACGGACACAGTTACTGTCAGAGCCCAGCAGATGGGGCCAGTTGATCATTTTATTACAAATACAGCATGTTATACTGTTACAAGAGAGAGAGACAGCCACTTGGGGCATTATTTTCGTCTGTGAATTACCCCTTATCCCCAAACTTTTTTGCCCTTTTCACTGTTCAACTAGCCGATCTACTTCAACATATTGTGAGCTTGTACATCGGCCATTTGAACTATTCTAAAATGCTTTTCAAAACAGAAAAAAGGCAAAGAAGTTTAGGTATAAGGGGCGAGGCACTGACGAAAATAAGGCCCTTACTATGGCACCAGAACCGAAAATCCATGAATCTCTGTATCTGTCTGTCTGTAGGTCTGTCTGTCTGTGTATGTGTCCATGTGTCCAGTTGAAAAATATTAGAATCTAACGGTGTAATTTCAAACCCATTGTGTGTGCGCGTGTGGCTGTTATAGTGTCCATTGTTCATAAGCCTGGTTACTTACCTATTAACCCTCCTGGGGGTTAGGATGTCAACAAGGGTTCCCCAAGGATCCTGGTCCGGAGCCAACCTTTCCAGCTGTCCACAGGTGTGGTCCATCCTCGCAGCATCTGCTTCCCAGTCTCGTGCCAGGTATTTTGTAATCATCATCCACTTTTCCCTTGGACGTTCCACTTGAGTTATTGTCTTAAAGAGTCATTTCAGCGCTGGAAGAAACTGCAGTCACTCAATGTTAATTGTATTTGTAGTAACAGTAGCACAATTAGACATTTGCACTCTATGGCCAGAAAAATAATGAAGACTGCTATGGTGCACTTCCCCTCCTTGTGGGGAGGGGAGAGGCTGCGTGGAGGTGTGACTTGTAGTCCAGGAAGGAAGTTAGACCACATTTTCATGACAAATTCTGGTCATGAACTTGGCGTCATGACTAAAATATCTAAAAACACATATTGCATACACAAATTTCAGGAAAGTGTTTCTTGTGTCCTAAACATCATTAAAATAAGATCTGGTTGCAAAAGGGGTGAAGTGGCCCTTTAAGGTGATCAATTATGGTTGGTAAGCCTGGTTTCCTGGTGGAAAAGCTGTCCTGTAGCTGGCTGGTCCAGGCCTCGAGGTTGTGGTACTGCTTGCCAAACAATAACAGCTGTAATAGTGCATGGTTTTGGTGACTGGGGTCTTTGATAATCCTATGGGCTATTGTTAATCCCCAGAACGTTGTTGGGATCGCGACTCAAACCCGTGACACACTGTCAGGCTGGATTACCAGCCTAGGTGCCTGGACCGATCGGCCGGCCCAGGCCGCCTCTCTCCTCTCTCTGCTAGGGAAGCTATGTTATGAACAATGGCAGATATTCGCAAACATTGTTATGATGAGAGCATGAAGAGGCTCTGGAATTGGAAAACATGTTGAGTCCGACATCACCTATAGTATGTTGGTCGTCATGTTGGCACAGTGAACTGTAACCTTTAACCATGACATTGTGTTCAAGGGCATGGTGAGGACAGTAACCTCTAAAGTTTGAAAGTTTAAATGTTCAATGCTATAGTATTATTATGACTTTAAATGAGCTATGGCTTGTCGACAGTTTGGGATTTAAGGAACCCCCAGCTCTCCGGCTATTCAAGCCAGAATAGCGGAAGGCTGTCATGGTCGAGAAGGGCCTGTACAACTCTTTCAACACCCATCTAAATTATATTAAGTTACCAAGAATCAGACTGGTAGGGAGTTCAGTGGAGTTCAGGGCCTTTTATTTTTATCTTTTTAACTATAGTATTTGATCTATCTTTTCCCTGTATCGCAAAATCCTTTTATACATATTTCCATAAATATTTCCATTCCTGCATTTAGAGCAATGTGTGAATAGTATTCTGTCACAATGGATTGTATGCATTATTCTGTGCTTCTCCTGGTTATATTGTAAAACAATTGTATTGTGTATATGGGGAATGTTAAAACGGTGGCATTTTCCTCAACGTAGTGGAAATGTGCATGCAAAGTTTCACAGCTGCATTCATGATTTGAGGCATTTTGTTCAAAACAGGCCACAACTGCAAACTTTAAATGTCAATCTTAGCCAACCACAAGAGAATATTAAAGAAATCACACCAGTCTGTCTTGATCACATGACTATAAAGATTATGTGTACAGATTTACTGGTGGCGTATAAAAGGCAGGTTTGAAAAATGCTATTTTTGAAAATCTTGAAATCTTGAATATTTTTTTATATGCCCGTCGGGGCAAAGGTCTCCACCAGGGCAGGTCAGGTCATAGCGCCACATCCTGGTGGCGCTATAATAGGCCAATGTGAAAAGGGTGCAATTTCTTCTTACGCCTTGGATGGCAATTGAATGATTTGAGGCATTTTGTTCCAAGAATGTGTTTTGCAAAAGTCCACCTGTTGGTGGCGCTATAACAGGCCAATGTGAAAAGGATGGGATATATTCCTCAGCCTAGTAGGAAAGTCTGTGAAAGATTTCACGTAAATTGCACGCTGCGTTCATGATTTGAGGCTTTTTGTTCAAAACGGGCCAATGCTGCAAACTTTGAAAGCCAATGTTAGCCAATTAGGATGGAATATGAAATATCGGACAGATCCGTCTTGAATACATGACTATAGAGATAGTGTGTAACGATTTGCAGGATTTTTGGACAGAATCTGGAGGAGTAATATAAAAGACTTTTTTTTTTTCAAAAGTCAGCCTCCTGGTGGCACTATAACAGGCCATTCTAGAAAATATGGGGCATAGGTTCATCGTTGGCATCCAGGGAGTGTGTGTGCAAAATTAGGCATCGACCGGCTTGGTGCCGGAGATTAGCTAGTAACGGACGGACGGACGGGCGCACACACACACACACACACACACACACACACACACACACACACACACACACACACACACACACACACACACACACACACACACACACACACACACACACACACACACACACACACACACACACACACACACACACAGAGTCAACGACGTAGAGTCTGTGGGGGCCGGGGGGCCAGGGCCCCCATGAGGAATTGGACCAGGGATCTCGGCCCCCATGAGGAATTGGACCTGAATATATATTCGCCTCGGTTCGTCCCGTTTGTGCCGCATCAGGTCGCGCCCGTTCACGCAATTCTCGCTTGCATTGACTTTGTATGTAATCGCGCTGCTCTAACCATCCAAGTCTGACACCTTAACACGTCTGTTTTCCTGTCTGTCCGGGGCGGGGGGTGGTGGGGGGTGGACCGCGTTGCCTGTCCCCTTGTACACATGAAGATCAGGCATTGAAATGCTAATCTGGGTGCTTAAGCAGGTGGAATCAATCTAAACGAGCAATTATCTGACATTCAGAGGTGTTGCGCACCAGCGAATATATATTCAAGCTCCAAAGTCAAACTCATAAGTTCACAATGATCATGCCGCCCTTGTGAGCTTTAAGATGATCAGAGAGAGAGAGTTAGAGACGAGTGCGGGGGGGAACGGGCCCCCATGAGGATTATGAAAAGAATTCGTCCCTGCACAGAGTGCAAAACATACTCTCTCCCCATGCCTTCGGCCTGGTGGAGACACACTGACTACAATATACTAATATACTGTACAGGTCCTTCTCAAAACATTTGAATATCGTGGGGGCACCCACTGGCCTAGTGGTCCAGGCGCATGCCCACATATAGGCTCTGGCCTGACAGTGCGTTGCGTGTTCGAGTCCCGTTCATGACGACTTTTGCTGCATGTCTCTCCCCTTCTCTCTCTCTCTTTCCTGTCAGTCTTCACTTGAAACTATCAATAAAGGCAGAAAAGCCAAAATGATTGTGGCATACAGCTCGATGAAAATCTAAAAATCCTATCTCAAAATATTAGAATATTTTACGAGACCACTAACATTTTTGTTTTTTTAATCGAGAAATGCTGACCATCTGAAAAGCATATTTTGTATGCACTATGCAGTCAATACTTGGTCTGGGCTACTTTAGAACAAATTCCTTCATCAATGGTGTGTGGCATGGATGTGATCAGCCTGTGGCACTCTTGAGGTGTTATGGAAGCCCAGATTTGCTTTGATAACAGCCGTAAGTTCATTTGTATTGTTGAGTCTTATGTCTCACACCTTCCTCTTGACAATACAGGCCAGTTGGCTGGTCAGTTAAGCACAGTAATACATACCAAGGTCAGTACACCAGTTACTAGTAGTTTTGGCACTGTGGGCAGGTGCCAAATCAAGCTGGAAAGGAAAATCAGCATGTCCATAAAGCTTGTCAACATACTGAAGCACAAAGTGCTCTAAAATATCCTGATAGATGGCTGTGTTGACTCTTGGCTTCCATAACACCTCAACAGTGCCACAGGATGATCACCTCCATGCCACGCCCCATTGATGAAATAATTAGTTCGTGGCACTGAGATGTGGCATTTGAAATCTGAACGTTTATGTGCACGTTTGCTCTGTAAATGTAGCAGCCACCAAAAACAGGCTGAAGTTGCGCCATGACGCTCGTGAAGTACAAACGTGTGAACCATGGCTATGTTTAGACAAAGCTCATAGTGTTGGTGCCGCTGGTGGCCAATAGCCAGGGGCAATTAATAAACAATAAACAAAACAGAAACTAACTCCCTGTCTGGGTGACAAAACTTAATTTCTCAGTCAAGAGATGTTGGTTTGGGTGTGCTTCTCGCCGCTCTACTAAAGCCTAATTTACTGTATGCTTTGTCATATGACAGTGCCGTACGTCAAAAAATAGTACAAGCTCACAATCCGTAGTAGATGCGACACATGGATATTTTCGAAGCGACACACCGTCATGCGACTTATGAGCTGGCTTAACTATGGCAGCAGCACTAAAACCCTCAGTTGACCTACCTAATTACTAACTGGATCCAGGTGCCTCACCACGGTGCCTCACCCACACCGTGTGGGTGAGGCCTCCGCTTGACAAATGCAATTCCTCATATGGGCAGTGGTTGGAGCCAAAAGACTGGGACATAAGTCCACCATGCCTTTCAAACCACTACAATCTATATTACAGTGTACAGTTTTGAAACCATGGTAGCCAAACAGAGTTAAAAACAAAATGGCCATTGTTCCCACATGAGACAGGTTGGTAGCCACAACAAGTCTGTGTCAACAATTATAGCATGTGCACTCACTGTACTGTAATGCATAGTTGGCAGTGCCACAGACACAGCAAAGCTGTGAGACTAGATGTCGCATTTGGGGAATAGGGGACTGGGTCAGTGATGGATGGATGGGTGGGTGGAAGGAGGTAAGGAAGGAAGAAAGGAAGGAAAAATGAAAATAAAAGAAAAAGATAAATAAACTGGGCTCTGGAGTAGGAATGAGACACAGAGAAAGAGAAGAAGGGAGAGTGGGAGACAGACAAAGTGAGAGGGAGAAATGTCAACAGATGCAGACGCAGTCACTTCTATAGGTTACATAAGGAAGTGGAGAGGAGGGGCCCGTTGTGCATGTGGGCCAGTTGTTCCAGTACATGACAAGTAAACCTACTGGGGCCAATAGAGTAAGAACAAATGCGTTATAAAGTGAATGAATAATATGAATAGTATCATCAGGGGAACAAATTAAACGGCTGGAATGTGGACCCGAGACATGGAGCTACCGTGTAAGCGTCCTGAACATGATAAATATAGGGGGCGAAGACAGCGAGCTCATTTCTCAAAACTACTTTTTTCACTTCAGTGCTCCACGATGCATATTCACATGTATCGGCAAACATCAAAGTGGGAAACCTTGAGATGTCTTATGGATCAACGTTATACAGTAGGAGTTGCTGACAGAGGGATATTTGGTACACATGATCGTAATGCGCCACAGAGCTGTATTTACCACATTTATTGTGTGCCAGTACACTAAAGACCAAACCATGTGATGGTGGGCCTTTGAAGTACCCCCTCTCCCCTCAGTTCCTGCCATTTAGCCATTTATATGCAGCACTACAAGTGGAGATATGTCATGCCACATGTATGAGCTATATGGCTTATACTGGTCGGCTCATGAAGTGCATGGGCTTAGAGTTACCGCTTACTCACATGCCTGGCATAAGCTCATTCACACACACATGTGCAGGCAGGCCACTTGAGCTCTCTGCACGATTATTCTTGGATCATGGTTTCCAATTTTGTTTAGCTTTGCCAACGATTGATGTTTATACCTGTCATATGGGTGCAGCTTTGGATATCACATTTAGTGGACTGTAAATTCTCACTAATACCAACAAGCGCATAAATCATGCCTGGGTCTACCGTACGCAACCATTAGGATGTTTTGGTGGGGATATCTGTTGGTGATAATTATATTCACTTGTAATTATTTACGACATGGCGGACATGTTAGTGCAATGCACACCATTCAGTGTACTAAAGAAAGACAGGAGTAATAAACCATTTTCATTTGCTAATTCTTCAATCAAAAAGTGGAAATGGAATACATTTCAAATCAGAAATGTGCATATAGCCTTCTATAATAATGTGTTACCGAATTTTGTAAATGTTGGTAAAAAAAACAGTATACAAAGCAAAATAAAATAAATCACAACAAAAATGTGTTCACTTAATAAAATAAAAAAAGGTATAAAGCATGCACACACACACACACACACACACACACACACACACACACACACACACACACACACACACACACACACACACACACACACACACACACACACACACACACACACACACACACACACACACACACACACACACACACACACACACACACTTTGCACCAATGCTGCTTTTGGTGCTTGCTATGTGTTTGTGTGATAGATGCATGCATGGCCTCTGTCTATGTTCTTATGTTTGTGGCTCTGCCCCACTTTCAGTTCCAGTAAAGCTCATTGCTGGAGGTGTTAAGTCAGTGTGAATTGGGCCCCACCTGTCAAAGCAGAAAATTGATCTGCAGATTCTAGGTTACGGCCTCTCAAATATCCCACTGATCCTTGTGAACCCAGTAGGAAGGTGATTCTCACCTCTTCCAACCTGCAACATTTTTACATATCAAACGGTGCAAAGACTCCACACTCGCAACCCTGCCAGCGCACAATGACTTTGACCCGTTGGGTGATTGGTGATACCACAGACACTCACAAAATGGCTGTCAGTGATAAGGAGTCATCTCCAGTGACTGGCAATAAACAGACAGTGGAGAAATTAATAGTTGTTCTTTGTTAATCTTTATAACAGTGTCACAGTGAGCTTCTTCCAGTTGCCATTCACATTGTAACAGATCAAAGTATAATATTGTTAACACAAAGACCACAAACTTTATTTCAGAATAACATAATGAACGCCAGGACAGGACAAAATAATAATTAATACAAAACGCACCACACTTTTAGAATAATCCAATCCACTTAATTTATATAGCACATTTTACAACTCAGAGTTTTTCAAAGTGCTGTACAGAAAAATAAAAACAAAATACACTGTAGCTAAAACACAGAAAAACAACAGCAAGAACACAGTAAAAAAAAAATGAAAAAAATGGAGACACATCACTGAAGAATACAAGACACAGCAGCGTCAGCTGACATTGAAACAAAATATGGAAGTGCCAGGGGGTGGATACCAGTTTTGGTCCTGGGTGCCACTGTCCCCATTATAAATAAAAGAAAGAAAATGTAATTCTATTGTGCATGTCATCACCTGCACACCAGATTAGAGGAATTTTCAAAATATGGATTAAAAAAATAATAATTAATATATTATTTTCAAAAAATCTCGGTTTCTCGGTGGTGGCACCCATTACATGGTTAGATTCATCTCGTGATCTCGTGGGTGGCACCTAAACAGTTAAGACGAATATAAAAATATGTCTTCAAAAATTGGACGCCGTTTCACTGAATCAGTTGTCGGAAAGACGAATAAAACGTACTCGTGCTGCATACTGTAGTGCATACAAGGGTGCATTTTCACTCCTTTTAGCTCAAGTCAAAGGGGCTTAATAAGGAACTGGCACTTCATTTGCAGCTACCACCTGTCTAAACCTGTCAGCTTCCTGTTAAGCAGACATGCCACTGCTGTGCTTTTCAAAATTGTTGTGCGCGACAATATTAGCACACCAATATGGGCATGTCAACATCTCAAGGCACACTTATATCCATAGTGAAAATAGCCGAACTACAAGTTCACAACGTGTCACATCACAACACGCTGTGAGCTTCTAGAAGTGGTATTTTTTGAAAATGTGTAGGAACAACATTAATAATTATTTTTTTGCCCATAGTAGGGATGCCGAGTTGAAAGTGGTAGAAAGTAGAATTTGCCTTTGTATTTTGAAAGTACAGATATTTCTTATTTAAAAAATCATAACCTTTTATATGTATTGCAATAATGTGTGGTCGTCACAAAATCACAAGGCACCACTGGCAACACCACAGTCAACCAATTCTGGTCTCAGTAACAAACATGTGGACATGATCCCAATCCAGAACCCTGGGAGAAGCTTTCGCGAAATAGTCGACTGCATCCTGTGCAACAGCGTAACCTCCCTTTCGGCCCCCTCACCATTCACAGTATAGAAAGAGATAATTCCTGCAGGCTGGTCAACGTATAGTCCGAGGGTAGCGCTATAGGGGACATCCAAGATGTCATTGTTCTGCCCGTCATACCAGATTTGGTAGCGGTTTCCATCCCAACACACACCCCAGGACTCGTCGTTCTCTCCCAGGCCACTGGGGGAACCGGAATTGGCTCTCCGGCCGGTATCTGCGTATGTGATGCCAACTACCACCCATCCGGATATTTGCACCTCAAAGTACGCCCTCATGTTCAAAATTCCTTCTTTGCATACCACCTTAGAAGAAAAAACAAAGACAAAACGATTTAAGTCACTTAAGTTCATTTTAGTGTACATTGTTTTTTTTCCCTTTTTTTTAAAGATTTATTTTGGATAGGAAACACTTTAGAATAACTATCCGTTATAACTAGTTAATAGATCATTCATAAAGCATTAGTTAAAGAGTTATTAATGTCTTGTTAAATATTTGTTAACGGTTAGTTAAGGAGTTATATAACCATGCCTGGTAGTTATCCCAAACTATTAGTGAACTTATCAACTGCATGCTAATCATGTATAACTGCGTTATAAATATTTAATGATTATGAACAAGCCATTAGTAAATCACTTACTAATGGCTAGTTAAGCATTTGTTAATAGTTAATATGTTATTCGGACGTTATTATAAAAGTTGCAACAATTCCTCATTTACTCATGTTAATAAATGAGCAGTTGTCGTAACTTTAGAATAACGTCCCAATAGCATATATTAACTATTAACAAATACTTAACTCATGTTGGTAAATGAGGAACGTGCAACGTATACCTAACTTACCTTTTACGGATCGGAAACGGGTGGTACAGAATTTATTTTGGAAATAATATCACATTTTTGTATCTCAACTTTGTTCCACCCATTATCTTTTCTGGATGCTATATTTTACAAAAGAAATACCACAGATTCTTTTTTTTATTCAATATATCAATAAAGAAGTGCAAACGCCGTTGTAGGCTACATAATATGTAATTATGCCACAGGCATTTCTGATGAGTATAGCTACACAGAACAGAACACAACTAGAAAAAGTGCCCATCGGGGCACAGGTCTCCACCAGGCCAGGTCAGGTTGTGGCCTCCTGGTGGCGCTATAATAGGCCAATGTGAAAAGGGTACCATTTGTTCTTACAACATTGATGGCAATTGGATGATTTGAGGCATTTTGTTCAAAAAATGTGTTTTGCAAAAATCCACCTGTTGGTGGCGCTATAACAGGCCAATGTCAAAAGGGTGGGATATATTCCTCAGCCATAGTAGGAAAGTCTGTGAAAGATTTCACGTAAATTGCACACTGCGTTCATGAGTGAAGGCGTTTGGTTTCAAAAGGGCCAATCTTGCAAACTTTGAAAGCCAATGTTAGCCAATTAGGATGGAATATGAAATATCGTAGCATGGCATACACTCGTACAACTGGAATTTAAAAAGAAAAAAAAAGAAAAAACTGAGATCGACCAGATCTGTACACATGTCTTTGCCAAAAATGGCAGATGTACAAGCTCACAGCAAGACACATTGCAATGTGCTGTGAGCTTGGAGATCTGTCATTGTTTCCACCAGGCATGGGGAGAGAGTATGTTTTGCACTTCGTCCGTGTGTGAGTCCGTGTGTCCGTCCGTCCGTCTGTGTACAGCTAATCTCCGGCACCGTTTTTTATATTACTCCTCAAGATACCATAGCCCACGGTATCTCGGCTTCATAATTAACACGCAGCCCGTCAGAACCGTATATATTTACAGATACAGATATTTGGCTCTTCAAAATAAGTGTTATGCGCGATAAAACCTTGGCAATCTGTGATTTAATGCTGGCGGCAATACTCTGAGTGTTTGAAGATTTAGCTAAGTTTGAGTGTTTTGAGTCAAAAACGAACTTTGTGACAAAGGAAGAACTTTCTGGAAAAGTTTGGACAAGATGGATTCCTCTCCAGGTGTGTAGCAGTGGAAGACAGCACACACATACAGGTATGACACCAGATGGTGAGCTAAAACCCATGAAACGTATATACATTGACTGAAGATACCTATAGTTGAGTAACAGACTAAGGTTCTGTGACCATCCTCTGGCAAGGATGTTTTGATGATTGATTTGACCTCTATGGACCCTTTATAAAAGATTTAGCCCCCAGGACCCTCGCAAAAATCCCGGCATTTTTTGCTAGAGGGCCAAATTCAAAATGGCGCCCGGCGCCATAGCCAAAAATGAACTTTTGATCCAGATGACCTAGAATCATGCATGAAGACACTTTTCCATACAAGTCAACCATGAGGATTCCAAATCTGACACCATTTTAATCATAATACCTAGTTTTGGCCCCGAAATGCAAGATGGCCACCATCCACTAGAGTAAAAACATTATTTTTGAATAGGAAAGTAAGCTTTTTGGGGTTTGTATTTTTTTTTTTCCAGAACATTCTGTGCCACTGGTTTCTGAATCATCAGATTCAAATGACTCCACCCTCCTACTCTGTGCATCACCCTCCTCCTCACTCTCAACCTCCTCATCCTCTTCAACTGGCCCTGGTGCAGGTATCGCAAAACGCATGCCCTTTGCCATTTTACTGGGAGATCATCCTGTGTATGTGTACGTCCTCATCACTCTGCTCAAGGCAGAGACCCCAGACAAGTACCATGCCATTGTGCCCTTTCTTGGTCCTTTCCATACACAGTGTGTGATGATGAGTGCACTATACAAGGGGAGTGAGCTAGGAGAGCACTGGAGGATGATGCTGATCTCAAGAATCACATCAGCAACCTTTTCTCCCAATTGGAGGTCAGTGCACTGGCAGACTACTGGAGGGACTTCCTGTCCATGCCATATGTGCTAATGCAAAATGTGCATTCAGTCCATATCTGCAACTGGGAAGAGTCAGCTCTTTGAGTGCTATGCAGCCGTGGATGGTAGCATACGACAACAATAAGAATGGGAGGTGGCTGCCTGACTTCTGGGCGATGCTGACAGCTCTTCCTGCTGAACAGGTTGCCTTCCTTCTACTAACTTCACTCAGTCCATCACAGGTCCAACCCCTATTCCAACATGGCCTAGGACATGTGGATTTGAATGTACAATGAACAAGGGCAGCAAAATTAAGTCAGGATGGCTCTCCATCCTCCAAAATGAAAAGCAGTTGCTGGTGCACCTCAGAAATGTGACCCGCATAAGAGTGGCTCACAACACTCTTGCCACCCGAAAAGAAGCCAAGAGGAAGCACACGGAAAGTGCCCCGAAACGGATGCGAGAAGATGAGCAGTGTGTGCAGAACCTGATTACATGCATGAATGAGTTTGACTCATTCCTGTTTCCACCCGGGTTGCGCACGCAGATCCGACACAACAAAGGTTCGACATAAGGAAATCACCCGTCGTTCCCGACATGCGTTGGTCTGACATGCGTTGCACCGTGCTTGCGGTTAGGGTTAGGGGTTTGGTTTAGGTTGTCGGCCTAATGACAGTCGGACCAATAGTATGTCGGAACTAAAGCCTGTACCCTCGCACCCTACAGTCAGCCATGCCTGCCTCTGATTGTTTAGTTTATTTCGATCAATTCAACACTGTAACATAAATCATTACCTAAAATATTCACATTCTCTTATAGTTGATCGAAAAGGCATAGGCTGAAGCTCAAAGCTTACTGATGAGTTCATTGTGGACTTTAAATCAGCCCATTCTGCAGGAGAGGATAAGTTGAACATCTTGCAGGACCGAGTGTTCAGTAAGAATAAATCTCTCCATGCACCTGTCAGTTTGAGCAAACAGTTGACATTTTCCACCATGCATGCGTAGAGAAGATCGGCGAGGAACTCAATGCAAGAGCTGCTGAAATGGAAAGAAGCGCTCTCAAAGCAGTGATCAACCTGGTTGAACACAGTCAACTTGTCAAGCTCCCAGAGTTGTTGGAACATTGTGTTGTTGAGGAATGTGTGGCCCTCTTATTCAACCCCAATGGAACATACAAGAAGACACAGAAGAGCAAGCTCATACCATACAGAAGCTCTCTCTCCAAACTATAGATATCAAAGAACCCTATGTCCCTCTCCTCGACATGGGCATGATTTGGAGGATGGCAACTCCATGCAGCAGAAGATCGGCAGACACAAGAACGCAGCCCATACAAGTGGTTGGACTATGTCCACAAAGTGTCGTCCATCATCCTTGCCCACCATTGTGATGCTCACTGTATCATCTGTGTGAATGACCCATACGATGCAACATATATACTCAACTAAAGATGATGAGCGAGACCTGTGTGTACAGGGTAAGGCACATCTTACCAACACGTACATGAAATTGAATGACACCTTCCCCTCTGTCAAGGCCTTCAAAACACTACTGTGTAGTGTCAGTAACAATAAAAAAAATGAATATGCAGCTACCTCACAGACCTGGCAGAGAATGTGAATGCAGTGATTGTCA
Source organism: Electrona antarctica (assembly GCF_951216825.1). Taxonomy (NCBI): domain Eukaryota; kingdom Metazoa; phylum Chordata; class Actinopteri; order Myctophiformes; family Myctophidae; genus Electrona; species Electrona antarctica. The sequence goes on from NC_136805.1 coordinate 20,865,233, forward strand.
ATAATATAGACAATCGCTGCATTCACATTCTCTGCCAGGTCTGTGAGGTAGCTGCATTGCACATTGCATCAGCTTGTCAACAACAACAACCAATGGAAGACTACAGCATTGAGCAGTCTGAAGCTGACACCATCCTCTTCACCGGTTATGCAGGCTGTGATGCAGGCTGTCTATGGCAAAGGAAAATCATCAGTGTATGACAAGGTGGCAAAGAGCTCTATGGCACAGCAGCAGCTCTCATGGTGTGGAGATAGCCTTGACCTTGAGAAGGAGGTAGAACAAGTGTTCTTTGCATATACCAGACAGGTATATGCAAGACAAGAAGCTTGTGCTGCCAAGGAAAAGACAATGATGAAAAAATAATGTATCCGACTCCCTCCAGATGCACTATATGCCGAGCTGGAGGCTCAGCTTCTGACAATCAGGCTACTATATGCCAACTACTTGGTATATAGTGCTCCACCCCACACTGAAGCACCACCCCTCGCCACTCAGACATCGTTCTGAGTTGGTGGGTGGTCGCTGTCGTCCTGTCCGCCACACACGGCCTGCTCTCTCAACACACCTACCTGCACCAGGGCAAGTTGAAGAGGAAGTTGAGCGTGAGGAGGATGAGGAGGATGATGCACATAGGAGGAGGGTGGAGTCATCTGAATCTGATGATTCAGAAACCAGTGACACAAAATGCTCTGACCCATGTGTTTTGTGTCTGTAAAAATTACAACCCCCAAATACATTACTTTCCTATTCAAAAGTTATGTTTTCACACTACTGGCTGGTGGCCATCTTGAATTTTGGGGCCAAAACAAGGTCTTATGATGAAAATGGATTTGGAATCCTCATGGTTGACTTGTCTGGAAAAGTGTCTTTGTGCATGATTCTAGGTCATCTGGATCAAAAGTTCATTTTTGGCTATGGCGCCATTTTGAATTTGGCCCTCTAGCAAAAAATGCCGGGATTTTTGAGAGGGACCTGGGGGCTAAATCTTTTATAAAGGGTCCATAGAGGTCAAATCAATCATCAAAACATCCTTGCCAGAAGATGGTCACAGAACCTTACTACGTGACTCTACTACTAATCTGGTTCACCTGCACGGTTCGACCCAATTCTGCTTCATCACCATTGTGGTAGGATTGAGGATAATTCCTCATTCATGGAGACAAGCTAAAAAGCTAAAACTAACAGTGCAGTGTCAGTGCACTGTCTTCCTCATACTCAGAGTTGGATCATTTGGATTATTGACTTGAACTGAACTGTTTTGCTCAATTTGAGAATTGAAGGTTGAACTGAACTTTTATCTCACTCTCACAATTTAATTCATTGAACTGAACTGAATTCATTATAAGAGCCACACACACTTTTGAACATCGCAATGTGTCTTGCTGTGAGCTTGTACATCTGCCATTTTTGGCAAAGACTTTTTTTTAATGTATTTGTGTATTTTTGAGTGTATGCCATGTTCATTGTGTTCTGTTCTGTGTATCTAAGTAATGCTCATCAGAAATGCCTGTGGCATAATTACATATTATGTACTGTAGCCTACGGCTTTTGCATTTCTTTATTGATATATTGAATAAAAAAAGAAAATGTTCCCCGTTTCATCGCTAATGGGTGGAACAAGGCTGATACAAAAAAGTAATATTATTTCCAAAAGTAATTTCTGTACCACCCATTTCCGATCCGTAAAAGGTATACGTTGCAACTATTCCTCATTTACCAACATGAGTTAAGTATTTGTTAATACCGGTACCAAATACTATTGGGACGTTATTCTAAAGTTGCAACTATTCCTCATTTACTAGCATGAAGTATTTGTTACTTGTCAATATATGCTATTGCGACGTTATTCTAAAGTTGCAACTATTCCTCATTTACTAGCAGTATTTGTTACTAGTTAATATATGCTATTGGGACGTTATTCTAAAGTTGACTGCTTTTTAACATGAGTAAATGAGGAATTGTTGCAACTTTATAATGTCCGAAAAACATATATTAACTATTAACAAATGCTTAACTAGCCATTAGTAAGTGATTTACTAATGGCTTGTTCATAATCATTACATTTTTTTAACTAATCATCTGTGCAAGACCCACAGAACTAATGCACTGACATTGACAATGTCTACAACAGTACTGCCAGGTAAACAAACAAGCCAACACTGTTTACAGCACACCATTAAATCAACTATGTAAAGTTTGGAAGATGTGGGGCAATGAGGACACTGTGAATGCTGCTTAGTTCAACAAGGAAGAATTCAAAGCATGTGCCATACATGTGCTTTGCTTTGCTATTCTTTGCTTTGCTTACCTTGGTGATAAACTTTAATGTCTAGTTTATACTTGGTCAAGTGCAGGTGTCACTCAAACACGCACTGAGAATAGCAGACTTGTGTGATTTATCTGCTATTTCTGCTAGATCAGATTCCGGCTGCCATTTTTGGTGCACAACACCGGCAGGCAACAAAGTAAAAATATGGCAGATATACCTCCAAGCCAAACACACGCTCAACACAACATAAATTATACACTGCATTGGCAAAACTTAATTAATAGGAATGCAGTGTCACTTGCCAAAAATAACATACCTACAAGGCAAGCTAAAATTGTGTTGCGACTCACGACCCATAGCTTATACTGTAGATCCACACTTTTTGACAAGGGACAGCTTTGTGCTATTGAGAATAAAAATGTAGTATTGATATCACTAGCTATATTCTACTGTCTACTGACAGTATGTATCCTACTGGATTGGATACAGTTTACTATGAACTCACTGAACATAGTGCACACTGTTTAGTTAATCCACCTTTTCAGTTTGCCATTACATTTATTTATATTTATGTACAAGTTACCTGTGGTGAGTACTCATATCTGCCTGGTCCGTCCAGAACTGGGCAAACTTCCTCCTTTTTACGAGAGACCTTGGACCCGGCATCTGAAATCCACAGCATCTTATTGGCTGTTTTATCATCCAAAGTCAGGTTAATCCAGTCTGGAGTGCAAAATGAAACAAGATTGTTTTAACATACTGCCAGATATGAGGATAAAAAAAACAATTATTATTCAGCATTCAGAGGCTGTTCTTACGCTGCAACAGCTCAGTTCTTTTGGTTGGCTCTGGGATGCCGGGTATGTAAACAGGTGCTTTTTCTGAAAAGACAGGACATTGTTTATGTGATGTTTGCTGTATTACAAATAGAGTGCTTATGACATTCTATCAAGTTAGTACAGTACCTTCTTGTTTAATTTCCTTTTTGGCTTTTGTGGATTTCTTTACTAGAAAGACAAAGGGGAAGAAGGTGAATATTATTAAAAGGCTATACAACGGATATGTTTTGAGAGGCAGGTCCATCTGTAGAGTCATGATTCCATTATTATTATTATCATTTAACTTATTTCCAAAAAATGTAAAACATATAATAAATATGACTCCTTTGGCCTACTGACAGAGGGCACAAGACATTTGGAGATGATTAGTCCAGTGGTTTGAGAGAGTGACTACGGTCTAGCCCAGTCTGTGACCATCTTCTCAGCTATAGCTCTGGGATTTCCGATCCGTAAAAGGTATACGTTGCAACTATTCCTCATTTACCAACATGAGTTAAGTATTTGTTAATACCGGTACCAAATACTATTGGGATGTTATTCTAAAGTTGCAACCATTCCTCATTTACTAGCATGAAGTATTTGTTACTTGTCAATATATGCTAGTGCGACGTTATTCTAAAGTTGCAACTATTCCTCATTTACTAGCATGAGTTAAGCATTTGTTACTAGTTAATATATGCTATTGGGACGTTATTCTAAAGTTGACTGCTTTTTAACATGAGTAAATGAGGAATTGTTGCAACTTTATAATGTCCGAAAAACATATATTAACTATTAACAAATGCTTAACTAGCCATTAGTAAGTGATTTACTAATGGCTTGTTCATAATCATTAATTTTTTTTAACTAATCATCTGTGCAAGACCCACAGAACTAATGCACTGACATTGACAATGTCTACAACAGTACTGCCAGGTAAACAAACAAGCCAACACTTTTTACAGCACCATTAAATCAAAAATGTAAAGTTTGGAAGATGTGGGGCAATGAGGACACTGTGAATGCTGCATAGTTCAACAAGGAAGCATTCAAAGCATGTGCCATACATGTGCTTTGCTTTGTTTACCTTGGTGATAAACTTTAATGTCTAGTTTATACTTGGTCAAGTGCAGGTGTCACTCAAACACGCACTGAGAATAGCAGACTTGTGTGATTTATCTGCTATTTCTGCTAGATCAGATTCCGGCTGCCATTTTTGGTTAAGATCTGGCTAAACTGGCTACCCTTTTCCATGTTAAATGCATCTCCATGTAAAATTTGGTGCAGGGCTGCTACTACAGACATCTGTAGGACACAGTTTTGTAAATGAAAAGTAAAAACTTGGCATGGTGACCGTTTTTGTCCTCTCAGCCGGGTCTTAACAATATGTGACTAATCCCGGAGCTACAGCGGAGGGTGTGGTCACCGATGGAGCTAATAGTGGGCTAGCCTCCTGCAGAAACATGCCATTAAACAAACAGACATACTGCTCAGGGTACGTGGTCAAGGAATTAAGATTGTTAAGAAAGTACAAAGTGACCAATATAACAAGTAGACATCGAAACTAGCGTCTATTTCTATAAAACACTTACTGTACTGTTGGGATACAGCCCATGCAGTTTACTGTCTTCTGTATTTGACAATTTTGACACATTTTATGGCTTATTCCTTAAAACACTCATTTGTTGTGCAGAAATCTTAAAAAAAAGATAAAAGTAAAAAATAGTCTATAGACAGCTTAATTTCTTTATCCAGATGTAACATCCACATTCTACAGGACACTGCCACAAGAGTGGTCATTGGTCTTATGTCGATGTTACTCTTATAGGCCTATATGGTAATTGGTAACTATAGTAACTCTGTCAATAAATTAGCAAGAAAACACCATGTGAATAAGATCTGTTGAAATGTATTGGAATTTGGAACCACAGAGGAGAGCTGAGGAATAATGCTTCTTCTGGCTCACGCTACTAGTGACAGTTTCTCTGTCACTAGTGTATAAACAGATTCAAACAGATAACCCTCGATTGGATTTCAACCAATAGCATGGGCAAACCCAGCAATGGATGTTTTGACCAACCTCAGTGATGTAAAGAGTATAAGAACAGTTTTGAAATAACAGGAACATTTTAAAATGTTGTGATGCTTTAGAAAGGTATCCTACCTGGTTTATCTGTCCCCGTCATGATATTTGTGGCACTGGCTATGGGTCTTCCAGGCATCTTGAGGCTGTGATAAGTATCCCTGTGTACTTCAGGGATGTTAAAATTTTGAGATTCTCCACAGTATCACCCTTGACTCGTCTCTTATAGCCTTAAAATGAGATGGGCGGGGTCGGGTTGGCCTTGAACCTCCCCTGTACAGTGGGTGAAGTCATTCCAAGGGATTTCTCAACAGGGGATCTGGAGGTTGACATACAGATAGCAGTGGTACTAGTATGGACACTTGAAACTCCTGTAACCTTAGGAGTCTGTTCAGAAAAGCAAGAAGGACGACTGCAATCTTCCCTGGAATGTGGGGTTCAGGGCCTTAGCTTCCCCATATTGTCAACGCCAGAGGAGTAGGCCGGGCGACAGAAACGGAGCCACACAACATATAGGGGGTTAACCCAAGCCAAATAAAGACCTACAGAATGTGATACAGAACCTGATAAGTCACACTGTGACCTAAATACGTCTTTCAACTGATGAATGAGTAATTCTAACATTCCTCAACACAGTTGTCTATAGGTCTACAAGATGATGGACAAGACACAAACAGGAACAGCAGAAAATGGGATACATAATAAACCATACAGCATTTTGGTTATAGAGGCAAGGAATGTTTGGAAAAATCTTTTACAAGCAGTTCAACGAGGACAAATGTGTAATGACCGTTTTCAGGAATCTGCCACTTCACTCACCATTACCAGTACATTATGGGAGCTCATTCATTCTGCAATTTGGAGTAAGGATGACCATGTGGATGGATTGGAGGCGTGATGCTATAGGGACTAACGTGATTGGCCAATGGACACATCTTTCTGAATGCTACAAACTTTGCCAGGAGGTAAGTCTTGTCTAAATGGATTTGTCATTAAATGATTTAAAGCCTTGCCACATTGCAATAAAAATATTAAATTATCTATTCTACAAACATTGTCTACCATCACTGTTTATCATTAAGCAACCAAAACAAAGCAACCAATAACAAAATACAAAATTAATGTCAATAATTCTGAAATTAAAGTTATATTTTGTTACTGTATGATACTTCAAATTTATAATAATAAAAACAAAAAGATATTATAGCATCCTCAAGTATCACAATGACACAATCACAATTCCTATAAGAATCATATTTTTTGTTTGGGTTGGGCTCAAGTTGTCTTGTCTCAAATGTGTGCTCTTTTTTGTTGAAAGATCAATTTGATTTCTAGAAAATACAAAACTTCCTTCAAACTGAAATGTAATTAATTGTGTTTTCTTGACCAGAACTCAGAACCAGAATAAATGCATTCTGCTGCATTGTCAGTAGAGGGACAACTCAAACCGTTTCAAACGGAATGTACTGTATAGAAACATTTACAGAGAAAGTGAGATAGAACTTGGAGAGGTGAAAGGGGAGAATGGTTAAGAGACTATGATGAATATTGGAAATGGTGCGCAAGGAACGAATTGTGGACCTCAGCGGCACCAGCTAATCGTACTCTGTCTTATTTGGCCGGACTCCAAAGAATCTTAAACTGGATTAATCCTGAAAATAGCTGATCTACAAGCTCACTGGGACGTGTTGTGAGCTTAGAACTGGTATTTTGGGGGCAGGCCAACACATGGAACAAAGTATATCAAGCCCTAAGAAACGACACATTATACTCAGGTGGCATTTTGATGATGGAAACATATGGACCAAAAGCCTTTCTGACACCAGGGCTCCACCAGGCGCGTCAGCGTCGCGTCTCCGTCACCGTCAGGGAATGTTCCCTTTTTAATCAATGAAGGGTGGCTCCACTGCCCGCGTTGCGTTGCGTGACGTGTGACGCGTGCATTAAAATTGAACCGGTGCATTTTTTGACGCACGCGACGGAGATGCGACGCGTCCGGTGGAGCCCTGGCGTGAGACAGATGCATTTGAAGCAGGACCATATATTTGTGATAGTTGTGTGAACATGGACCAGAAGGTCAATGTATTGTACAGTAGGTTCAAACATATTATCAGATAATGTTCAGTTTCTTTAGATTATAATTCTTTTGCTTTATAACATGGTCAAATGATGTAGAGAGACAGGAAACTGAGGTCAGAGAAAGGAGGCATGCAAGATTCAACCTTGGGCCCTCACAAATCGCAGGTGGTCTGTGCACCAACTGTGCCACCAGGAACCCCAAATATGCTGTATAATAAACATATAAAAGGCTAAATTATCAAAGACTTGACTGTCAAACAGGACCTACAGTACTATAGCTGCCTTTGCAAGCCACCAAAAGCAAAAGGGGTAGTCCTCCATCTGAGCCGTTTGTGTTCATGTTGTTCATGTTGTGTTCTCAGTCATTAGGCCTACATAATGTTACTTGTGTAATATCTCATTACATCAGGGTACATTTGGTAATATTAGTAACAGAGGACAGGCATGTAACGATATATCATATATCGATATATAATGATATTAATCCTGACGATATGAATCGATTTATTGAAGAAAAAAAATATTTTCAAAAAAAGGGGGGCTAGTGAATTATGGTGTGATGTGAAATGTGAGCTTTAGTCATATTCCATCATATTCAAGTGCTTTTGGAGAGAAATGAGTCGCTTTCAGTAGTAGAGCACTGTAGAGGGGAGCTGTGTGTGTCTGTGCCCAGGTGATGATGGTCGTTGATGCTCATCAAGGAAGGCAATTATGTTTCTGCACTGTCAAAAGTAATGCTACTTCTTTTGCAATGTAGTTAAATAAAAAATGCTTGGGGGGAGATGAATTATATAACATTTTAAAAACGGTAATTTTTCTGGAAAATATTTTGTTTAAAATATCGTGAAAAATCGTATCGCGAACCTCATATCCGACATATCGTGATACGAATCATATCGTGAGGACAGTGTTCTTAAATTACACAAATCCCTCTCAAATGACCCAACACTTCCCGCACCAGCTCACCATGGCATATGTATACAGTAAAAATACCTAACCGGTGTGACCTCAGGCTTTGACCACAGATCACTCACTCCTTCTATTGGTGCTGTAGCAACTTGAGCTGTGCCAGAGAAAAATAAACACCCCCTGTGGAGCCTGCAAATTGAGTTGGAGTTACTTTGACGTATAGGTCAGTTATCGATTCATAGATAACACATCTATAACTTGTTGAATTTGACAAGAATAACTTATAACTTATAATAAAGATGTATTGCATAAAGGTAGATTTCTTTGCCTCTGATCCTCATTTGAGTAATTTAATATTGAGTATCAATCTGCCTGTATGAGGCACAATCGAACATTGTATTTATCTTATACAGCTTCACATAGGATGAGTTGTCTACACATGATGGAAAACAAATATCATTTACTGCTCTGATGAAGGCGCATAGCCGAAGCACGTAAGCGTTTACTTTTGGTGTGTTTATTTGAAATTATGGATTTTTTTTGGAAATTCCTACTTTTTGATTAATCCAATTTAATGTAAGTAAGATTTGCTTGACACCTCTCAAAACACAAGTGGCTGTTGGACTGCTTTACCATTCGATCACTAAATTACACCCAAATTAGTATTGTAAAATGTGACATGCTCATGCTGTAACACTACTTTTGTTCTTAAATTATTTCAAGACATTACGGTCTTGTCTTAAGGTGCTACACACCAAGCTGATGTAGGGTCGTTCATCATAAGTGCCTGTGGTAGAAATATGTTTGGTGTGTACAGGCCATCGGTGGTAGTAAGTGAGGGGTCGCTCACCCGACTCTCTAGCTCATTGAGCGTTATTACCTGTTGATAACAGCACGGAGAGAGAGGCGCACAAATGTGCAGGTTAAATGTCAACAGTCAGGCAGAAAGTGTGGTGTAGTGTAGTGTAGTGTAGTGTAGTGTAGTGTGTGTGGGTGTCAGTGTGTGTGTGTGTGTGTGTGTGTGTAGCACGGCACCATCAGATGATGTCTGTTCCATGAAGCTTGAATATCTACCGGTCCGTAGTCTTATATCGGCAGAGAATTCCAGGGAGTAATTGTTGGGTTCACGGTGTACTGTCTATATTGACAATAATACCTTTATGTTATGAATACAGCAAACCTGTGGGCTCTGGAATATCGCTGGGCCACCAATTTGGCTGCATTTGATCTCCAGTACGTAAGTATCGACCTGGGTCCAGAAATGGAAATGCTGATGCCCTATCTAGGAAGTATGCAACCAGACGATGAGCTGTCCAGTGAGATACTGGTTACTGGACTAGTGTTTACTCTAATGAGACAACTGATATCCTTGGTTAATCACATAATTATTTGGTGGTGACTAGCTCAGTGGCCTTGTGGTTAGAGTGTTCGCCCTGAGACTGGAATGTTGGGGTTCGATTCCGGCCGGGTCATACCAAAGATTCTGAAAAATGGGACCAGTGCCTCCCTGCTTGGCACTCAGCATCAAGGGTTGGAGTTGGATTGGGGGTAAGTCCCTGCGACATACTATCGCCATGCATATGTCCAGGGGGTGTACTTGTACATCAAGCTGCCTGACGCTACAGAAACAGGAGACAGGCTCCTGCCCTATGGGCCTCATATGGCTCAGCAAGGCGAGGCTGTACAGAAGCAGGGCCCAGTGATTGGACCACTCTTGATATATTGGCAGCTCAGAAATCCAGCTGAAAAGCATACACTGAGTGAACGTGCCAAAGAACTACCACATCATTGGAGGTAATGTGAACCTTCAGCTAAGTGTTACCCCAGTGCCCTCATTAAGGATCATAGATACCAAGGTGTTGAAAGAACTCTGAAACTGGTAGGGGCACGCTACTACTGGCCAGGGATGGCGTAAGACATTGAGTCTTGATGTAGAGAATAATACAAGAGGTGAGCCCTTGCCAAAGAGGAATTGACAAGGGGTCCACGGTATAGTCAATATATTTACATTATTTAAGACTGCTAGCTGCTTAAATGAGAGAGAAAATATTCTTATTTTAACTGATGCAGCAAAATGACCAGAGGGCCAGCACGGTCGCTGATGCCTTGGTACAACATTGGACCCATCGTTTCAGCCCCCTCATATCAATCCAGGGTCAAGGATGGGCAACACAGTAACCATTACCGATCTCTTCAGCGTGTGAGGTGTTTGAACATTAGTGTTATTTCTTTGAAATTCATGTAAATCCCCACATCATATGAAGGGTTTGGTGTGTCACCCCAAAGAAAACAAAGGTTGTGTCCATGATGGTCTGTCCAAGGAAAACCCTGTACACTCAAGACACTGCCCCTACTGCCACCCTTAGATCTCCATATATGGAGCTGACCTGTTCTGACATTCCATATGTTGATCTGACCTCATCAAACAGGCATCTTACTGGTAATAGTCTATATCTACGGTACCGGTATGTCATACATTTGCAGCATCATTAGAAGATGCAAGAAAGAGTAATAAGAGCCTCAGCTGTCATCTTTCAGTCATATTTTCTACATGCCAACCATGGATCTGCTGATTGTTATCAAGCTATACCATGCCTTTCTGCTATAGCTCATTCCCACAACAAGATGGTCCATTTAGATTATAGCTCCCTCCTACACTGGATCTCTGCTATTCAAATGCCACTCACACTGCTGCTGCTGTCAAAGCTTGCCTCCATCATCCCAGCCTCCATCTTCTATTTGGAATCTTGCATGGCTCAAAAGTTAAACTAAATGTTAAATTAAATTGGAATTCAGGTGTGCATAGCTCTAACTAATGCAAACAGAAATTCAATGTTTGCATGATATAAGGTGGGGGGGGGGGGGGTGCTTACTTAGCTAAAATTAGGGAACATCTTAAGAACAGAGCCATTACATAAATTCTTACTGTATTCCATTTGTTGCGATAAATGGTAAATCAATTTGTGATGCGAGTGTTCCTGATGGAAAAGCACGATAAAGTGCTCTCCCGTCATTTTTAGTGTTCCTGACTGAACCATATTCTGTGACATTTTCCATTAGGAGTCATCACTTCTGATTTAATAAAAAAATGATAGGAATCACATTAGATTATAGGCTTTTGAGTGCTATCTTAACCATTCTTTTTAGAATTGGAACCAGTACAGGATTAATTGCATAACCTAACCAGGGTATCCCCTGGTTAGTGTTATTGAGTTCTCTTCACCTCACTAAAGACATTTGTAGTCGCTATAGCTGTGCAATACAAGGGCAAAATCCCATTGGCTTGTTGTTGATAGAACCAAGGCAATGCTAACTTCCAGGTTGGTCTACAAAAATACAGTACATCATCCATGCAACACTCTATAGAGCTTAGAAGTCAGTTTGGTGAACCATAGTCATGGGAGAGTATGTTTTGCACTCCGTCTGTGTGTCCTTGTGTCCGTCCGTCTATCCGTCCGTCCATCCGTCTGTGTACAGCTAATCTCCAGCATCGTTGGCCCAGACGATGCCAAACTGTACAGTGTGCACACACACTCCCTTGATGACAATGACGAATGACTGTTATAGCGCCACCACGAGGCCGACTTTTGCAAAACACATTACTTTACATTACTCGTACACAATTTATCCATACATCCCGCAAATCAGTATACACTATCTCTATAGTCATGTGATCAACACAGACCTGTCTGCTTCTCCATATTCAATCTCCATTGGCTAAGATTGCCTTCCAAAGTTTGCTGGATTTGGCGTTATGAACAAAATACCTCAAATCATGAACGCAGAGTGCAATTTGAGTGAATTTTGCATGCACATTCCCACTAGGCCGAGGAAGAAATGCCACTTAAAAATCTTCACATCGGCCTGGGCCATGGCTCAGTGGTCCAGGCACCTTGGCTGGCAATCCAGTCTGGCAGTGTGCCGCGGGTTCGACTCCCGTTCCCGACGGCCTTTACTGCATGTCCCCCCCCCCCCCCATTTCCTGTCAGCCTACTGTCTGGCCCTCCATAAAAAATATAAAATAAAGGCGAAAGCCAAAAAAAAAAACATTAAAGAAAAAAAATCAGCTTCATGGTGATGCTATAACTGGCCCATTCGTGTTACCACCTATAACTGCACCAATCTGTGTACAACTTTGTATGCACACTCTAGAGGCCAAGGACAAACCCTTGACCTGCATTATGCACATCTGCTCTTTACAGCGCCACCAGGAGGCCGACTTATGTAAAACATTGTTTTTTATATTACTCCTTCAGATTTTATCCAAATCTCACGCAACTCAGTACACATGATCTCTATAGTCATGTGGTCTGTTTGATCTCTCATATTACATCCTGCACGCTCCCCCACATAAAAATGGCAGTACACCCCTGGTGCGCAATATCAACACATCAGAATTTGAAATTAACTTTGTTACATTGTTTTTGCTAACCTACTCTACTTTTGCGAGACAACAAGACACCAAGAATGTATGTGCAACTCATTTTATTTGAAATTGTGAACACTTAAAATACAGGATATTCATACTCAAGTCAACATTACAACATTACAAACATTACAAATCAAGAAGAATAAATATTTTATAAATAGAATAAATATTTCATTAATCTCAGTTACATAAAGCCAGATGAAAATAGTATAAGGTTTTTCGTGATCTGACTTTCATAAAGTTTGTCATTTATATCCATCACTCCTCTCTTTTTTTAAGGATGCAGTAAGTCTCTGTCCCCAACCAGAAACCCGGGAACATGGTTTCTTGGAAGTCAGCCTTAAACTGATGCAAAAGCACAACCTCCTTTTTACTCTCGTCTCCCTCCTTCACCTCCTCCACTGAATACACATTGAGGATACCAGCAGGTTGGTCTAGATATGTCCCCAAAACGGAGCACCTCGCCTTATCCGTCAAATCCTTATTCTGGCCATTGTGCCAAGCTTGATAGCAGGAACCACTCCAGCCAAATCCCCAGGATTGATCATTCTCTCCCAGCCCGCAAGGGCCATCGGCGGCCCTCCTTGCTGCACCTTCATAGACAGCTCCTGCCACCAACCATCCTGAATACTCCACCTCCCAGTAGCCTCGGAAGCCCTTTATGCCCTCCTTGGTGAGAACCTTAGAGACAGTGGATGAGAGACTGTGTGAAAGTGGGATTCAGATTCAAGAAGCTTTTACTTGTGTCCGACTTACATAAGCAGCGAAATGTTGGTGCATGGGACTTATCCCGGAGATTGTGCTACATATAATGAAAGATATATTAAATAAAACAAAAATAATAGGACGGCAATAAAAATGATATATACTGTACAAATATACACTACAGTGATAGAGCTATACACTAATACTCAGGGGCTTGTCATACACAGGCACAGTAACTTATAATTAGAAGCTGTGCAGTACATTTCTGATCAAAAACAGCAATGTTCACCCAAATGGACAGGTGGTGGACAGGTGGTGAAAATTAGCACTTGTGCTACTGCTAACACACTGTAAGCAATGCATCTACAAATTCTACAATTGAGCAATGAGCAATGTGATTGTGATGTCCATATCAAATAAATAAACAAACAAAATGTGCAAAGTAACCATGTGCAGATGTACAAAGCAACAGGAGGAACAATCAAATGTGCACGTGTACCTCTATAATTATAAGAAAGTTCCAAGAAGCTCAGAAAGCCAAACCCCTCCCACTACAGGAGTGGTGATGTCAGAATAATACAATTCAGTTAAAGGCATGGCCTACCAATCCTTTTAGCTACTGCAGTTCAAGCAAGTTACTATGAATGCAGTTTGTGAATAAAGCAGTTTGCTCAGTAAATACATAGTGTATATTTATGAACTACTGTATGATAAAACACTCTTCAAGAGTATTTGACTCGGCCTGGGCCATGGCTCAGTGGTCCAGGCACCTTGGCTGGTAATCCAGTCTGGCAGTGTGCCGCGGGTTCGACTCCCGATCCCGACGGCCTTTACTGCATGTCTTCCCCCCATCTCTCTCCCCATTTCCTGTCAGCCTACTGTCTGTCCCTCCATAAAAATATAAAATAAGGCGAAAGCCAAAAAATAAAAAAAATAAAAAGAGTATTTGACTCGCACTTGGCCAGGCATTTCCTGGTTGTCATGCTGTTTATTTATGGCTGGAGGTGCTTCTGTTTTGTAATGCATGCATTCTGACAAACCATGTTGTCTGCGCTACACATATTGGCCTACAGCCAAAACGCTCATATAAATTATTATATTTGTGTGTGTTGCATGTCACTCAGTTAAGTAAGTTCTCATATTGCAGATGTCACAGGGATTATAGTAAATACCTGTGGGGAATGCTCATATCGCTTTGGGTGATCTAGTACAGGACACAGGAGAGCGTCTGTCATGTGAGCCACTTTGGCTCCAGCTTCTGTGATCCACAGTGACTTATGGGCCGTCTTGTCATCCAGAGAGAGGTTGAACCAATCTGAAACAAAGAGGACAACATGAGATTGTGTGTTTTTGTCATGCACACAGACAGAAAAGATGTTTTTGTCATGCACACAGACAGAAAAGATGAAAACAAGTGCTTACATTTGATGAGATCCGCCCGGCAAGTGGGCTCCGGTATATTCGGCTCATAGACTGGGATCTTTTCTAAAAGTAAAGAGAAAGTATAAAACGTTAATAAAGAAAATGATAAAAGATGGCCCAGAATACAGCAATTCCAGTTTCATGTGTCTTACCTATTAATGCATTTCCAACTTTGTTTTTCTTTGCTACAGGAAGAAAAGATAAAAGGGTTCAGTCTAAGCTATATCATAACAGCATAACAGCCCAACCCCTTGCATCCAGCAGCCAAACCCAGTAGGCTTCCCCTACCCATATTTCTGGCAGAAGCCCTTGAAGGGTGATTTCGCCATTATGTGCTAAGCTACTATATTAGAACCAATATCTAACTTAAAGACGTCACACATACCCTAGAGTATGTATCGCTATGTCGGAACTAGTGATGAATTGAGCCATAGGTCAAAGTGGCATATACTTAGAAAACCATCTGCCTCTGTCAGATCATCACTTCACACATCACACATGCTAGCTGGAGCCAGTGGTTGATTTGTGCCAGGTGGTTGGAATTACCAAAGAACCTTGTACATTGCAGCCTTGGCCTCAGCCAATTATTCTCAACTCGAGAGTGACTGTCTAAACACATACAGTATCAAACCCTGCATATAAAAATACACACTCCTCTGGCATGAATCAAATAAGTGGAGGACGTGTGTGCCCAATAAAGCTTTTCCATTGTAGTTGTTAGATATCCGTTTCACAGTTGGACTGGACTTTATCCTAATGAGATGAATAACCATTAACCAGTATTGTGGATGACTCCTAAAAAGCAAGAATGCATACTGTACACTTTTACTTCCTAGGCTTAGCTAGATCATAATAATACATTATGCTGATATTACATGAATTACAGGATACTAAAATGGCTTGCAAATAAGGATCATTCATTCTGGGAAAAGACCAAATCTGCCTAAATGATACTTACTAAAATAAATCATAGCTACCCCTCTAACACTGGAAAACAGATCCTGTAACCAATACTTTTGAATGACGTATAGCCGCGTGCACTCTCTGAATGTCTGGTAAGAACACTGTGGTGAAGAAGTAAAATACACAGTTAAGCCCCGTAACATTACTACTATGTTGGTGTCTGCCAAGATACATACAGTGTAGCATTTGGGGTATCAAGTGAACCCTTTCAAAATAAAGTATCTATTTCTTCATACATTTAAATCCTCTCTAGAGAGTAACAGTTTACGTTGGCAATTTGTATCATTAAATAGGCTTCAATTACGATGCCATGATTTACATGTTGAACTAAATGTTACAAAAACTCCAGAAATGTGCAATAATGCAATTATGTCTCAACAGTAAGATCTGTGCTGCTTTTAATTACATCAAATGTTTAATTCATTCATCCAGTTTGTTTTCCCTCCACAGTAGTGCACATGACTAATTGTCATCCTTGCTAAACCCCAAAGATTATATCCATGAACTACTTTGTCTTTTTTTACTATTTTGAAAAACATTTTTGAATAGTTAAAATAACCAATCTACATCGACATGTTGTGAGCTTGTAGATTGGCTATTTTAACTATTCCAAAAATGTTTTTCAAAATAGTAAAACAAAGACAAAGTAGTTAGCAAGGGCTTTAGCGCTGACGAAAATAGAGCCCTAAGTGTCAAATTAGGTCACATTTATCAGCCAACAAGCTCTGCCAACAATGGTGACATCATTGTCTGGCAACAGAAGAGGACACTGTGGAAAACATACACATACAACATAGTGCCTAAAATCTACCACAAATTATGTATATTTTGCTGATGGGTGGATGAATACCCATAGATTTCCTTTGTTGAAATGGGCTCAATTATCATTTTCATTTTTCACCAGAGAATTTAAAATAAAGGCACAAAAAAAATTCAGTTCAGTTTCAAGTTCAAGAGCAGGAGCTCTTTATACACAGCCCATTTTTCTTTTTGACTTTCCTCCTCGATTTTATTGGGATAGCCGGGGGAAGCTGACAGCTACTGTGTGTGCAGTGCCTGGGGAGACCCGATGGACTAGACACCTTCGGAAGCATTTCTAGCGGGTTTTTTGGAGCAAAATGTTATGCTATCTCAATGTCAAACCACAAGCACTATCACATATCTTTCAAAGGAAGTTATTTTTGCACGTTGTGACGTCAGTGTATACATTATCTCCCTCATAAGGACCACGGCTTGCCATTGAGTTATAGCTCTGTGTCACTGCCTTTACACAGACAAGTCATAAAATCTGTGACCCAGTCACCCGTCAACAGCGCTGACATGACAGCAGTGCTAATTACAGCAAAAATGCTGAGGCAGGTTACTAAAAGCATTACTAAAGTTTGTGTAAATGATTGTATTGTGTTAAAATAAGTGTTTAAATGGCTCTATATTCCAAAATCATTATTGTTTAAATGTTCAAGCTTTATATTCCGACAGTAATCATTGCCATTTGTTCAGGAACAGGGTCTTTTTTAAACAGAAAATACATTTCAGGTGCATGGGATACTAATTGAATCCAATCAGGAGAGAGAACTACAGGATACAAGATAAACACATTAAATTGAAGTGACTGAACAGAAAAAAAAAAAAAAAATGGAACTGGAAAACTGAAGCTGATAAATAATAGTTTAATTTTGTGTTTATTTTGACTAAGCTGGAGATACCCTTGTTACTGAACAAACTTCAATGATTACTATCAGAATAGCTTTAACAAATAATAATATAATTTTGTTTCAACAATATCACTTACACCACCTTTGATTATTAGTATGTGGGAGATGTATTACTAAGTATAATTATGCAGACAAATGGGCTATCAAAATACTATAATTGACAGAATTATTACTGTACGCACAATGCAGTATACTAATTTTACCAAAGGACAAAAGAAACAACCAAGTCTCATATATCAGGTGTTTAGCTAAAATGCAGGAGAAGTAAATCCACTATATATTTGTATTATGTACCATGATCAAAACATTGAATCATCATAGTTACCTGGCTTTCTGGTCTCAGTCATGCTTCCTGCGGTTGTAGGCATCTTAACGCTGACAGTCTGTGGAAATTAACATTTCTCAGCTGGTTCCCATTACTCCCATTTCTTCATCCAAAGGGTAAGTCTGGGTCCTTAGTGTGACTGCTTAGTTTGTACCACTCTTATATATCTTTCAGATGGGATAAAGTGGGGGAACAAGGGCTAGAGGGACAAAAGGTGGTGATTTAAAGGGGAGGAGGCAGAAGCTCTTACATATGCCTGTGTTTTTTCCTTAAAAAGCTTATAGGATGGATGGTTGGGATGTTTTTCGGGGGAACCCACCTCGAACCCCTCCCACAGCTGAACAGATATTGGCGCACTCACTGCACTGATGAATGAAGGGACGATTGCGTCGACTCAAACTTGGCCAACTTCGCAGCGGGGGTTGGGTGAGGTCAACAATACTCAAGTGCGTCAATACTACTTGACGACACACTTGAAATTGGTCATGGTGAGGCCAACTTGAGCTTTGTAATGAATTATGTCAGGTAACTTTGATGGTAAAACACAAAAGGGGAGAATAATGCATATGCATTATTCTCTTTTCTATTTTATTTGGTATTTGATGTTAATTCAGATTTTTTTACTTGCTTGATACCCAACATTGAGTAAAATTGTGATAGCGTCTCCCAAATGTCTAAATTGTAAAATAAATAAATGTGAAATATATTTTATATTGTTCACTTGTAGTGCCGTATTTGACTTACTGTGTGGAGGTTTGGGTTAATGCTTATAAACAACTTTACAACCATTATGTATACTCCACAAGCATTGAGAATTGTACACCATGTTGGGTACAGGACCATACGAAAATACTATTTCTGAATTCCAAGTGTCTTAAGTTTAAGTTGGGCTGATTAATTTACAGCTGATAAGGATTATAAGTGAATAAATACAAAACAGCATTCTGAGTTGATGTACTATTACGGAGAAATACTTATAACAATGTCTTTACACAAATACAATTTAATTTAAACTTAATTTAAAAACATGCCATTATTATTATTAACATGCATTTATCATTAATAATGTATTACTGCAATATTATAATGTACTAAAACTAATTATATTAAGTCAAAATATATATTTAAAATAAGCTGCTGATCTGCTGAATGTACTGTATATGTGAGAAAGGCTAATACACAAAAATTGATAACTTTTAATATAACACTATTCATGCTAGTCAGTCACTTGATTTTGAGGTCCAGGCTCCATTCCACCCTGGGATAGGCACAATAAGCCATTGGCTTCAGCCTAAACCCTTTTGGTCTAAGTGTAAAAAAACACGACGAAATGAATACTATATATATATATGTAATGTAATGTTTTTTTTGTTTTTGTATTTATGACCAAAATAAAACTGAACTGAACTGAACTTTTGACCCACATTAGCACCATGCTATTTGCCACACACTAAAAGCCTTAATGCACATGGCTCAAGTTGAGAAAGAAAGTATTCATCCGGTCGTGCATCCATTCGTGCAAACTGCTCTTCACGGGTGGGCTACATGTGAGGCGTTTACAAGCTCGGCACACTGCCAAGACTCTTGCCAAGGCTGGACCCTGTCCTCCTTCAGTTCGTGCCAGCCCCAGCATGCAGATGAGTGACTTTGGAACCTCTATAGTCCCCCCCCCCTCCCCCCCTCCACGCCCTGCACTTCAAGGGGAATGTAGGTCTGTCCTAGACTTGTCAACGGGATCTATTTAAAATAAGACGAGGGCTTGCGGTATACATGCCCCCTGTACCTGTAAGGTTCCACTGTTGTTCAACCAGCACAATCACAAAGGACACAGAGCCTTTGAAATAGCTGCCGACTGAAAGGGACAGTGATCTCAAGCCAACGGACTGGGCTGTGAGCCTCAATGTGAAGGTCACCATTTTAACATTGAATACCTTATATACTGCTTGAATCCATTGATCAAGTGATTGTATGAAAACATAATGACATATTATATTCAATCTAATTCAACTCAATATGATTTGATTATTAGGGTATAATTAGTGACTATCACATCATTGTATTATGATAATCATAATTAATTCGTGAATTATTAATAATGTACATTTATAGGCCAATACTACACCAAAGGCTACAGTCAATACACAGTCAATGTACAACTTCCTCCACTCATGATGTCATTCTCCATAACCGGACAGCTGCTTTTTCTCATTTTAAGTAATTTTGATTTTTCAAAAGCAACTGATATAGTCTAGATAGGGACCAGTATGTAAATATCTGAAGTTGTATCTTATCTCTTGTCCTATCTTTTAAATCGTACATTTTCAGACAAAACAAAAAAGTTAAAAAGGCTCATCAATTGCTACAGTCAAAGCTAGCGTAATACACTGTCCACATAACAAACCAATTGTCATAACACACCACATAAATAATGTAAAAAGTGGGTAGAAATGCACTCTATATTTAAAAGAACAGATTTTTTTTACGTTACCGTGCATAATTCTTCACATCCATTATTCTGAAGTTGCACTGCAATTTTCAATATCAACAGCCACAAGAGAAAGTTAAATCAATGATCTACTCTTCACAATATTGGAACAAATAGTCACTACAACAAGATCTGTACTTGTCCTACATATTGAGGGCCAGCCAGTATGTATAACCAACATGTCCTCTTGTTTGAGACAGTATATATTGTGTAGATATTGTATAACATCTGACAGCGGTCATGGACATGAATGTGGGTCATTGGATCAAGCTCTCTATAGGAGGTGGCATGCAATCAGGCATGGTTTCCAGTTGCACATATAGATCAGTGAGATCATGACAGTACATAGCTGACCAAAAAAAGTATTTTATAGCTCAGTGGGGCCCCAAAACCTTTAATACCCTATATCCCAAGGGTATATAAAGCAGTGCTTGGAGAGTCACGGCAGTACCCACCAGCAGACCCAAGCAACCCAGAGAACCAGGACACAAGAGAGCTTCAAGATGCCAACCAGACCCTCAACTAGGAAAAATAGTATACCTGCAGCACAACAGAGTGAGAGAAATCAATCCTTCCTTCCTTCCTTCCTTCCATCCTTCCTTGATGGTTTAAATTAATGTTTAATTTCTTTGAGACATTTGAACAAAATCATTGTGCTTTTACTCTCTCTCTCTGAGGTAGGAATAACAATTTGTCTTAATAGGAACAATGCCTAAAGTGCAGGCCCCTAAAGGAGAGACGTAATCTAAAAGCTTTGTACTATATATGCCTTGTTATAAAGGCCCATGTGAACATTATCATGATCAATTATTTGATGATAACGGTCTCATCTACTGACATTTTCATCTCATAATCACTTCAAGCTTCGCTATTTCAAGCCATGTCATTTTCTCACCACCCAGAAAAGACCCCAGCATACGAGCCTAACATC
This sequence comes from Electrona antarctica, assembly GCF_951216825.1. Taxonomy (NCBI): domain Eukaryota; kingdom Metazoa; phylum Chordata; class Actinopteri; order Myctophiformes; family Myctophidae; genus Electrona; species Electrona antarctica. The sequence continues at coordinate 20,886,366 of NC_136805.1, forward strand.
CCTGAGCCCACATGCAGAGCTGACCTTCTCAAACGTAAGCATAAAGACAGCTTGCCACCAGATCCTATTCACATGTTCAGCCTCATTTATTTTTCTCTCTAAAAAATTGATCATTCTCCCATCCCGACCCACACTAAAGATCATTTTCCCCATGTGCTCCAGATTGGATCGACATCTTCCTAGATGACAGGACAGCCAATAAAATGCTGTGGATCACAGAGGGTGGGGCCAAGGTGTCTCGCATGACAGATGATGTCCTGTGTCCCGTACTGGACAGTCCGCAGAGATACGAGCACGCGCCACAGGTAGGTTTTTGTTTGACAGAGATGGCACAGCCTAGGCCTAATTAATGCTAATGATTAAGTTAATGATGGTGTAGCTTGTTGATAATGAGTTATTGTCATTACCATAATTATTATTATTCATTGTAATTATATATTTAGTTGAATGATCTTATATAGACTTGATTGTTTTTATTTAATTTTTTTGTATTTCCATTTTGTTATTAATACTGTGTGTGTAAACAAAGAAAAGAAAATCAACCTGAATATAATTTTGATAAGTTTTGATGTATTGAGATACACAAAGAAGGGGTAGGACTTGATAAGTTTTCAATAAACTTCTTCCTACTCCTTTTTAGAACATAAATATAAGTTAAGGATTATGAAAGATCACTATTATTATTTTTGGACGCTTCTTTTTTTGTTTTTAATATTTACTTTGTCTTTTCTTGTTTATATTTTAACATGTTCGGAATAAATAAATAAATGAAATAATAACATTTTAAGCTTACAAAGCAACAGTCATTAGCTTGAATAATTAGTTGTTTTTGACAAGTGATGCTGTTGTGCGACGGAGCCAATTAACATTTGGCTTAACAAACCAGATTAAACCATTATTCCACTGAGCCCATGGTATTTTTCTTCTTTTTAAGGTTCTGTGCAAGGAGGGAATCTTGGGCTTCCGATGCTACTTTGAGGTAGAGTCCACTGGGTGGACGGTGGTCGGGGCGGCTTACCCAGGAGCAGGAAGGAGGGGAGGTGATGGACTGTGTGGCCTGGGAGAGAATGACAAATCCTGGGGCTTAGGCTGGGGAGGATCCTTCTACCAGGCCTGGTTCGACTGCGGTGACAGCAAAGAGATCCGCAACGTTCCACATTTTCCCAGACTGGGAATATATATTGACCAGCCTCGTGGTATTATTAACTTCTACGGGGTTAAAGAAGTGGAAGGGGGAGATGACGGCACAGTTATGAAGGAGGTTCAGTTTCTGCACAGGACGAAGAGCTCCTTCAAGGATACATTGATGCCTGGTTTCTGGTTGGGACAGAAGTCATCGTGCTTGATAGTTAAGGAAGGGCAGTAAAGACTAAAGATGGGAATAAAACTTGTGAGACGTTACATACTGCAGTCGATTTGCAGTGATATCCCAATTGCATAGCCTGATAAAGATTTATTATTTCTACCGTATTAATACTGTTGAGGGTATAGGACATCAAACAGTATTAGTTATTTCGGGACAAAGCAATATTTGTGGCATTTGTAATTTCCATTTTAGGAATCTGTATGTGCGGTATCTACAGTAGATAAACGTTTACTGATTTACTTCATTATTCTGTAATATTTACATTACGTTTGATAATCTATATTTCTGTTTTTTGCATTTCTTGTTTACTTTGCATTCAAGTTTGTTTCTCCATATTGTAAACTGCAAAACACATCAGCTAATATAAAATAAACTTGGATGTTGTCTCTTTTCTAAATACTTTGAATAAATAATTTATTTTAAATGATTTATTTTTTCTGCCATTTTTGTTACCATTAATTTCTCACCAACTGTATAGTTATCTGAGGAAGAATGAGGGGTAAAATATCACTGTCACATATTTATTGCCCATGCATTGCACCTCAACATGTTTGTATGGCTTTTTACAATATTGATAACTGAAAACTTTTCACTCCACTATATTTTTTCTATGAATGTTTTCATTGCTCGTAACTTGAGCATAGCCGTCTAAAATACGATTGCCTGCACGCTAAAAGAAACCAATCACAGTACCAGCTCTCAGCTGGATTTGGTGTAAAAGTAGAAAATGAGTCATCCAGCTCCGTGAAACAAGCACAAGCATATCAGTTTTCAAGTACAACAACTTACCCGGCAGTAGTAATGACAAGGGAAGTCATGCACGCCAACAGAGCACCCATGGTCTGTGAAAAAGAAATAGAGCAATGGATTGTTTTTAGTTTTTATTTATTTGTAATACTTCGCAATACTTAAATACTTTAAATAGCAAGTAATCAAGTACTTTTTTTTGACCAGGAGCATCTTTGACTTTGTGTACTTTGTCTACCACTGACGGGGTGTAAACGTTCAGCATTTTCCCAGACTGGGAATATTATATTGACCAGCCTCGTGGCATAACTTCTACAGGGTTAAAGAAGTGGAAGAGGGAGATGACGGCACATTTATGAAGGAGGTTGAGTTTCTGCACGATGACAGAAGTCATCGTGTTTGATAGTTAAGGAAGGACAGTAAAGACTAAAGACGGGAATAAAACTTGTGAAATGTTACACTGTAGTTGATTTGCAGTGATATCCCAATTGCACAGCCTGATAAAAATGTATTATTTCTACTGTAACTTGATTTTTATAGTGGAGACAGTGTGTTATATTAACGCTGTGGAGGGTAGAACATCAACATTTTAAACAGTAGGCCTATTAGTAATTTCGGGACAAAGCAAATTGTAAAGTTTGTGGAATTTATCATTTCCATTTTAGGAATCTGTATACAGTATCTAGATAAACATTTACTAATTTAAATGTACTTCATAATTCTGTAATATTTGCATTAAGTTTAATAATCTATATTTCTGTGTTGTTTTTTTGCATTTTACCTTGCATTAAAAGTTTTTTTTTCCATATTGTAAATTGCAAAACACATTAGCAAATATACAAGAAACTTGGATTTTGGACATTTACTAATTTAAATTTACTTCATAATTCTGTAATATTTGCATTAAGTTTAATAATCTATATTTCTGTGTTGTTTTTTTACATTTTACCTTGCATTAAAATATACAAGAAACTTGGATTTTGTCGCCTTTTCCTCAACCTCAACATGTTTGTATGGTTTTTACGATAATTGAAGACAAGACTTTTGACTCCACTATGTTTTCTATGAAAGTTGTCATTGCTCGTAACTTGAGCATAGCCCCACGTCCGAAACGGTTGAGAAATGACAGTTACCGTGTGGGGGTCCCTACTGTACCCTCTACTGTACTGTACTGTCACTGTATACTGTACTGGCACACCCGAAATCACCATATATACAGTTAATATGTGCGTGTGTGTTTGTGTGTTAGGTTGCGCACAGGTGGTGAAAAACAACCATGCTGTTTTCGTGCTCAGACGCACCCACCCACCCACCCACCCAGCCAGCCAGCCACCCTCCCAGCCAGCCACACACATAGCTCCGTAAGGGAGTGGTTGCACCACTCAAAAATAATAATAATTCATAATTAAATAATCTCTTTCATATCTGGAAACAGGCACACAGCCAATGTATGCATGCAATTTAAGAATTTAAGAGGAGAAAGACTATGTTGCTGTGCCTTACCCCAACCTGTTGAATCATCAGCTATAAATAAAAGTTGGCTGCAAAGAAGGGGGTATGAGATAACCATCAATGTCAAGTTGGAAGAACTCAGACTCTGCCATCCTTTCAGCTGCTCTGACCCTTTCATTCTTCACCTGGACCTGTTAACACAAACAAAACAGAGCCACGGGATTAGGCAGGTGACACGAAAAAAGATATGCAAGGAAGATGTCAACAAGGAAGCACGTGCAAAGAGCAAACCATGCTGATGAAAGAGAATGACTCTACAAGAGTTTGTGAGGAGACAGGAAAGGTCATTTGTTATTTCATTGATAAGGCTACAATCAAAACACATTTTAATATCCCATTCGGTTAAAAAAAAACATTTCAGGGGAGTTTGGTGTGTGTGTGTATTTTGTTTTTATTATTATTATTATTTTTATTGCAGTGAACTCTCTTCCAAAGCATAGATTTCTGTCTTATTCATTGATCGTTCAGCAGGAAATGATAAAAGCGCCACACTTTGCATGAGAATTCTTTAGGACCTACTGATGGATTCTAGTCTAGGGGGAAAAAATCTAATGGAAAAAACATTTTCCCTGGATTGCTTGGATCATAACGCAACTTCTCATAAAGGCCCTGTCCATTTCTGCTTTCATTTTTGAAACACATAATTTGCTACTACCGGTACTCAAACAGATTTTGTCCAAAACTCATACAAAGCGGCTCAGGGAAAAATATTTTGATGGTATGACCGCCGCTTCTAAAGTTATAGGCCAAAAAGTGAATCGACCTGCTTTTTAATTAGGCTATATTTATTTTGGGCCCCTAAGCTAGAATCCATCAGTAGGTCCTAAAGAAGTCTCACGAAAAATGTGGTGATTTCATCTGCTTCATAGTGGTAATGGCCTTAAGCCACTGGACTAAACAAGGGGCTATTTGGGGATGACTTCTGTGACCTCTTGTCTGTGAGAGATACAGTACAGAATGTCTCTCTTACCTCTGGACCCCTGGGCCGTTATTGATACATTGTTGTTGTTACATGTTGGGGTGCATGTTATGGTGACTGGAACGCTCATCACTCAGAACACACGCGGAGTCGCAGACCTCTTGGCCCCAGCAGTTCTTGTATTCGTTTTACTGATGATACGTTTAGGAATAAGGTGAGGTTTAGGCATAGTTTTACTGAGATTACATTTAGGAATAAGGTTAGGTTTAGGCATATACTTTTACTGAGATTACATTTAGGAATAAGGTTAGGTTTAGGCATATACTTTTACTGTGGTTAGGTTTAGGAATGGTCTGGTGACATTGACCGTTCCAAAGAAAAGCAAAGAAAATGCAAAGATCACACATAGGTGGCAAATACCGATGAGATAAGAATAAAATAAGAGAGGTTTTATTCACACACACACACACACACACACACACACACACACACACACACACACACACACACACACACACACACACACACACACACACACACACACACACACACACACACACACACACACACACACACACACACACACACTTTCTAAAATACAAATTAATAAAAAGTGAATTATTATTATTAGTATTAGTATCATCATTATAGGGATATATAAGATATAGGGAATATATGGAATTAACCGTAAACTAGAAACTAAAATAAAACCTTGTGAAAAAAAGAGATATTTTAAAAGACATCACTGTAGTGTAGCAGACCATAGTTCCTGTGGTAGAGAATTCCAGAACCATAATGTCTGAAGGAACTGATTTCATTGAATCTACTGTAGGTGCAGTGAAGATACCTGTGTGATAATCTGGATCTATCCACTGTGTACTGCGTGTGGTCAGTGAGCATGTCGACATGGATCTATCCACTGTGTACGGCGTGTGGTCAGTGAGCATGTCGACATGGATCTATCCACTGTGTACTGTGTGTGGTCAGTGAGCATGTCGACAGTACATTACATTACATTACTGTGTACTGCGTGTGGTCAGTGAGCATGTCGACAGCACATAAAGGAGCTAGCTAGCCATTCACAGATTTAAAAACAAGTAGCAGCCTATAAAGTCAATTATTTGTTTTACTGGCAGCCAGTAGGCCTAGAGATAAGTTCAAATATGAGCGATGTGTTCAAAAGGTTTTGGTTTTAGTTCATGTCCTCTGGCTACAGCAGCTTTATGAATAAACTGGACCCATTGTATCAGTCTAGAAATAAATGCATTACACTAATCAAGTCAACTGGAAATAGCATAATCCAGTACACAGCATAATACTTACTTACCATATTGTCAAATTGTATTATTTTAGCATGATGAGTAGAAAGTATGGCCTAAAAGGAGTTTGCCTGCCATCTGGCTGTGATGTGATTCAAGCACGCATTCAGAGTAATGACTCTTTACTTCATCTTTGTCTCCCCCCACAGGCTGAGGCTAATGGTGTACTGTAGATGTAGACTTGTAACTTTTCATTTTACATTAGGTTCAAGTATTCTGGAAGAGGATCCTGATCCTCCCTAAAACATAGTCAGATGAGTTAATAATAATGAAAATAATAATACATTATTATTATTATAACTTCTTATCTTATTCATGTAGGTAGGCTCGCGGTTAATTTTACTTGGAGAGTTAAATGTACTAACAGTAGGCAGTCCAGTAGGCCTATTGTAATCATCACAGCCCTGTGATGATTTAATGGCAAAAATGTAGTGCAACATATAACCACTTCGTGATCAAAGCAGTTTGATTTCTGCTAGTGCTACTGTTTTCAGTGTTTTGAAGGCTACTCTTAGCGCAAGCAACTTGCAGCGGTGTCCGAACGGATTGAGGATCGGTCTTGATACCGGAAGGTCGCCAGTTCGAATCAGCGGTCCGACACGTTAAAATTACCACCGCTGAAGTGCCCTTGAACAAGGCATTGAACCACTACGATGAAATGTTCTATGAGCAGGACCTGGCTGGAAACAAGTTCTTGAGCTTAGCCCAGATACCCTGGGTAAATATAGTAATCATTTCATTTCATTTCAACTCTAAGAAGATCCTATTTTTAATACCAACCTTTGACAGCCCAATGAGCCCATACATCCAAACTAGCCCTAGAATGTCTCTGTTGTTCATACATTACTTAAGTATTTCACATATATACAGAATATACGAACTAAGTATATGAATGATCACAGACATTCTAGGGCTACATCCAAACATAGAAGTCCTGATTGTGATTGTATTAAACAACTCACCAACCTTGCAGCTGTACGGATAGCTTGAATTGTCCTCTATCTGCACAGTTTGTTTCATAAAGATCCACGTAAACATGGTATGAGCCGCTATTCCTTGATACATTCCGTGTAGGCCTACAGGTGATATACTTTTTCCATGTATTGTTTTGGAAGCACTCGTTGGAAACTCACTCACTAAAGGTCCTGCATGCATGCTGCATGCATACCGTCCACTTCCTGTTACGAAATGGACACGGCTGCCATCTTGCCAGCAAGGTGCTATCTAGGTGCAATTTCCCATTGACAGCCCACTCATCCAAATAGAAAAGTCCTAACTGATTGTATTAAACAAAGTCAAACTCACCAACATTTGCAGCTGTACGGAAAGCTCTCTTTCTACAGTATCTGCAAAGTGTTTGTTTTATAAAAAATCACACCCGTGTGAAGTGAGGGGGCTAGATCAACATGATGATGTAAAACAATAAACATTGAGACAAAACAAACATTAAATTATCTTTATTGTTTGTTTGTTGTTTGTTATTGTTGTTATGCGTTTTTAAAACAAACATTGAACTAAAAACAAACATTATCCACTGTAGACATTTAGACAAGAAATTCCTTGCAGGTGATTTTTTTTCCTAAGTGTTGGAATTTGGAAGTTCGTTGAATATCACTCAATTACGGCCCATGCATTATTACCACCTGTTTTGAATTTGCACATAGGCTAATGCAGGAGGCAGCAGGAGGTTGCTTTAGCCTACTGATAACGAGCGCTTCCAAACTCTGATGATAAATAATCATCTGCAAGGATTTTCTTGACAGGAAGTTGCTCATAACATATACAGTGGATTTTTATGAAACAAACACTTTGCAGATAGAAAGAGGATAATTCAAGCTTTTCGTACTGCAATGTTGGTTAGTTTGACATTGTTTAATACAATTAGAATCAGATAGGACTTTTCTGTTTGGATGGATGGGCTGTCAATGGGAAATTGCACCTAGTTGCACCTTGCTGGTTAAGATGGCAGCGGTGTGCATAAGGATAGAATCTCTTTGGGTCGTGCAGGAGGCCGTATTAAAAACACTTAGCGTCACCAAGATGCCAAAAGCATTTTTAGACAGCTGGTGGATGGAAATGAAGCTCCACCCACGCGCTGAATACACTGACACCACTGCGCGTAATCAGCGCCTTGTAGGAATAGCAAGTAAGACGAATGGCTATTTCTATTTTTGAATCAGAATGTGCGGAACGGCACGTCTGTTTATTTCACACACTGCAAGCATACTGACAACACAACACGCACACCCCAACTTCCTTGTTTTCCCCGAAATCCCCGCCCACTCTCTTAGGGTGAATTATGTCCCTAGAAAGTCACTACACAGGCCCCCCCAGAATTCACCATAGAACAGAAAAAGAAAGTCACTGTAAACGAAGAGGGGGGCGAATGGCCCGACCTCCACGGCTCCGCCGGACGGGCGCAGTAGCCGGCGTGTGGAGGTGTGGGGCGCGTGAGGGGGGCTGGGAGGCCAAGCCTGGCCTGTCGCGGGGAGGGGGGGGAAGGGAAGGGGCGGGAGGGCGTCCCCGCCGTGGAGGCTGTGCCAGTCCAAGGGGCCGATCCAAATCCAGGTGGGCCGGGTTAAGACGATCTACAGAAATTAGTTCTGACCTGCTGCCAACCTCAACGACAAAGGTCTTGTCCCCAGCTGTCAGGACCCGGAAAGGGCCATCGTAAGGGGGCCTCAGGGGTCCGCGGTGAGCATCATGTCGAACGAAAACGTACTCCGCTGACTGCAGGGAGGCAGGAACGTGAGACTGATCCAGAAGCAAGGAACGTTGACGAGGAGCTGACCAGGGAGTCGTGGCTGAAGGGACGAAATCCCCCGGGACCCGCAGTGGCTGGCCGTAAACCAACTCGGCAGATGAGGACAGGAGATCCTCCTTGGGAGCTGTCCTGATGCCCAGCATATCCCACGGGAGCTTGTCGATCCAGGCATTGTCCGTGAGGGTGGCCCTCAGAGCAGCTTTCATAGCACGATGAAAACGTTCGCACATGCCGTTGCCCTGCGGGTGGTATGCAGTGGTGCGGTGGAGCTTTATGCCCAGGCCCTCAGAAACAGCAGTCCACAGCTCAGACGTGAACTGGGAACCACGGTCACTGGACAGGTCAGACGGGGCGCCGAAACGAGCAACCCAGGTCCCGATAAACACCCGGGCCACCTCAGCAGTCGTCGTTGAAGACAGCGGAACGGCCTCCGGCCAGCGGGTTGTCCTGTCCAACATGGTAAGAAGGTGGGTGAAGCCATGGGAAGGAGGCAGAGGACCCACCAGGTCCACGTTGATGTGGTCAAAGCGCCGTTCTGGCACCAGGAACTGTGCCAGGGGGGCCTTAGTGTGACGGTGCACTTTAGATCGTTGGCACGCCACGCAGGTGGTCACCCAGTCCCGGACATCCTTTTTGAGGCCATGCCAGACGAACTTGGCTGCAACCAGTTTTTGGGATGGTTTCCTGCCCGGGTGGGAAAGCCCATGGACAGCATCAAAAACACGCCGACGCCACCCACCGGGCACGACAGGCCTAGGCTGGCCCAGCGAGATGTCGCACAGGAGTGTGGCACCGGCGAAGGCCACATCCTGCAACTGAAGCCCTGTGATCGCCGTCCTGTAAGCCTGCACAGCCTGATCCGCAGCCATGCGGGCATAGTCGATGCCCAGATGAACGGCCCCAACGACGGCTCGGGACAGGCAATCAGCAACGAGGTTGGTCTTGCCGGCGACATGACGTATGTCTGTTGTAAATTCCGAGATGTAGGAGAGGTGACGCTGTTGGCATGCAGACCATGGTTCGGCCACCTTTGCCATGGCAAAAGTCAACGGTCTGTGGTCCACAAACGCTGTGAAGGAGCGAGCCTCCAGCAGAAACCGGAAGTGACGGACAGCCAAGGTAGAGGCCCAGGAGCTCCCGATCGAAAGTGCTGTACTTGCGCTCGTTGGGACGCAGCTGGCGACTGAAGAAGGCGAGGGGCTGACAGGCACCGTCGACCCACTGCTCGTGCACTCCACCGACGGCATAGTCCGAAGCATCAGTAGTGATGGCGATGGGAGCCCCGGGCAACGGGTGGGCTAGCATGGTGGCAGTAGCAAGAGCGTCCTTGGCAACCCTGAACGCGCTGTCCCTCTCCGGGGACCAGTCCACAGCATGCTTGGGGGCTTTGCGTTTAAGGGCCTCATACAGGGGTCGCATGACATGGGCCGCCCGGGGCAGGAAACGGTGATAAAACGTTACCATGCCGATGAACTCTTGGAGAGATCTGACAGTATGCGGCCTGGGAAAGGCTGCGACGGCTTCCACCTTCGATGGGAGGGGAACAGCTCCCTCACGCGTAACTCGGTGCCCGAGGAAATCAATGGTCGCCAGGCCGAACTGGCACTTAGCCAGGTTGATGATGAGGCCATGTGTGCTGAGCCGCTCGAACACAGTCCGGAGGTGCGACAGGTGCTCAGTCCTGGAGGTGCTAGCAATCAAAATGTCATCGAGAAAGACGCAAAGGAAAGGCAGGTCCCGCAACACTGAGTCCATGAGGCGCTGGAACGTCTGTGCAGCGTTCTTGAGTCCGAACGGCATGCGCAGAAACTCGAACAGGCCGAACGGAGTAATCACAGCCGTTTTGGGGATGTCCAGCGCGTGGACAGGCACCTGGTGGTACCCACGTACCAGATCCACCTTGGAAAAAATGACCTTCCCAGCCAGGTGGGCGGAAAAATCCTGGATGTGCGGCACTGGATAACGATCCGGCGTAGTCGCCTCGTTAAGGCGGCGGTAATCGCCACACGGGCGCCACCCACCGCCAGGCTTAGAGACCATATGAAGAGGCGAAGCCCACGGGCTGCTGGAGCGGCGAATGATGCCGAGGCGCTCCATGGACTCGAACTCCGCTTTGGCGATGTGAAGTTTAGCAGGGTCGAGACGCCGAGCCCGAGCATAGACCGGAGAACCAGCAGTGGCCATGTGATGCTCCACATCATGCTTTGCCGTGGACGACGAGAAGGTAGGCTGTGTGAGGACCGGGAACCCTACGAGGAGCCGGAGGTACTCATCTGCGGTGGAGAGCACATTGGACAGTCCGACAGCATCCGCCCCACCGAGAGTGCACGCGTACGAACAGTAGGTGGCCGCATCGATTAAACGGCGGTTTTTCACGTCCACCAGTAGTCCATAAGCGCACAGGAAATCCGCGCCGATGAGAGGAAAGGACACGTCCGCCAACACAAAGTCCCAGGTGAACTTCTGCCCACCGAAACTCAGAGACACATGCCTGGTGCCGTAGGTGCGGATAGGCATACCATTAGCAGCTTTCATTGGGGGGCCGTGTCCGGCGGCCTGCATGTCCGCCACAGTAGCCGGTAGGATGCTGCTCTGCGCACCCGAGTCACACAGGAACCGCCGTCCGGAGTTTGTATCCTGAATGAAAAGTAGCCTGCCAGGACTGCCAGCACACAGGGCCACTACCGTGCGCCGGCTCTGGCGTTTCCCGATGCGTCAAAAGAACACGGTGGTCGGCACCACTTGGCATTGGGGCCAAACCTTGCATGGTAATAGCACAAGCCAGTGTCCCGCCCCTGGCGTGGGGCTGTCGCTGCAACAGAGACTGTCGAGGCGTGGGGCAGTGGTGAAGAGGGCAGGGCAGGCTGCCATGCCGCTGCACATTGTTGCTGGCCAGCGAGGAAAAACTTGTCAGCCTCCGCAGCCAGGGCACGGCAGTCTGTTATTTTAGTGTTGGCCAGAGCGGCCCGTACCTGAGAAGGCAGCTGTCGCAGGAAGAGGTGGATGAAGAGGAACTCTGGCTTGTTTGGTACCAAGTTGCATTGGCAGCCATAGAAAATTCTTACCCCAGGCTAAAACCGGATGTGACGTTGTTGGGCGTTCCTGTCTTATGTGGTGTCAGTGTATGCCGCGGGGGCAAGCGCTTAGAATCTGTCTGACGTGCATGGGTGGAGCTTCATTTCCATCCACCAGCTGTCTAAAAACCAGGAAGAGATGCCTGCTAGAAGCGGCTTTTGGCCGCGCATGGAAGCCCAAGTGTGCTTACAGTACACCCAAACTTGCCAGGTGCCTTGTGATTGGTGTGGGTAATTTATAACACCTGTGGGCATGGGAGTGAAATATGCCAATCTAGGGCTATAGGCATTATACAGTTTTACAAGCTATACATTTAATAAATACCCTTTAATAGTGTTTTTCATTTTCTTTTTTCTTTTTTCACAGAATCAATTCAAAGGTGTTATGGTCATGACTCGCCACACCAGGATCCTGGAGTGGAGGGCTTGTTTCTAGGCTTAAAATAATTGATATAAATATTTTTGTAAATTTCTATGAGAAAAATTAATGGAAGTGGGTCCAGAAAACCAGACCCACTTCTATGCAGGACCTACCAACAACTGGATATTACCATAGAGATACTGTATGTATAATAATGTAGGTAGGGATACCTGTAAAAAGAAAGGAAAGATGTTAATGTATAAAACATTGTGCATAGAGGCAATGGGTTATAGGTTTATTAAACATCTCAGATCTGAATTGAAGGAATCATGGACTACTACATAGTAACAGCTCTACTGCAACACATTATGAAAATAATTGCTGTATGTTGCACACCAGAGGTCCTAGATTTAGAGTTCACTATCTGCTTAATAAAAGGTTTTCATGATGCTATATTGCTGATAGACTATAGCTGCTGTACTGCACATGATCTGTCTCCCTTAAAAACAAATCTGTATAATACTATGTATTTTTATTATTTTTACATTTTACTGGTGCATATAGCTATTTTCCATGCAGTTATGCAACTCTTAATTGTTAGAGCAAGCAATCAAGGTCCAGGGCAGGTAATTATTTGTATGTATTCAAAACTGTTTTAATTGGGACAGTTCACTTTCATGTTGCCATATTTGGTAAAAGTTTTATAAAAGCTATGCAAATGATAAAGATTTACATAACTCTATTGCCCGGGGGACTATGCCAAGTACTGTAAATGCACTGTAAATGCCAGAGGATTCTGGCACAAAGCCAAAACTGAAGACTTGTCAGCATATCAATCTTGACCTTTGACATTCAGATTTTGGGTTAATTGATGCATTCAAGATTCAATTCAGCTTTCAAGATTTTAAACATTATAAATGCTGATTGCATAATGACAAACATATCAAAGAAAATATGAAATTATTCGTTTAAACTTCACCCATTTCTATGTATCTTATCTTCATATAATTGGTCCTCACTAAAATAAAATCCTACTCTCATAGGAGGGCTGTGGAGTGGACACCCGCCTACCAGTGACATCATCATTACATCATTACATCATCACTGCTGTAACTGTGGTTTTAGTGCTTTTCAAATAGCCTCCGAAACCACATGCGTTTCTATTTCGAGGAAAAACAAGAGTTTTTTAGGGGTGCTAGCCACTCCTATGTCCAGCTTTGAGGGTTTGTGTAAACACAAACATTGAAGACGAAGGTGAGGACGCAAATTGTGATTGGCCAGAATGAGATTATGTATGATGATAACAGCACCCCTCACTTGACATGGGTGTGATTTTTAATAATACATGTTATAACCACTGGTGGAAAAAGTACTCACGTTTTTTACTTAAGTAAAAGTATCAATACTGTAATGTAGAAATACTCGGAAATACTCCGGAATTCAAAATGTACTTGAGTAAAAGTACAAAAGTATCGGCCTCAAAATACTCATATTGCAGAATGTCCCATTTCACAAGTTCAAAATGTATACATCTTTTGGAAATAGCAGATCTACTACTGTAGATCGGGTGTACTTAAGTACAATATATACTTAAGTAAATGTACTTAGCTACTCTACACCACTGGTTATAAAATATTTGTTGCAGGATGTACTAGATTATTCTTTAATACTTTTTAATTAGTCTTATACGTGTGTTCATAAATTTATGTATGTATGTAATGTAATGTAATGTAATGTAATGTAATGTAATGTATGTTTTTTATGTGTTGTTTTTCAAATGTATGTTTTTAAATGTATAGTACTAGAATTTCGCGGGCCTTCGGCCCGCTCATCCTAACGCGATGCGTCGCAAATGGGAAGAAGGCAATGGCAACCCATGATGTTTTCATTTATGCATTTGCTTGGAAAGCGCAAAGTTGCCAAGCTGGCTGAGTGGCCCTGTTTGGTTTTGTGTATGTGCGTATGAAAGCGAGCATGGCAAGGCGCAGGAACAGTATACTGTACTGTACTGTACTGTACTGTAAGTCTTTGTACTGTACTGTAGTCATGTGTACTGTACTGTACTGTTCTCTGTACTGTTGTATTAGTGTTTTTTTATTATTATTATTATTACATGGATTAATATTCAGATGTACTGTACTGTACTGTACTGTTCTCTGTGCTGTTGATATTATAGTTAGTAGTGTTGCGTTATTATTTATTATTATTATTATTATTACATTGGTTAATATTCTGATGTGAGCTTTCTTTCTGTACTGTACTGTACTCATGTGTACTGTAGTGTTCGCTGTATTGTTGATATTATTGTTGTTATTAGTGTAGTGTTGTTATTTATTATTATTATGATGATTGAAAGAGCATGGCAAGGCGCAGGAACAGTATACTGTACTGTACTGTACTCATGTGTACTGTACTGTTCTCTGTACTGTTGTTAGTGTTGTGTGCTTATTTATTGTTATTATTATTATTACATGGATTAATATTCTGATGTACTGTACTGTTCTCTGTACTGTTGATATTATAGTTATTAGTGTTGTGTTATTATGTTTTATTATTATTATTATTATTACATGGATTAATATTCTGATGTGAGCTTTCTTTCTGTACTGTACTCATGTGTACTGTACTGTTCTGTGCTGTTGTTATGATTAGTGTAGTGTAGTGTAATTGTGTATTATTATTATTATTATTAGCGTTTTGTGGCGTGTGTGTGTGTGTGTGCCATTTCAGCTGCATCGCGAGGCGATCCAAAACCCCCCCCCCCCCCGCGCACGCACGCACGCACGCACACACACACTGTACGTAGCTGTTTGTTGTTGCAGCGCGCGCGTGTGCGTGTAGTGTTGTTGTTGGTATCCATATATGCGCCTGGGTTTGTCCCGCTTGTACCACGCCAGGTGTCGACGCGGTCGTGTTAGCATTATGGTAAGTGTCCAAGTTAGAATCAGAGTGTGCGCTGTGTAGTTGTTCTTCTTCTAGTAAACAGAAGCCGTGTGTGTGTCACACCAAAAGTGGTGACCTATAGAATCCTGTACATAGAAGCATCACGCAATCGTCTCCCTCCCTGTGTGGGTCACGTGGTGGGCTGTGAGCCAATGGGAGAGGGAATGTAGTGTTGCCAGGTCCGCGTATTGTAAGCGAGTGGTAGTGTGTGTAAGTAGCGTGTTGAATGGCATTTTTTTTGTGCTTGTTTTCATAGACGTGGCAAGAAATTAGGCGGGGGTGTCGGTGCTTGTGGCGTGTTTGTGTTTATTATTGATGTTGATGTTGTTTGCGAGTGTGGACGGGAGCCGGCTGTAGTGGCAGTGCGATGACAGTTTTTACGCGGCTGGTGTCGAGTGTGGCCGTGCGGCGCGACATGAGGAGATAGGGAACCAACGACGCGGAGGGTAAGTGTGTCACGTGTTAGTGTGTTGTTGCAGTGTGTGTTGCAGCGTGTTGCAGCGTGTCAGTGACGTAGTAGCTGGTGCCTTTTGTTCCTGTCCTGGGGACACCTCCTGGGGACACCTTTTCAATTGTATATAAGATGTATTGTTTTTATATATGTGGAGCCTTAGCTGTGCTTTAGGGCAATGGTTCCCAACCCGTGGGTCGCTCCCCACATGACTTTGGGAAGGATCCCCAGATGACAGTGGACCTTTTTTTTAATACTTACCAGTAAGACGCCCTGAGGGCAAGGTTGCGTGCACGCATCCGCCTGGGTGACAGCAGACAGCACTGACGGCATGGGGGGTCAGATCAACATATAGAATGAATTATGTACTGGCCATATATGGAGCGTGTCTTTAGGTCAGCTCCATATATGGAGATCTAAGGGTGGCAGAAGACCTCTAACAAAATGGAATGTCTCAACTCTTTCATTCCAAGTGCTTGTCACGGTGGGGATCCCCAGTTCAAATATGATTATTTTGGGGGGTCACGGCCTGAAAAGGTTGAGAACCGCTACTTTAGGGCACAGCTAATGGGGATCCTTACAAATAACAAATAAACAAATGGTTAATGTGAGTTATTCTTTGGATTGCTGCAACTGAACAGGATCTGAAGGTCCAGAGGGCACTTGCCTGGAATGCCCTGCATGGGATGAGGAGTGTGGACATCTGACATGGGAGCCGAGCTCAGCCGACCTCAAGAGTTCATAGCCACAGTGGAGTCAGTAGTGCTGTATGGGGAGAAATTGACTCTCACAGCACAGCAGGAAAGGGCCCTGTTTACACACGAATGCTACAAATGGCACTAGTGTCACATGGGCAGACCACATCAGAAATGTAGACCTCTACAGGGACCTGTCATGGGTCACAGACAAGGTCAAACAAAGAAGGATGAGGCTGGCTGCATGGGCAATGTGTCATGCACCTGGAAGTGGTGTCAAGCAAACGGACACAGTGGGAGCCAACCCAGGACACATATAGGAAAGGAAAGAGGTGCACCACCTACGTCCTACGTAGACACGCGACAGTGGAGCAACAACACCGCAGAGCTCAAGACCCTGATGCTAGACAGGAGGGGGTGGAGGGCAGCGATTCAAGTTGGTGCTCAGTAGTTCGCACTCTCGCATCGCATCGCCATTAACACAGAAGTACTCTCGAGGACCCATCCATACCACAGGCCCCACAGGCCCCAGTGCGACTGCACTGCCTGCACATCTAGATCTACAGTATATTTACAGTGACGTTTAGAACAGCAAAGGGTAACAGCTAACAACGCCCCTTAGCTGTTCTAAAATCAGTTGTATACCAGGGCCTCTTGGGGCGTATTGTTTTGGTATAGCACAATGCATATACAAAGGCAATTCAAAGTGCCTTTGAACGCACGCACGCACGCACGCACGCACACACGCATGCACGCAAACACACACACACACACACACACACACACACACACACACACACGGTACTGTACATGTACTGTAAGTCTTTTCCACAAGATGGTGCTATATAGTAAGACAAGATTCCCATGTGTTTCATTATAGGAAAGGACTCAGAGAATAGCAGTAGTGTTTTGTAATCAAATACATATTTATAAGGACTTTCATGAATTATAATGTGGATGCAACTGGCAAAGTGCCAATCAAAATCAATATTTCATCAATCATATTGCAAGAGTAACCTAACTCTGCAGTCGGTTCCTATATCAGACTGAATGCTTTGCACCACGATTTAGCCCATTGAAAACTCCAGCTCTTTAGATATATATCTTGGCAGAATACAGTTGGAGGCCATCGATATTGTCCGTTTCTTTTTGCTGAGGTTTGCGTGATCTGCGCAAAAGGACAGTTAACCACCGAGTGGCGCGCCCGAGTGGCGCGCTACGAGCTTGTAGGTCTGCTATTTTTGAAAAATCGTGAAAATATTTATTTCAGAAAACTGGAGGATTTAGAAGGATTTTTTTAAATTTTGAGGTCAGGCCTAAATGGGTCAAATGATAAGGGACAATGGGCCTCATGCGCCAATAAGTTCCTAACCTTTCCTCTTACATTTCTTCCTAAGTGAATTCCTAAGAGAAGTCCAGTCAGATTCATGAAACGTTCTTAAGTAGGCAGAATTGTTCGTAAGCATGTTCTTATGATGATGAATCCAAATCCTCGTAACTTGAAGGGGTGTGCCAGTTCATTCAAATTATCATAGGTAGACGCCCCACATATCCTAATTAGCATCCTAATTAACATAGGGAACCGCCCCACCAATCCCATATAAGGTATTGGGAATTCACTTTCCTACCTGTGTTCACCCAGGTGGGTGTAGTTTTGCATGACTCCATGGCCTTGCCTGCAGTCACACCTGTGTGTGATTGCAGCTCACAGGACCTCACACATAGAAATAAAGTTGATGTCAAGAATACCTAAACTAAAGTCTAAATATGGTGGAACAACAGACTCCAAACATTAAAAATCAATAATACTGTGGAGGTACTGAAGTGAACAGAAATTTTCACATTTTCAATATTTCAATATTTTCAATATTCATGAATGTATTTTATTATTTATCTCACAATAGTCAACTGGGGGGGGGGGGGGGGGTGATGGGGGGGGGGGGGGGGGGGGGTTATGTGGTGGGTATGGTGCGTTTGTTTGGGTTGGGTTGTGAACTCTACACCAGTGTTTCTCAAACATTTTCATGTCAAGGACCCCCAAATTGACATGCATTCTGCAGACCCCCATATGAAAATATTTTCTGCTAGGGTAATGTTTTGAAGATTTATCAAAATGTTTTGAAAATAGCCGATCTACAAGCTCAAAATGGGCAGTAATGGGACGCGTTTGTGAGCTTGTAGATTGGCTATTTTCAAAGTATAAAATGGGATTAAAGTGGTAAAATATTCCATATTTTGCTGTGGACTGCCTGGAACTTCCTCAAGGACCCCTTGAGGTCCTCAGACCAAACTTTGAGCATCATGCAGATGGCGCTGTTTTCCCTTTATGTTTTCAGATTGCACTTAAGAACGAAAAAGGCACCCTAAGAGTGCTCCACAGTGTGCGTAGATTCTGTTCTTACCTACGAACAAATCACAGCTAAGAAAAGATTGAGGGATCCCAAAACCTTCTTAAAAACTTCCTAAGTGGGTCTAAGAACAAATTTCCTCTTAAGAACTTCTTAAGAACGGTTGGCGCATGAGGCCCAATATCGATGGCACCCAACTGTAGGTTAACCCCATTGGGCCTCATGCGCCAACCGTTCTTAAGAAGTTCTTAAGAGAAAATTTGTTCTTAGACCCACTTAGGAAGTTTTTAAGAAGGTTTTGGGATCCCTCAATCTTTTCTTAGCTGTGATTTGTTCGTAGGTAAGAACAGAATCTACGCACACTGTGGAGCACTCTTAGGGTGCCTTTTTCGTTCTTAAGTGCAATCTGAAAACATAAAGGAAAAACAGCGCCATCTGCATGATGCTCAAAGTTTGGTCTGAGGACCTCAAGGGGTCCTTGAGGAAGTTCCAGGCAGTCCACAGCAAAATATGGAACATTTACCACTTTAATCCCATTTTATACTTTGAAAATAGCCAATCTACAAGCTCACAAACGCGTCCCATTACTGCCCATTTTGAGCTTGTAGATCGGCTATTTTCGAAACATTTTGATAAATCTTCAAAACATTTCCCTAGCAGAAAATATTTTCATATGGGGGTCTGCAGAATGCATGTCAATTTGGGGGTCCTTGACATGAAAATGTTTGAGAACCACTGGTTTAGAGTTTACAACCCAACCCAACGCACCATACCCACCACATAACCCCCACCCCATGCACCCACCATCATCCCCCCCCCCCCCCCCCCCCCCCCCCCCCCAAGTTGACTATTGTGAGATAAATAATGAAATACATTCATGATTATTGAAAATATTGAAATATTGAAATATTGAAATTTTCTGTTCACTTCAGTACCTCCACAGTATTACTGGAGTCTGGTGTTCCACCATATTTAGACTTTAGTTTAGGTATTCTTGACTTCACTCAACTTTATTTCTATGTGTGAGGTCCTGTGATTTCTGTGTGCTGCAATCACACACAGGTGTGACTGCAGGCAAGGCCATGGAGTCATGCAAAACCACACCCACCTGGGTGAACACAGGTAGGAAAGTGAATTCCCAATGCCTTATATGGGATTGGTGGGGCGGTTCCCTATGGTAATTAGGATGTTAATTAGGATATGTGGGGCGTCTACCTATGATCATTTGAATGAACTGGCACACCCCTTCAAGTTACGAGGATTTGGATTCATCATCATAAGAACATGCTTACGAACAATTCTGCCTACTTAAGAACGTTTCATGAATCTGACTGGACTTCTCTTAGGAATTCACTTAGGAAGAAATGTAAGAGGAAAAGTTAGGAACTTATTGGCGCATGAGGCCCATTGCCTTTCCTTTATACTTTGTCACTTTAAATTATAGTAGCCCTACTATAGTGCACTTCTTCCTCAAGTGGTCCACAGGGGGGAATGTAATATGTAGGCCTATGGTACCTTGGCCTACCATATATTTTACATTTAATAATATGTTTAAAAATATTTCATAAAGACAGAGAAACAGACTTCAGCTGGAGATGAGTTCCATTGCAGCTGTTGCCACCATTCACCCCCAGGCAAAACACACGAGTGGAGGAGAAGTTCATGTTACATTATAAACAAATGTATTCAGGGAGTCAAATTAAGTCATCACTAATATCACTTTGCTATAAATCACTTTGTCTACATTTTGATCTGGCGTGCTAAATGGAAAGATTCATTCGTGTGGACGGGCTGTAAATGACACACCAACGATAAAATGTAAACCAGTTAAAGTTCAGTCAAATGTTACTGTGCAGAGAGAAACCTATACGGTAGAACATACATATAATATTGATGGGTAAAATAAACAAAGAATTCAAACAGATGTGTTTATTTTTTGCTTTCTAAAATGGGGGGGGGGGGCATGAAATAAAATACTGACGACTGGGCTATATTATGTTAAGATCATTAGTTAAATATTTGACAGCTTCTGAGCTTGTAGATTGGCTATTTTCGTGTATGACACTGGCACGCAAGTATAAATCAGGCATTTCACTGATCAGCCTGGAGGTGGTTGTAGAGGGGAGAACCATAGGGGGAGAACAGGGAAAACTATGCTTTTCTGATGTGCTTCTGTGCTGTTTCTGTAGAGCGGGGCCTTTCTGCAGGGGGGGCCCCGACCCACAGGTGGAGAACCACTGGTCTATAAAGCAAAAAATGTTGAGCGCTATAACTGCTGAGTATAGCCTACCATAGATTTTATTTCACTGTATAAACATAATAATTTGCCGCTAGGCCCGCTATGCGGTCCTCGCATAGAGTTTGGGCTGCTAGGCGGTTACTAGCTCTGGTCCATAGCCTGCACTTTGCTGCCGTTGCATTTAGGCCATGGGACTGTTCTCATCCCGCCGTCGCATGAAATGCAGACCAGCCTCTAGCGAAAATATTAAGAACGTTTTACCTATACTCACCAATACAAAGGCGGCTTGTGTAACTAGAAAGCCTTAGTGGACGCACTCTAAGCCCCCCACCACATGTATAAAATGTACTTTTTGGCCAGAAAAGGATTGTTTTTTGTAGTTACTCCACTGCACCCTCTACCTATATTGCGAAGAGAAAACCTCATAGACAAGATTTTTCCTACCAGTGAAAAAAAATCCTTTCTGGACAAAAAGTAAATTTTATACGTGTTTATACGTCTCATTTCATGAGACGGCAGGAAGAGAACAGTTCCATAGCCTAAATGCAACGGCAGCAAAGTGCATTAGGCTATGGACCAGAGCTAGGCGGTTACCGTTTCTTGTTCCCCACACAATGATGAAGTAGGTTGGTGTCCTGACTCCTCAGCTATGATGGTACCATCGAATCACACAAACTCATATTGGCTGTTTATATCTTTCCAGTAAATGATATGTAGCTTGCGGAGTTAGTTCAGTCAGATATACTCGAGGGGTTTCATGCCGTGCTCAAGGGCGCATACACATACTCAAGGGGTTAATATGCTGCATTACTATGTGGGTGTATAAGTGTGTGCAAGACCCACACGTCATTCGCTGATGTGGCAGTCAGCTGACCAATTGGGCGGGCTACATAAAATCACTAGACTGCATGCTCTTCCTGCCTTCCTCTGCATATCGTTCCTGGTTGTTATGTGAGGTTTGCTCCCTCCACCACCCCAGCACCACCGGTGGTCTCTGTCATTTGTGTTCCCCATGGGGTTTTTTATTGTATATCTATCTCCCTGCTCTTTATGTTTTATGATAATGGTGTTTAATCGTGCCGAGCAGGGAGAAAATGCAGCAGAGCCGAACGCCAAGATAAATATCATATGCACACTTGTATTCTCATTCTTAATAAATATTGGTTAAATCTATTCGTGAGTTGTCTGACTGAACTGTATTCAGTATTCACACCAGGTCTTGGCTCCCACAAAGTTTCCCAGAGTAGTTGGTTTTATGAACACATCAGGTGAAGAAAGATATTGTTAAGAATATTGTGCAGATGGCAAAAAAAGTTGGCTTTACAGTGTAATATTTGGTAAGAATACGATTATACTATTGTAATGGCATGGCAGGACGAATTTGCACACCAGAATGCCACAGTTACATGTCATCACTTTAAGAACAGGTATACGTATTTGTTCAGTTAAGTGCAACATTTGGCTGTTTTATAGTAAAAATAGATAATTCAATAATGGTGACTAATTTGCATTTAAAGTGGTACATGGGATATTTGTTGTTTTTTTGTTTGTTTATTTACATTATTCCATCAAAAACTCTACAGACTACATGAATGTGCAGCAAGGAGCCCATGTGTCAACAACATCAGCCATGCTTTCATTTAAAAAAAATCACACCCGTGTGAACTGAGTGGTGCAAGGTCTTATATAGCCTGATCAGCTGTGGTCTGACGTAATGTCAGTGACCATGGTAACCATGCTCACCTGTGCACGGATACGTACACAGGTACACGGACACGTACACAGGTACACAAACATACAGACAAAGCTGGTTGTTGGAGTGGTTTGCACCACTCAAAAAGTAAATAATTATAGTAGGCCTATTTCAATTACAGTGAAATCCAGTAATCTTTTCTTTGAAAGGCCGTGCACATTCTATTTTACCTCGGCCCTTACACACTCTTGACATCAGTCTCAATCTTAAGAATTTCCCCAAAACGGGCACGGTGGCACAGCCGGTAGTGTTGTCGCCTCACAACTAGAAGGTCCTGGGTTCGATTCCCGCTGGGGACGCTGTGGGCGCTGGGAGCATGTACTCTCCTCCGCGTCATCAGTGCAAAGCGGGGGTTAGCGAAAGGGCCTTTCTGTGTGGAGTTTGCATGTTCTCCCCGTGTCCCCTAGGGTAGTTAGTAGGTAACCTCACAAAAAACTTGCAGTAATCATGTTCTCTAAACTAGATCCCCCTAGCCAGCCGGGGCGCCTGATAGAGGGGAAAGGAACTGGTCAGAATAACGTGTTCCTTCCTCGCGCTACGTCCGGCCGGGGAAACTCCTCCCTGTCAGGTGAAAAGAAGCAGCTTGGCCCAGGATTACATTAGCTAATTGACACTGGGTGAAAAAGAAATGGGTTGCAAAATCGTGGGATAAAAATTATTAAAAAAAAATAAAAAAAGAAGAATTTCCACAATTAGCAGGAGAGCAGTTCAGTATTGGGGTGGCATGAGAGTGTGAAATGGAAATTAGGGATGCCTTCAGCCTACGCATGTTATCTAGAAGCTCTGATTCGTAACGCCACCTTTTAATCCACCTCTGGCTCTATCATTGTCCACAGCAATTTCCGTCACCTCAGCTGAAACTCTATCCTTTGGTGGTCTCGTGTGGGGGGCATGTCCTCATGGAACATTCACAGATTTACACCAGATCTGATCAGTAGAGCACTTGTCTAAGTTGTCTCCACAGAGTCTCTGGCTGTTGAGACATGCACATTTCTCCTTTGCTGAGGGGTGGTGGGTGGTGGGAGTGACGAGCAGTAATGAAGACATTCCCCGCACATGCATTTTCACCACAAGATGTCACTGAATATGGAGCCAGACACTGCTGTTTGAGGTAACCTTAGAATGAGTCACTATGCAGCCTGGCTCGGGCCAGCTGAATGTTGGCACAACATGCTGTGCAGAAGCATACAATTCTTTCAAATTTGGATTTGATGTGATCATTTTTAATATTAGATTAATATTATACAGGAGGATGTTATTAAAAACAGTGATGAACTTGATTTATACTTTCATACTGCGAGTTATGCTTATGCAATGATCATCAATTCTGACTAGACCTGGCTGGGTCAAATAACAGCTGCAAAGAATGCTCAAAAGTTGTTTTAACCAACTTGGAGCCCCAAGTCGGGTGAGTTTACTACCAGGGAAATTTAGACATTTTCAGATAACTGGTAATGTGATTACATAAACTTCCTGGGGTTGATTGTAATAGCTGGCAGCACCCATCTGCATCTACTGTGAGTCAAGTGCAGTATGAAGTCAAAATAAAACAACTATTTGTGAATACTATACTTGATCCTGATCTGGCCTTAATCCGGTTTTGAGAGGCGACAACTTCTACGTTTTGGGGTACAGGTATGTGGTGTTAATAAAGTGTCAGAGATGCGGTTAGATTCTGGTCATCTCATGGCACACAGTAGTTCGGTCTCAAACGTGAGAGCAGCTCAACAGGTTTAGTCAGTCCATCAGTCCATCAATCTCATCGTTAAAAGGATAAAACCTCTTTCGGCACCACTTCCCTCTCTTGTCTCTCGTACCTTCTCACACCCTCAAGTCACTCCCAGTGCTTCATTTCCCTCTAGTCTTAAAGAGTTTCAAGTGACTGCCTCTCCTCCCTCTCTCTTGCTCTCCGTTCCTTGCTCACTGGTGGGTGTGGGTGACTTGAGTGCCAAGAGAGCTTTGAATAACAGTGAGAGGGGATAGAAATAAAAAGGAATAAGCACCACAGGACCTCACTCTTCTAGCTGTGAATAGAAGACAGTGGGATAACCATGACCGAGCCTACTGATGCAGGTACAGTAGGCACATCATTTTATAGAAAATATCTTTTATGGTGATTAATCTGATGACAGGATTCTAGGTGTGAAAATGATTGATTGATTGATTGATTGATTGATTGGTGAATGGGTAGATGTTTTTAAAGGGTTACTCTGATTGATTGATTAGTGAATGGGTAGATGTTTTTAAAGGGTTACTCTGATTGATTAGTGAATGGGTAGATGTTTTTAAAGGGTTACTCTGAATGGATATGTTGAAAGTACAGTAATTACAGCTGTAGTATTACAGTATTGCTGGTACTGATATGGTTTAAATTCAGCAAAAACACATCTTTGGATGCTGCAGAGCCCAAAATGTTTGATATGGTGCAATGCAATAAAAAGAAAAACGTTTGTTAAAAGTAATTCACCTACTCGCTTACTTATGATCGCAGCTAGCCCTGAAACATGCAACTGAAGCCAGTTTTACGCGATCGCTACATTTACACTGAAAACGTGTATATAAACATTCAGATTTCAAATATAAAGTACTCACTACGTGGGCCACGGGTGTTAGGAATTTGCTGGGACAGCGATTATCATTGCTGCATTCCACGTTGTTTAATGAAAAGCATTTTTATCCGAGCGCCCTGGCTACTTTTCTCAAACGGGGTGCGTTCGGAAAACTCACAGTTGCACACCGGGAGCGCACTCGCCTATTAGTCTGTATTGGCAGTGCGGTCAGCGTGCCTATATCGAACACACCCAGTGCCACACTCCCCCCGGCCGATAGGGGCGCGTAGTTGAAAGCCAATGGCAAAAAAGAAAAGCTCGGATGAAAATGCCTTTTATTAAACAACGCGGGATGCAGCAATGCATCCCGCGGGCCACGTGGTGAGTAATTTGAAATCTGAATGTTTATGTAGACGTTTACAATCGCGTAAAACAGGTGGAAGTTAATCCATGACGCGTACCATGGCTAGATCGCAGCCATTATTTCTTCAAACTAATACATTCTCAGTTGTAAAATATAGAACGTTAACTGAAATAAAGTGATATCAATTATATCCAAAATATATCATCAAGCGAGTCATGTTGAAACCTTAATTTTAATTAGCTAATCAATCAAGTATGACTATTTCTACCGTCCCTATAAAGTTGAGGGGCGCTCTTATTATCATCATAACTATTATGACACTATGACGTAAAATTCTCCATTCATTGTCAATGGGAATTTAATGTTTGTGTAGGACAAAGATGTGGACAGACATCCAAAGGCTGGATATAAACACTTGACTCGGGAGAGCAAGAGAAGGCCCTAAAAGAGAAGTGTAACTGGGGAAGAGCATGTGGTGCATACTGGGAATCAGTGCAAAATATGGACACACGAACAGGTGGTAAAGCCTGTGTAAAGTACTGATGGAAGTGGACTGGTTTATAAATGCCCAACTGGGACTCTTGCCTGCTGAGGAAGCACTGCACTAATGAACTCCAGGAGGTCCAACCTCAGAGCTGTGTTACATTTGTCATTTAAACTTCTAATGTGACCTAGTTAATAATCACTGCAAGGCGGTAGTGCTAAAGAGGAGACAGCCGATTAAGATAACCTCTGACTGATGTATCAGCGAGCACTAATAGTTTAGGCTATTGGTATTGGAAAAAACAACAACAGTTGAACATGCACCCGGTCTCTCATTCATTATAAGCAAATAAGTTGGAGTATACTATCGCAACATTTGGTTCTTTTAGTGCAATTACACAAAATATAAATAAATATCATGCCAAAATATTAGGAAACGTCATCTGACCACTCCTACAGTGCAACACTATACTGTATGGCAAGTGGTTTCCGGGAAACCACTTGCCAATTGGCAACGGCACATGTTGATTGACCTTTGAATGCGGTACATTGTTGAGCAGGTACTGTGACATCAACCCAGGAGGCCGCTATAATGTGATAATGCTGGCTGAATTTGAACCTATCAAAAGATTATGGCAGCTTGAGCTTACTACTGTATACACCAACCCTACCACTCAAGGTCTTGAGGGACTCTCCTAATTAAAATACAGCACTTAATGCATAAGCAACAACAAATCCCAAAACACCCAAAACTTTTATTTTTGCGTGTGCTTTCAAAGCCCAAGAAAATAGACCCAAAGCATAATGTTAGCTATGCATCAAAACACCAACAAAATAACATCATTTATTGACATATTCTGTATGTTGAATGATGTACTGCAATCCAACAAGCGCTGACATTTGGCTGCATCGTTATCAAACAGAATTGACATGAAGTGAAAAAGCACTATATATTCAATCACTCTACAGAAGTCAAAGGTGGAGCTAATGGAGAGCATCGTCATGACATTTTACACCATGACACAGTTTAGGAAGAGCTGGTTGTTTGGGGTATAATTATGGCTCGTCTTAGTTGTCCTCTCTGGTGAGCCGTCTGTCTGTCACTGCCATGATTATGTAACCTCTGATAAGTGATGGAGAGGATGACATATAGAGTGAGAATGTTAGCCGTTAATTTTTACGGGAACCAAGGTCATGTTACTGCAAAACAGACCCCCTCACACGCATGGCTTGATTGAGGCCCAGACTGCAGTGGACTGTGCTGTTGAATTAAACTGATTGGGCTCTGGTATGGTCATTGGTAGTTGGTTGTCATGGTATTTCCATACTCATCTGTCCTGGTCCTCATCATTATTTAACAACTAAGAACCTATACAGTATATAGTTACTGCGAGAGTGAGGTCTAGCCAACACCAACTCTATGTGAAAACAGCCAATCTACAATCACACAATGCATCGTGGTGCGACTGTGAGCTATAATGTATGTTCTTTTCATATTTTGGCTGTACAAAATAACCAGACTCTAGTTCTAGCCCGATTCATACATCCACGATTGTTTGGGAGATTGTAGGTCAGCTATTTCCGGCGTGTGAGTGCGACACTGTTGTGCGACGAGGCATAAATTAGGCTTAACACAGATACACCTCAAAGTTCTGAGTCCATTTTTACACTAGCTCTCACAGGATGCGGAATTTGGCACTATATTATGATCACACTTTGATCATGTTTGCACTCTGCCTTTGGCAGCAGGGCTCAAATGCTGTGTATGTTTCAAATTCATGAGCTCCACTACTTTGCTTTCAATGCAATATTTGTTGGAGAGGAAACAGAGCTCCAGAGCTTGTGAAATCTAGGAAAGTAAATGCAGATTTAATGAGTTTTAAAATATTATGAATAAGAATTTAGTTGCATAATGTGTGTGCGTGCGTGGGTGGGTGCGTTTACTGTGTGTTTACTGTGTGTGTATGTTGGTCTGACTGGCCCCCTGATAATTAACCCTATTCTTAAGGATGGTGGAATTATGAGCAGACCCTGTTTGTGGTGTGTGTGTGTGTGTGTGTGTGTGTGTGTGTGTGTGTGTGTGTGTGTGTGTGTGTGTGTGTGTGTGTGTGTGTGTGTGTTTGTGTGTGTGTGTGTGTGCCTGTGTGCCTGCGTGCGTGCGTGCGTGTGTGTGTGTGCGTGCATATTCTAAGTTTATCTATCTATCTAGATAAGTACGTACGTACGTACGTACGTACGTACGTACATACGTACGTACGTACGTACGTACTACCTACCTACCTACCTACCTACCTACCTACCTACCTACCTACCTACCTACAGGTCTACAGTATCCTCGTTTTACTTAGAAGATTAGATGGACCATAGTCTGACAACCATTCCTCCTCTCATTTCCTTCTTTCAACCTCTGTTGCAGTCCTCCCTCTGCCAAGTTAAAAATAACGCCTCCAACCGCACCCCATAACCCCTGAACTTTTCTCTTCCATGTTTTCCAGCAGCATATCAAGTTTTGTGAGTCGTATGATATCCCACTTGCATCTCTTAACTGTGCTAAATCATGATGTAATCCCTCACCGCGTTCTAGAAAGTTCTGACCACGTGCTATGCATGGTTGCTCTCTGACAAAACAGATATACTATAGCTCCAACAAACGTACTAAAATACATCACCTTAGAAGCATCATTTGTGCTTCAGTTAAAAAGTGTGACAACTCGCACAATATACAACATTTTCGACTAAAACAAATGACTTGAAAATTCGTAATTTCGTCACGTCTCACAACACATTTCCACCTAAGCATACATATAAATTAGGCTTCAGCAGGCTAGTCAACGGGTGTGAGGAAAGGACCTAAATGGAACGACGCTATATTTCATGGTAATAAATCCTTTCAGCGTTGTGTCTTGATGACACATTATGAGGGTACATTAAAGTACAGACACTCTCTGAAGTTCCCCTGGTCCTGTCCAAGTGCTCATCTGTTTCAAGCTATAAATACTCAGAAATCCAATCAAAGTCACAGAGCAAAACCTACAGTATTGGAAACTATGTGAGGTGCCACTTGTTCCTCTTTCACAGTGCATGAATATGGCAATTTTGCTTTGCACATGGATGAGTGCCAGACCCTGTTTGTTACACGTCACCAATGTTTAACTCTCCAACACTGACTACGTGATGAGGACGGCTCTGTAAGCCCCATGAGGCTTTCAATACCAAACCAAGCATAGAAATAAGAGCATGACTTAATTTGCTGTGAATAAATGTAATCAACAATACCGTAATTGACTGTATCATTACCCTGAGGCGGCAGGCCCCCAGATGTAGCCTTATAAGACTCCTTTGAAAGGTTACTGTGTATGGTCATGTTACATCAGTGCTGGATCACATGTTGCCCTCTAAATATAGAAAGCCTACAACTAAATATACCAGTTTCTCTGTGCAAAGCTGAAATGCTATCTATAATGGAATAATTGCGGCGCGATTCCTTGCTAATTGGTGGAGCTGCCATTATTAGAATATCGTGTGGTTTACTTTTACTCAGTCTCATTGCTAACTTAGGCAACATGATGAGGTGTTACCATTTGGGCCTTAATTCTACTGCATCATGTTTGTTTTTTAGATCCATGCAGTGATTAACATGTTAGCTTGTTAAATCATTTGCAGACTTTTCAGCTGAATACTTCACAGTTAAAGGAAGACTTCGCCCATTTTTAGAACCCACCTACCTCACCGGTAGAGGGGTTTCTGAACTGTCCACAGCCCTCCTCTGAGACACAGACAGAGTAGACAAAATTTATACCATATTTACCATGAGCATTACTGAGGACCAGTATACGAAGATATATATATCACACCACTGAAAGTGTGGAGTTGAAACACTGTGGCTGTCTAAAAGTTCTGGTGTATGCATTTGGTAGGCCTACTCCTAACCAATGATATCCGTGTGAAAATGTATTGATTGATTGATTGATTGATTGATTGATTGATTGATTGATTGATTGATTGATTGATTGATAACCCTAACCCTTTAAAGTACAGTTTGCAAAAAATACAGATGTAGGCCTACAGTTATTATACAATAATGCTAAAAAGATCACAGAAATGCCCCTGCGGGCTTGTTCCCATTGCGGTCCTGTGTATCCAATTGATCAAGACTAATAGCATAACAATACTATACAACAATGGAATGACCTTGATGGTCTACTTGTTTGTATATCATGCTATACCATAGATAACTGTTCAATATGTAAACAGCCACACGTGCCAAACGTCTAGGACTGTATATCAACTTTGACAATGAGAGAACTGGTGATTCATAGACGTTTGACAAGGTCAGGTGACCACTTGACATCTGTCAATAGGGGACATAAAACAGGTCATAAATAAAGCTGAGCTGTCCTTTGCGACTCCTCTCCTCTGCCTTTGTTTTCATATGCATAGGTATGTAAACTTCCCCTCTAAATTCTACAATCATTGCCTTGAGGACAAAACCATAAAAATAAATGCATTGTAGTATTGAAGAACCTTTAAGAAGTCATCTTTTTATAGTACAGTAGAGTAGGTAGGTATCAATACGGTAGGTGTTGATAGGAATGTGTCTGGAACCAGAATCCAAGTACATGTAGTTATACTAGCCTTGCCAAACATGTATCAATTACATGCATCCGGCAGTTTACTAGTCACAGTAATACATGCATCCGGCAGTTTACTAGTCACAGTAAAATAAAATACTATCTACAACAAGAAGCTAGAGGTTCACAAAGGTTGACAATGTGACTCATGAGCTTGTAGATCTGATATTTTTGCTATTTCAAAATTGTAAAAAGAAGAAAACATTTAAAAATGTTGCCTAATCAATTGAAAGGTTTTTGAACTCAAGCAGATGTTACATAACAGTCTGACCAGATTGATTTCTGGATGTAGTCAGCAGGGTCTAAGTACAGTAACCTTATCTTTGGTCCT
The DNA here is from genome assembly GCF_951216825.1 of Electrona antarctica. Classification (NCBI taxonomy): domain Eukaryota; kingdom Metazoa; phylum Chordata; class Actinopteri; order Myctophiformes; family Myctophidae; genus Electrona; species Electrona antarctica. The sequence goes on from NC_136805.1 coordinate 20,917,215, forward strand.
TAGTGACCTTGGCTTTTAAGGCGGTGCCCGTTCAGCACTGGCCTACTTGGAACAATGCAAGTTGGAAATGCGTGCCCCACCCAGATATTATGTCTGTGTCCCTTTTATGCCCATATATGGAGTTCCTTGTCAGGCATGCCCAAATATGGAGTCTATGCAGACGTCAGAATGATGCCAGAACAGGCCAACTCCACAACCGTGGGTCTGCAAGACTCGACACTGGGCACTGAACCCCATGTGGCGATGTGGAATGCGTGTGTCGAATGATTCTCGAGTTACGTGGATTACACACAGACAGACGTACAGAGACTTGGTGCATTTATAGATAGATATGTTATATTTTCAGGTTATTATAGCAGCAATATGCTATGTTATTGTTTTGTCTTGCAATTTTCTCTGCAAAATGTAGTTGAGTTAAGGGGGTGCTTGGATTCAGAAATCAGGGAGATTTGTACTGTAAAAAAAAGTTTGAGAACCACTGGTTTAGAACATAGGGACACACGTCAGTTTTTAAGAAGTTATAGGGAAAGATTGTTATGAGGCCAACTGCAAAACATGATGTAGTTTTATCACAACAATAAATATACAGAATTAGAAGTAATAATAGTTTATACTAATACTAATATAAAAAGTATTTATGCAAGTATTAACAAACAAATATAGCATATTTGTGGTGTGTTAACTGGCCCCTGTTTACAGGAGTCCCCAGCTGACCTAGCACTGGTCCATAGCCCTAATGCCCTTTGCTGCCGTTGCAGGTGCGACTCTTGGCTTCCTGCCCTCGCATGAAATGCAGACCAGCCTCTCCTTGCGAAAATAAAAGGAACGTTTTACCTACTCACCAATACAAAGACGGTTTGTGTCATTAAAAGCCTACTTTCCTTACGCACTCTGAGCCCCCCACCACGTATATAAAATGTATAAAATGTATAAAATGCACGTTTTGGCCAGAAAGGGATTTTTCACAGAAAGACAAAATACTTTTAGTTACTCCACTGCGCCCTCTACTGATATTGCCAAGGGAGAACCTCATAGACAAGATTTTTCCTTCAGAATTTTTCTGTCCCACAAGTGCATTTTATACATGTGGTGGGGTGCTCCGAGTGTGTCCAGTAGGCGAAAGTAGGCAAGCCGCCTTTGTATTATTGAGTAGCAAAAACCTTCTTTATATTTTCACTACAGGCGAGACGAGAGGCTGGTCTGTATTTCATGCGAGCGCAGGAAGAGAAGAGTAACATAGCTCTAATGAAGGCATTAGAGCTATGGACCAGAGCTACAGCTGACCCAACCAGTCTCACCCATAGAAACAAACACAATGAGAGACTTGTCACTTACATACTTGGATAAAGACTTACATAGGAAACAGCCATGTTCATGATATACTTTACTTTATTTGTTTATTTAGACAGACCACTACATTTTAATGAACAATACATATCATGTAATAGTCAAATAAATATAATTTAAAGGTGGTCTAAGTGATAGGCCTACTGTATTTTTTTTTGTTTTGTTAGAATAAGTGTTAAATAACTCTGTATTCCTATAGTAATCTGTAAGTTCAGTAACAGAGGACTTCTCATCACTCTGGTTCTTACTAGCAGAAAATAAATACCAATTTAATCAGGAGAGAGAACTCACACAGGTTAGAATTGGTAGACGATAAACAAGTGAAATTAGAGGTAATGAAACAAAAACAGAAAATTGACAGACAAAATTGGAACTGGAATACTATATAAAATCGAAGCCGATACATTGGTTATTCTCTCCTGACTGGATGAAATTGGTGTCCCGCCTAAAACGTTTTTTTTTCGGTTTTCCAAAGAGCTGGAGAGATGGGAGACGCCTGTCACTGAACAAACTATAGCAATGATAACCATCAGAATATAGCATTTTAACTTTTTTTAAAAACACTCATTGTTTAAACAAAATAACTTCATCAACAGCACCTTAAATCAAACATAAAGAGAGCAACTCTAGTACAGTAAAACAGAGGTTGAGTCAAACCATTCAAGGCAACAGCAGACAACCCAGAGGAACTGCAGAGTGACTTCATCATGTCACAAGACACCTTCTGTGGCCTTTCCATGGCATTACAGTAATGTAGTAAGCCCTGCACAGACGGCTGGGGAGGGGGATATAATATTCATCTATTTCAGATGAGCGTTTCACTTTTCTTTTACCAACATTGGGCCACAACAAACAAACTGACTGTATACTCACAAACTGAGACCTTGCTTCCACCTCGTCCACAAAACAAAACTTGGTAAACAAGAAATATACTATAGCCTCTCCATTCCTTAAATAACTGGACGATCAAAGAACCCTGAGATCAGTTTCAAAGTGGGTTGTGACTGAGGTGTGGTTTGTGCACTGTCACACAGTTCCCCACCTTGGCCATTTTTGTCTTCTTACTTGGCAGCTTGAGTTCTTGATTTACTGTCAAGAACTTTACAAGATGACTAGCTGCACTATGAAATCAGATATACTCTTAAGCAAACATATCTGAAATGGTCAATAATAAATATTAAGGATATCTGTTGCAGAGCAACAGCTGAATAAATATAATAAAGTAGGGCTGGAGGGGGAACATGTTTATGCATTGGTTTTCAAATGAGGAAAGACTAGAAAAAAATAGCCCTTCAGGAATTTGGCCCGGTATAAATACGTATTTGGTATAATTATCTATATAGGGATATGATGTGCTCCATTTTCTTCTGTAAATGTCAGTGTATAAGTCAATCTTTAAACACCATCAAGAGGTATATGACACCGTTTGAATTCATTATTAATGTGCTTATGACACTATGACAAAACATAAAATCTGTAATTCCTGTTAATTTTGTTTTCTTTCTTTCAATCTTTTTCAGCTGCCCCAGAGAGAGGGGGTAAGTCACCTTCATTATAACACTATATAGCCTAAGCCTTCTGACCTTTTCTCTTCACCCGTACAGTACATTGTTGTCCCACTAGTGACTTGATTATGGTTGTCACCTTCTCATGTGTGTTCACATATCCATGTCAACTGGCCGTGTCGTACAACAGACGCCCCGCCTCCTGATGGTGTGTAATGAGCATGTGCCAAATCAATCCCTAAGCTCGAATTGTGTACTGTGACTTGTATGCCAGCATGCCATATATAGTGTGCTCAGAAATGTTGTGTTTTCACAAATACACATTTGCATTTGTAAGGTTTGATAAAAGAAATGTACAGTACTGTGTAGCCTTGTCAAATATTGGTCCATCAGCTGTTTAACCACTTAAACCCTACATGTATATAATCTGGGGTCCCCCAGGGGTCTATACTTGCTCCACTCCTGTTTCCCCGCCACAGCAAATGCCCATATAAGCTCACAACACATTATTCACATGCTGTGAGCTTGCTATTTTTGCCCAATGTTCGCCTATTATGACATGCCCAGAATAGGAGTTATACGCGAGGGTTCATGTGGTTAGAGGCAGTCTTACTCAGCTGCTCTGGGGAAATATTTGGTGCAATGTACAGTTGGAGGCCATCGATATTGTCCTTTTCTTTTTGCTGAGGTTTGCGTGATCTGCGCAAAAGGACAGTTAACCCATTTTGGGGCGGGAACCCCTTTTGGTGTTTTAAACATTGTTATAATTTAGCTATTGAAAAATAGCAGATCTACAAGCTCATAGCGCGCCACCGAGTGGCGCGCTACGAGCTTGTAGGTCTTCTATTTTTGAGAAATCGTGAAAATATTTATTTCAGAAAACTGGAGGATTTAGAAGGATTTTTTTTAAATTTTGAGGTCAGGCCTAAATGGGTCAAATGATAAGGGACAATATCGGTGGCACCCAACTGTACTGTGATGTCTACAAGGCCATGTTCATGTGTGGTCGTACCGTGTCTGCACTGGGTTTTATGTGTTGCCTGTAACCGACGACATACATGTTCAGCTGTTGAAGTGTGTTTAAATATACATGTTCTAATGAGCAAAATAGTGTTCTTTTTCATTAGTGTTTATAATTAAAATCCACTAATTTTAGTTGCAGAATTTACAGAGTGAAAGCTGAGGCGGGTAGGGACACTTGTTCTGTTGTGGTGTAACTTGATCTCATTCTGTGTGTATTCAATTCATTCACACAGTTTAACGTGGTATTGAGTGGAAGGTTATAAATGTTTATTCTTAATAAAAATGGAACAAGTGCCATTGCTACAGGTAATAATAGTTGTAGTAAAGGTTGTTGTTGTAATACAATCCAGGTGGGGAAAATATAAATCATTCACTTGCAGTAAAACAAAAGACTGTCAGTGGTAGAATGTTGTGTGATGGGTCTTGGCCAGCTTAAAATATAGGCTACTTAAATTATTTTATCTGAAGAAGCACCTATAGAGAAGAGGGTAAAACGACATCTGATGGGAGTATATTGAAAGCTTTATGTACATACATGTGTCTTGTCTTGTTTCACAGCATTATATGGACTTCTTTCACATCGTTGTCGACTACTGACATACTATGAATGGATTCCTTTAGCATGTATGGATGGTGTGCCTGTGTGTATCGTCTTATACAATAATATTATATGTTCATGGAATGCATATGTATGGAATTCAAAAAGTTTGTTTATCGTCCATCGTTTATTAGTTGTTTACAATTAAAAAACAATCACTTTAGTTGCAGAAATTGCAGAAGAGAAAGCCGAGGCGGGTAAGGGCACTTTCTGTTTTGTCAGATTCAGTGAATTTGTTCAGTTTTACTTGTGTGGTATTGTGTGCGTTTGTTCTTCTTCATTAGTTATTTACAATTAAAGTCTACTATAATTGTAGTTGCAGAAGTTGCAGAAGAGAAAGCTGAGCCGGGTAAGGGCGATTCGCTGCTTGTTGTGTTCATGTGTTGTGATGTTACTTGGTCTTATTCAGTGTATTCGTTCACTCGTGTGGTATGAGTGTGAGTTTGAGTTTAAGGTGATGTTGAAGGAGTTAATTTGGACAGTAATAAGATCTTAATACAGGGGTTCTCAAAAGTATTTTTTAAATAGTGTGCGCGTGCGTGCTTGCGTGCGTGTGTTATGTTATTACGTTATGACAAACTATTAATGGATTTATTCAGCCTGTATGGTTTGGTTTTACAGTAAAGAAATGTGTGCTTGCTTGTACGTGATATTGTCATGTTTTCATGGAATGCATCCGTTACTTGTGTGGTATTGAGTGTGCATTGTTGCATTAGTTGTTTACAATTACCATCATTTTAGTTGCAGAAGTTGCAGAAGTTATAGCTGAGTCGGGTAAGGGAAATTCGCTGCTTGTTGTGTTTTGATGTGACTTGGTGTTATTCTGTGTATTCGTTCACTCGTGTGGTACTCTATAGTGTGTGTTTGAGTTTTAGGTGATGATTTAACCTTTAAGGAGGTTGATTTGGACAGTAATAAGATCTTAATACAGGGGTTCTCAAACATTTTTTATACCGCCCATTTTATAGGGGACATTTTTGGTGACCCCACACCTGTGTGCTATGAGGGGAAATATTATTTTATTACATTATGACATGATATTAATGGATTTATTCAGCCTGTATGGTTTTACAGTAAAGAAATGTGTGCTTGCTTGTACGTGATATTGTCATGTTTTGATGGAATGCGTTCCGTTACTTGTGTGGTATTGAGTGTCCATTGTTGCATTAGTTAAAATCCACCATCATTTTAGTTGCAGAAGTTGCAGAAATTATAGCTGAGCCGGGTAAGAGCACTTGTTGTGTTTTGGTGTGTCTTGGTCTTATTCAGTGTCTTCATTCACAGTGTTACTCGTGTGGTATTGAGTGTGCGTTTGAGTTAAAGCTCCATTATGTCATTATTGTCGTGAATAAAAGGATATTTTGCTAATCTGTATTGTAGAGTATGTTAATACAATATAATGTAATTGGTGTGGTTGCATTTGGTCTACCTCCCTGCTCTTCTATTGAGTCATTCAGATCTTGTGTCTAGGTTGGACACAGACTTTGACACGATCCAGTTTCTGGTTTGACACAAAATGTTGACCTGAAGGTCAAAAGTCAATTTCTCCCCTGAACAAACAGGCAGGTTCTGTTAGCTCAGTGGTAAAATGTAAGAACCCGAGCAAGAGACCTGGAGGTTCAAGTCCAGGGTAGGATATAGGAAACTTTAATTTGGACAGTAATATTTATTATATTATAATACAGGGGCTCTCAAAGCCCATTTTATGTAAGTTTGTCACAGCATTATATGGACTTGTCGTTGACTGATTTTTGTCGTTGAATGACATGGATTTCTTGGATCAGCATGTATGACATGTGTATATGATATTTTCATAGCATGTCCATGTCCAATTCATCTCTATATAATTTAAAACAGTGTTAATTTATTGTTCGTCGTATTAGTTGCCAACATATAATCCAATCACTTTAGTTGCAGAAGTTGCAGAGGAGAAAGCCGCGGAGGGTAAGGTCACTTATTCTGCTTTGGTGTGACTTGCTCTGAATCAGTGAATTCATTCACAGTGTTACTTTACTTGTGTGATATAGTGTGTGCGTTTGTTCTTCTTCATTAGTTGATTACAATTTAAAGCCGCTATCATTTTAGTTGCAGAAGTTGCAGAAGTCATAGCTGAGCCGGGTAAGGGCCCTTGTTGTGTTTTGGTGTGTCTTGGTCTCATTCAGTGTCTTCATTCACAGTGTTACTTTACTTGTGTGATATAGTGTGTGCGTTTGTTCTTCTTCATTAGTTGATTACAATTTAAAGCCGCTATCATTTTAGTTGCAGAAGTTGCAGAAGTCATAGCTGAGCCGGGTAAGGGCCCGTTGTGTTTTGGTGTGTCTTGGTCTCATTCAGTGTCTTCATTCAGTGTTACAGTTACAGTGTGGTATTGAGTGTGCCTTTCAGTTTGTTGAAGGAGTTAAAGCTCTATTACTGTATGTCAGGGTGTTTTGTGTGAATTAAATGAAAAATGTCCCCAATTTGTATGTAGAGTATGTTAATACATGATACAATCGCTGTGGTTGTATTTAGTCTCCCTGCTCTTCTATTGAGTCATTTTGTTCCTGCATGTGTCTAGGTTGGACACATCCTTTGACACGGTCATGTGTCTAGGTTGGACACATCCTTTGACACGGTCATGTGTCTAGGTTGGACACATCCTTTGACACGGTCATGTGTCTAGGTTGGACACATCCTTTGACACGGTCATGTGTCTAGGTTGGACACATCCTTTGACACGGGCATGTGTCTAGGTTGGACACATCCTTTGACGCGGTCATGTGTCTAGGTTGGACACATCCTTTGACACGGTCATGTGTCTAGGTTGGACACATCCTTTGACACGGTCATGTGTCTAGGTTGGACACATCCTTTGACACGGTCATGTGTCTAGGTTGACACAAATGTTACCTGAAGGTCAAAATTAAATTCCTCGGGCAGGTTCTACTATAGCTCAGGTAAAAATGTAAGAACTTGAGCAGGAGACCTGCAGGTGCAAGTCCAGGGTAGAACAGGAAACTTACATAGTGCAACTTTAATTTGGACAGTATATGTATTATATTATAATACAGGGGCTCCCTAGCCCTTGTATACCACAAGCCCATGTTAATGTATGTAATATAATATTACACAATTGGGGTGGTGGTGTTTGGCCTCCATTGAGAAATGTATACGCATTTCCTATAGTCTGGTTTGATCACTACTTAATGTCTCCCCTGAGCAAGTAAACAGGTTCTATTGGCTCAGTGGTAAAAGGGTCAACACTTGAGTGGGGACCAGGGTTTGAATCTGGAATAGAACATGAAAGTTACATAGTGTAGCTTTATCAACACTAAATAAAATTATAGTTTATCATTGGTAAACTGTGGATAAGCATATATTTATTGGCCAGCTTATTGTATACTTCACTTGTTTTAGCTGAAGCAGCACCTACAGAAGAGGGTAAGAGAAACTATTATTTGTTAATTATTATGGTTTTCGGATGGCATTATGATGAAAATAACAGTGAATCACCTTTATAATTGTCTGGGCTTGTCTGCATAGTGTACGTGTCACAGTTTTGTATGGATTTGTGTTTCACCTTTGTTGTCGACTGCTGATGAATAGATTGAATGGATTTCTTAGGCATGTATTTGGTTTCAGGTGTGTTCATGTGTATGTGACTTTGCCTCTCTCAAGTTAGTATGACCCATGCTTGTCTGCATAATGTGTGTCATAGCATTCTATGGAATTGTGTTTCTTAAATGTTTATCATTGACTGCTGATTAATGGATTTCTTCAGCATGAATGATTCAGAATGTATGATGTGCTCGTGAGTATGTGATATATTCATAATATTTGTTCATGGAAGGCATCTGTATGGAATTCAATAAACATTGTTCATTGTCCTCCTTCATTAGTTGTTTACAATAATCACAACCACTATAATTTTAGTTGCAGAAGTTGCAGAAGTGCAAGCTGAGGCGGGTAAGGACACGTGTTCTGTTTTGGTGTCAGATTTAGGATTACTTGTGTGGTATTGAGTGTGCATTTTCTTTTACATTAGTTCTTTACGATTAAAATACACTATAATTTTAGTTGCAGAAGTGTATATTTCACACAATATTAGCCGTGTGATGTGTGGTATTGTGTGCGTTTGATCACCATTAGTTTACAATTAAATTGCACTATAAATTTAGTTGCAGAAGTTGCAGAAGTTGCAGAAGAGAAAGCAGAGGCTGGTAAGGGCACTTGTCTGTTTTGGTGTGACTTGGTCAGATTCAGTGTTTTGTGTGATATTGAGTGTGCGTTTACATTTTGCACTATACATTTAGTTGCAGAAGTGAAACCTGCGGGTAACGTATTCTGTTTTGGTGTCAAATTTAGGGTTACTCGTGTTGTATCGAGAGTCCATTTTCTATTAGTTGTTTATGATTAAAATACACTATAATTTTAGTTGCAGAAGTGTGTATTCTGTCACACAGTGTTAGCCCTGTGACATGTGGTATTGAGTGTGCGTTTGATCACCATCACCATTAGTTTACTAATTAAAATGCACTATAAATTTAGTTGCAGAAGTTGCAGAAGAGAAAGCAGAGGCTGGTAAGGGCATGTATTCTGTTTTGGTGTCAGATTTAGGGCTACTCGTGTGGTATTGAGTGAGCATTTTGGTGTGACTTGGTCAGATTCAGCGTTTTGTGTGGTATTGAGTGTGCGTTTGATCACCATTAGTTTACATTTTGCACTATAAAATTTAGTTGCAGAAGTTGTAGAAGTGAAACCTGAGGCGGTATAAGGACACGTACAGGTATTCTGTTTTGGTGTCAGATTTAGGGTTACTTATGTATTGAGTGTGCATTTTCAATAAGTTGTTAATGATTAAAATACACTATAATTTTAGTTGCAGAAGTGTTTATTCTTTCACACAGTATTAGCCGTGTGACGTGTAGTATTGAGTGTGCTTTTCACTAGTTGTTTGCGATCATATATTTGTAGCTGCCGAAGTGTGTATTCATTATCCATACAGTGTTACTTGTGTGGTATTGAGTGTGCTTTTTTCTTCAGCATTAGTTTACAATGAAATATGCACAATCCTTTTAGTTGCAGAAGTTGCAGAAGTGAAAGCCGAGGCGGGTAAGGACACGTATTCTGTTTTGGTGTCAGATTTAGGGTTACCTGTGTGGTATTGAGTGTGCATTTTCTATTAGTTGTTTATGATTAAAATACACTATAATTTTAGTTGCAGAAGTGTGTATAATTTCACACGTGGTATTGAGTGTGCGTTTGATCACCATCACCATTAGTTTACAATTAACATGCACTATAAATTTAGTTGCAGAAGTGTTAGCTGTGTGATGTGTGATGTGTGGTATTGTGTGCGTTTGATCACCATCACCATTAGTTTACAATTAAAATGCACTATAAATTTAGTTGCAGAAGTTGCAGAAGTGAAAGCCGAGGCGGGTAAGGACACGTATTCTGTTTTGGTGTCAGATTTAGGGTTACCTGTGTGGTATTGAGTGTGCATTTTCTATTAGTTGTTTATGATTAAAATACACTATAATCGTAGTTGCAGATGTGGTATTGAGTGTGCGTTTGATCACCATCACCATTAGTTTACAATTAACGTGCACTATACATTTAGTTGCAGAAGTGTCACACAGTGTTAGCTGTGTGATGTGTGGTATTGTGTGTGTTTGATCACCATCACCATTAGTTTACAATTAAAATGCACTATAAATTTAGTTGCAGAAGTTGCAGAAGAGAAAGCAGTTGCAGCAATCATTTTAGTTGCAGAAGTGAAAGCCGAGGCGGGTAAGACTTGTGTTCTTGTGTGACTTGGTCAGATTCAAGTTTACATGTGTGGTATATATTGAGTGTGCATTTTCTATTAGTTGTTTATGATTAAAATACACTATAATTTTAGTTGCAGAAGTGTGTATTCTTTTACACATGTGGTATTGAGTGTGCGTTTGATCACCATCACCATTAGTTTACAATTAACATGCACTATAAATTTAGTTGCAGAAGTGTCACACCGTGTTAGCTGTGTGATGTGTGGTATTGAGTGTGCGTTTGATCACCATCACCATTAGTTTACAATTAACATGCACTATAAATTTAGTTGCAGAAGTGTCACACCGTGTTAGCTGTGTGATGTGTGGTATTGAGTGTGCGTTTGATCACCATCACCATTAGTTTACAATTAAAATGCACTATAATTTTAGTTGCAGAAGTGTCACACAGTGTTAGCTGTGTGATGTGTTGTATTGTGTGTGTTTGATAACCATCACCATTAGTTTACAATTAAAATGCTCTATAAATTTAGTTGCAGAAGTAGCAGAAGTGAAAGTTGAGGCGGGTAAAGACACGTATTCAGTTTTGGTGTCAGATTTAGGGTTACTTGTGTGGTATTGAGTGTGCATTTTCTATTAGTTGTTTATGATTAAAATACACTATAATTTTAGTTGCAGAAGTGTGTATTCTTTCACACATGTGGTATTGAGTGTGCGTTTGATCACCATCAGCTGTGTGATGTGTGGTATTGAGTGTGCGTTTGATCACCATCACCATTAGTTTACAATTAACGTGCACTATAAATTTAGTTGCAGAAGTGTCGTCACACAGTGTTAGCTGTGTGATGTGTGGTATTGTGTGTGTTTGATCCCCATCACCATTAGTTTACAATTAAAATGCACTATAAATTTAGTTGCAGAAGTTGCAGAAGAGAAAGCAGTTGCAGCAATCATTTTAGTTGCAGAAGTGAAAGCCGAGGCGGGTAAGACTTGTGTTCTTGTGTGACTTGGTCAGATTCAAGTTTACATGTGTGGTATATATTGAGTGTGCATTTTCTATTAGTTGTTTATGATTAAAATACACTATAATTTTAGTTGCAGAAGTGTGTATTCTTTCACACATTTGGTATTGAGTGTGCGTTTGATCACCATCACCATTAGTTTACAATTAACATGCACTATAAATGTAGTTGCAGAAGTGTCACACCGTGTTAGCTGTGTGATGTGTGGTATTGAGTGTGCGTTTGATCACCATCACCATTAGTTTACAATTAAAATGCACTATAATTTTAGTTGCAGAAGTGTCACACAGTGTTAGCTGTGTGATGTGTGGTATTGTGTGCGTTTGATAACCATCACCATTAGTTTACAATTAAAATGCTCTATAAATGTAGTTGCAGAAGTTGCAGAAGTGAAAGCTGAGGCGGGTAAGGACACGTATTCAGTTTTGGTGTCAGATTTAGGGTTACTTGTGTGGTATTGAGTGTGCATTTTCTATTAGTTGTTTATGATTAAAATACACTATAGTTTTAGTTGCAGAAGTGTGTATTCTTTCACACATGTGGTATTGAGTGTGCGTTTGATCACCATCACCATTAGTTTACAATTAACATGCACTATACATTTAGTTGCAGAAGTTGCAGAAGGGAAAGCAGAGACTGGTAAGGGCACTTGTCTGTTTTGGTGTGACTTGGTCAGATTCAGCGTTACATACTTGTGTGGTATTGAGTGTGTGTTTTTTTCTTCAGCATTAGTTTACAATTAAATATACACAATCATTTTAGTTGCAGAAGTTGCAGAAGTGAAAGCTGAGGCGGGTAAGGACACGTGTTCTGTTTTGGTGTCAGATTTAGGGTTACCTGTGTGGTATTGAGTGTGCATTTTCTATTAGTTATTTTATGATTAAAATACACTATAATTTTAGTTGCAGAAGTGTGTATAATTTCACACGTTGTATTGAGTGTGCGTTTGATCACCATCACCATTAGTTTACAATTAACATGCACTATAAATTTAGTTGCAGAAGTGTCACACAGTGTTAGCTGTGTTGATGTGTGGTATTGTGTGCGTTTGATCACCATCACCATTAGTTTACAATTAAAATGCTCTATAAATTTAGTTGCAGAAGTTGCAGAAGTGAAAGCTGAGGCGGGTAAGGACACGTATTCAGTTTTGGTGTCAGATTTAGGGTTACTTGTGTGGTATTGAGTGTGCATTTTCTATTAGTTGTTTATGATTAAAATACACTATAATTTTAGTTGCAGAAGTGTGTATTCTTTCACACATGTGGTATTGAGTGTGCGTTTGATCACCATCACCATTAGTTTACAATTATTAACGTGCACTATAAATTTAGTTGCAGAAGTGTCACACCGTGTTAGCTGTGTGATGTGTTGTATTGTGTGTGTTTGATCACCATCACCATTAGTTTACAATTAAAATGCACTATAATTTTAGTTGCAGAAGTGTTTATTCTTTCACACAGTATTAGCCGTGTGACGTGTAGTATTGAGTGTGCTTTTTTTCACTAGTTGTTTGCGATCACTATATTTGTAGCTGCAGAAGTGTGTATTCATTATCCATAGTGTTACTTGTGTGGTATTGAGTGTGCTTTTTTCTTCAGCATTAGTTTACAATTAAATATACACAATCATTTTAGTTGCAGAAGTTGCAGAAGTGAAAGCCGAGGCGGGTAAGGACACGTATTCTGTTTTGGTGTCAGATTTAGGGTTACCTGTGTGGTATTGAGCGTGCATTTTCTATTAGTTATTTTATGATTAAAATACACTATAATTTTAGTTGCAGAAGTGTATATAATTTCACATGTTGTATTGAGTGTGCGTTTGATCACCATCACCATTAGTTTACAATTAACATGCACTATAAATTTAGTTGCAGAAGTGTCACACAGCTGTGTGATGTGTGGTATTGTGTGCGTTTGATAACCATCACCATTAGTTTACAATTAAAATGCTCTATAAATTTAGTTGCAGAAGTGCAAGCTGAGGCGGGTAAGGACACGTATTCAGTTTTGGTGTCAGATTTAGGGTTACTTGTATTGAGTGTGCATTTTCTATTAGTTGTTTATGATTAAAATACACTATACTTTTAGTTGCAGAAGTGTGTATTCTTTCACACATGTGGTATTGAGTGTGCGTTTGATCACCATCACCATTAGTTTACAATTAACGTGCACTATAAATTTAGTTGCAGAAGTGTCACACAGTGTTAGCTGTGTGATGTGTGGTATTGTGTGTTTGATCACCATCACCATTAGTTTACAATTAAAGTGCTCTATAATTTTAGTTGCAGAAGTTGCAGAAGAGAAAGCAGTTGCAGCAATCATTTTAGTTGCAGAAGTGAAAGCCGAGGCGGGTAAGACTTGTGTTCTTGTGTGACTTGGTCAGATTCAGGTTTACATGTGTGGTATATTGAGTGTGCTTTTTTCCCATCTCCATTAGTTGTTTAAAATTGAAATACACTAGAAATGTTGTTGAAGAAGTACAGTATGCATTCATAGCGTACTGGTGTGACGTATGGTATTAAGTGTGCGTTTGTAGTTTTTCATTAGTTGTTTACAATTCAAATCCACCATAATTTTAGTTACAGAAGTTGCAGAGGTGAACGCCAAGCCGGGTAAGGGCACTTGTTGTGTTTTGGTGACTTTTTGGTCTAGTTTACGTGTATCACACGTGTGGTATTGCGTGTGTGTTTTTGGTGATGTTGAAGGAGTTTGGACAGTTTATCTTAAAATGGCTTTACTACAGATTAAATATTGAATAAGAATCCAGGTGTGGGATTAGTCTTGGCCATCTTAAAGTTTACATTAATTATTTTAGCTGAAAAAGCACCTACGGAAGAGGGTAAGAAATAATGTGTTACTGTCTGTTGCATTGGGAGTTATCTGATAGAGACTATGATGGAAAATAACTCAAGTGAACGGCTTCATATGATACGTATTATGTGCTTGTCTGCATATTATACGTGTCACAGATCCCTCGAATAGTATCTGTGTTTCTTTCACGTTTTATGTTGACTGCTGATGGATAGACAATGAATGGATTTATATTGGCATGTTTACACTATAAATAGATTGTGTGCCGAGTCCTCATTTGTATATGCGATATTATCATAATATACTGTATGTTCATGACTTCTGTATGGAAATTAATTTTGTTTATACCATAACCTGCCACAATTGCTGATGGATACAATTTCAAAAACTGAAATTACTTTTTTGTTATCGTTACTATTATGTTTTTATGATGTGCTGTAGGCATGTGATGTACGTGGTGGGGAATGTACTTTGTATTTTGGTGTATCTGCCGAGGTTTTGTCTGTGTGATTTAAGCACGGTGAAAGTTGCCATCACGTTATCCTTCTCTATCCACCCAGTTAATAATTATATTTATTTGCTCAGCTGAAGGCCCTGCAGAAACAAAGGGTAAGGGCCCTCTTTTAGTGTCAGGAAATAAATGCTGTACTGTATGTAGATTTATCTGGGACATCATTTAGAACTGAAATTGTCACTCATTTTCTTTAGCTGATGGAACCGCAGACGAAGGTAAGATGTAGCTGTATGCCTACTGGACTGGATTTAATCTACTTTTATACTAAATGTATTCACAGAGTGACGTGTATACATGTTCGAGAATGTGTGAAACTGATATCTGTGCATGTATACGTTTTAAATATGGGTTTGTCTAGTGTACTGTAGGCTCGGGCTGTATCAAGGTTTTATGGTATTCCAGGGTATTTAGAAGGTACAGTACCATCAAAAATACAGGCACGTCTTTCTTGCACCATAAAGGATTGATTTAAACTTTGGTTTAAATCAAGGTTTATCTACTGTATAGTGAAATTAATATCCATCTGGTCATTTTTGCTTTATAGGTCTCCTAGCTCAGTGGTTTTTAAAGTGGGGTACAGGGACCATCAGGGTTCCTTGAGGGTGCCCAAATAGACCCTTACAGGTCTGTAACTCTGACAAGGAGTAATAAGAGTATGGGGAAACTTAAAGGTAATTTATTTAATAGCCTCCTTTTATCTTCAGATGACTACAAAGGTAGTTTATTTAATAGCCACCTTTTATCTTCAGATGACTACAAAGGTAGTTTATTTAATAGCCACCTTTTATTCAACTGTCACCTCCAACCACACATCATCTCAGTTCAGCTCACTGATGTGTTTGTAATCACCATGGCAATAAGGCCCCATTTACACTGGCAGACAAATCTAGCCTGAATCAGATCTGTGCCACATCAAGATTGAAATCCGATTGGTTTAAATGGTCACATGACTCATTTAAACAAATCAGATTCCAATCTGGATGTGGCACAGATCTGATTCAGGCTGGATTTGGCTGCCAGTGTAAATAGGGCCTAAGTGTCATGGGGTCCTCCAGCAAGATATCCTGAATCTATGGAAGAAGGGGACTTAAAAAGAGAGAAAAGGAGTAGGCTATGTAGGCTTAATGTTAGCAAACAAATATTGTTATTTCATGATTTAACACTTAAGTGCCTTATGCTGTGTTTTTTTAATCAAACTCATGGATATATATTTAATATGTTTGAACCAAACATTTAATCAATGTGTTTTTGTCCTGAAACTTCATTTCACTGTTGTACTTCCAAGGCTACAACGATAATACTGTGTGTTCAATTTGTGTTCTTTTTATTTATTATAATTCTTTTTTTCAATTAATTAATTTATTTTGCATGTAGTAGCACTACACAATTAAGACAATGGTTGACCTAATAAGTGCAACAACAGCTGGTTGTTGTTGTTTTTTGTATCACTGTTTGACGTCGCATTATTTAGTTTTTAGTTTGTCCTTGTGTGTGGTGGCATGCTTATGTTTGTTATCAAGCTCCACTGTTACTGTATATATATATGTATGTATGTCCTGCCTGTGCAAAGTCATACCGTATGTCTGTCAAGCTGCTTTTTCCAGTTCATTTGCTTCCTTGCTTGTCCGCAGCATATTCAGACAGTGACGAGTATGGTAAGAGAAATAGCTAGTGTTCTCCAACGAGAGCATGGCCTGCGTGTCTCTTAACGTCTTACTTCATGTTTAAATGTGGTATTCTGAGTTGGACAGGATGTCAAATAATATAAAAATAATTTTGCAGACCTGGGGCAATTTCTATCTGCAGTGCTTCTGACTGCTCAATGTTTGACTGGACCTTGTGTTGACCAAGATTCAAGTTTCATAAATCAGGCTTCATTTAAGCCTCATAGGGTAACACTTGCTCTGATTCATACATGTAAGGAACTCTTAATTCACACTTAATTGACTGGGATACTGAACTCTGTAATTCACTACCATTATATTATGTTATGTGTTTGACTCTGTGCATAGAACATTGTAAACATTTCCTCTGCCAAATGTAAAGAAATAGGAGAGAAAGATTTGACAAATATCTATGATAATATACCGGTACATTAACTACTGTATGCTATGCAAGATATTATATTGGTACTGTGACTCAATGTTCAAGAGTCACTCACTGTCAGCAAATTTGAACTTCTATAGGCTACGTGCGATAATGTGACAGCGACAAATCATGCCCAGCCTTGAGCGAACAGGAATTTGCTTTTCCATAGACAGAGTGCTGCCCAACATGCATGCGAGCTATGAGACTCTACCCTTTTTGTTTCTGTCCCTCGGGTAGCTATATAGAACAAAGAGGCTTGCCTTGAACCACAGCTGTGGTTCATGTGTAGCATGCCTAAAGGAAGAACAGCTGCTGCTGCTGCTGCTTCTGCTACTGCAGGCCAAGTTACCTATGATATGACCATTTTAAAGTGTAGAGTACATACATTATGTGCATGTCATCGCTGCCTGGTGAAAACCTAGTATGTCCAAAAAGCTGTATTCCAATGGATGAAAGGTAGTTATTATTAGTCACAAGCTCTTTTACCTACTTTTCACCAGTTCAATATTTATAAAATCGACTGACACATCCCCCCCTAAAAAAGAAAGAAACGGATATCTGCAAACTTGTAGATTAGCTATTTTTGCTATAGATTTGTGTGACACTGCAGTATGACGAAGTAGGGCATTAATGTACAAAAATAAATATGGAGATACGAGGTATCTGCCTGACAGCAATGTTCACATTGTACCTGTACAGCAATGTTCACAGCAATGTTCACATTGTCAAGGTCAGGTTGTACAACACAACCTTTGTAGGGTGATGATGACACAACCAACAGCCATCTACAGTAAATCATTTTGAGCTGTTTTATTTTCATCAAAATGGCATCAGTACCAAGACACTTACCAAGACAGGTTTTTTTTAAATGTCCTTAACACAAAAAGCCATGATATTGCCAAATTCACAATAACAAGAGTTTTACCATTAAATCCAATTAGATATAGACATATTTATACCGTAATTCCAGCTGAAAACAACTGGAGGCAGTTTTGCCATTTTATACTGCTGACATATTGTAATGAAAGGGATATGATGTTCCTTTAAATCAGCTTCTTCATGTCAAGGACTCAAGGCCCAGTATTCAATTGGCATTTGAACCACATTCGTTGGATAGATTTCATCCACAGTTCCATGCTGTATTGATGTTGGTACCATTAGGAGAGATATAGGCAAACGTTGATCAAAATAACAATTCTACATTTTCTAATTGTCGATCTAGACTCCTTGTAAATTAAGTTAACTTATGTAATGCAGTTTAACAATAATTTAAATCTTGTGAGTGTAAAATGAAACCAACCATTTGGTTTCATGTTACGCTCTCAAGAGTTACATTATTGAACTTCTAAGTTGTGACAAAACAATTACTACATTGATTGCATCCATTGGAACACAAGTTCTGAAAAGTAACCGTTTTGGGAATACGCTGTTTCAGCCCAACAGCAACTATATGCATTAATGCCATTCATGTTCTACAACAGAATTGGTTGTAAGCAATTGACAATGATGGAAACATGTGGATATCCATCTGTGCAAAACCAATAAAAAGATTCAGCATACCATGGTGGAGATTGGTCACTGTATGGGGTAGATTGGTTCCTTTGGACCAAACACAATTCAGTCCAGCAGAAGCTTTGCAAATACTTTGTCCTATGTCTGATAATGGAAAATACAGTAATCAGAAGATTGTATAACTTTTTATTTTTTAACAGTTGTGTTCTTACTTCTACAATAAGTAAAAAACATTTTGAAAGTATAGCGAGGTTATGCGCATGCATAAAGTGAGTGGCAAATCGAGTGGCAAAGTGAGTTTTAATTTATTTAACATTGTTTAACGTCGATTAATGCAATCAAATGCATTTCTGTTTGGATGTATGGGCTGTCAAGGCCAGTATACTGTAGCAGCTTTTTGCCACTCAGGAGTTCCCGCATAACTTCCGTGATATGATATTGTCATGTGTGATAATAATTAAATCATATACTGTATAAAGCTTAAGCTTATAGATTACTAAAGTGTGGACCAGGTACAAGAGGCCAGAATAATAGGCCAACGTAATCCGAAATAGTAGGGATAAAGTATCCATACTTTGGTTATCAGACCACCATGAGATAACCACCATGAGATGGTGGTCTGAGAAATGTCCACTTGTTTCACTTAAAGGAAAAGCAAAAAATGACTTATTTTCTATCAATTACACACCCCATGAAGTTTTTCTTGCATTCCTAAGCCAATCGTTTTGATGACCAGCAGAGTCTCATGCAGGAGACTCAATGGAGAGAGACGTGCACGTCGACTTCACCGGTTATCAAATTATTGGCTTTAGGAATGTGACAAAAAATCTCCACAAATGCAAGGCTGCATGTGTTCAGGGTGTATAATTGATTTGGGGTGAACTACTCCTTTGGCATTTTTGTTTTCCTTTTTGAGTGGTGCAACCACCCCTAGAACCAGCAATGTCTGTCTGTCCGTACCTATGTATGTAGGGTACCCAACAGGGGGCGCTGTTGCACCACTCACTTCAGACAAGTCAGATTGTACAGGCTTTTTTCTGATTACGTTGATATAATTATTTATTGTTTTTATTATTCCTTTCCTTTGTTTTATCTAATTTACACTGACTCATGGCAGAGTATAACAATGCATTACTATCCTTCCATATGTTGAACTGGGGTTGTATTTTTCTCAGATAGGCCTATGGCTTGTCCTCAACAGTATGGTAAGAGATAGCTGGAGACAGTGTGGGGACATGATTATGAATTGCATGGAGATTAAATGTTATGAAATGTAGTTGTTTGTATGACAATTGAAATAATGTAACATTTTTTGTTTGGATTGGTCTGATGTTTATTTTATCGTGGATGTTAGGAGGACATTGTTGATGTGAATTGACAAGGTCTAATTGTGTTTGTGTGTGTGTTAAATGATTCTGAATGATTAAATGTGTTTAATCATTACACCAGTTTTCTGTACTGTACTGTACAGTACATAACTGGGAATAATACTTGCAATAATAATAATAATAATACAAAGCAATTATATTGTGAATTTCCTTGGAACCACCTTGTTTATGCCAACAGCACACTACTTTCCTATCCACTTGTTTTTGTTGATGCATGATTGCGTTCCATTGTTTATTTTTGTGCTTTGAGCCAAGGACATGGAGAAGTTTGCTGTTGACATAAATGTCTCATTGTGTAATAAGTGCGTCTCACTCTGGTTTACAGTACAATTCTCTGTGATGAACGACCTACCCTACAGTATATGTATGTAGATTTGTGGTGACCTAAAGTCTTAATAGCCACAAATGAGGAAAAGTGATAGCTATGATAGAAGCGTATTCTCATCAGCTCACATTTGAATAAGATGGCAAAACCCTTAACCTAAAAAGTTGTTTAACCTAAGATTGTAAACATTTTTTGTAGAGATGTGATTGATTTTTTCCCGATCCGATATTTTTTTTGTATAGGACACTTCCTCCCGATCACGTTCTTTTGCTCCCGATCCGATTCCGATCATTTGAAAATGACGTGATTTGATCGGATCGGAACAACCCTATTTTTTTTAGGATGATCTATGATTTATGATGATACAATACGTCTTAGATTTGTACACCTTCTCCTTGTACTGCCATAGTCTGGTCGACATTACGTTTCTGCAAACCATACATTGAATGTTGACATTTCTGAACTTTTACTATGCAATTTCAAAATAGATTAGAACTATAATTATGTTATAAGTTATAACAAATTGAGGTGGCCATGACCTACCATTATCATCAAGCAATAGAGCGCCGAAGTCCTGACGTCACTCGCTCATCCCATGGTTCACGGAAGTAATTTCTCTATGGAGAATAACAAGGGGTCATCTTAAAATCGTCTCATATGTTGTGTTAATTGTGTTGTGAATTGTGGTACAAAAATAAACAAACTGTCCTGGCGATATTGTCAGGGAGGTATCTCTGTATTGTTTATGATAGTCAGTCATTCATAAGATATGATATTTGATCATATTGTCTGTTTCTAGCGAAAATGTAACTAATGTAATTTGGCAGCAGTAACATTTGCCTTTTCTCTCAGTCAGTTGATTCTTCATATCCATATGAGTGAAACGGCCAGGATGATTTGTTTATTTTTCAAACACAGTTCTTATATGAGGCGATCTAAAATCCCCCTAGGGGATTACAATGCAAATAAAAAAGTACATGAACCCGCGATTTTATCATTCTTTACATATTTTAAAGATTGACTGGTTGGAACAATCGTCAAGAACCACATAATGGAATCTAACAAGTTGGCTTAACTCTCTCGGAGACAAATGAGTTACAATAGCTAGCGAGATATGGTCCCTGCTGAAGCATCTCTCCAACCTGGTTGATTTTGAAGCACATGGTCATGTTTGTATTTAATTGCCTGATATCCTTCTCACTAGTTCAAGCTGCGGTTGGTTCTTTGTTTGGTTGTTCCAATGTTTGATGTTTGACGAAGGACTTTTAATTTCTTATGAGTCCTATATGTTCTATAGTGTTGAATCGTCCATGTACTCTCAATGACAACTTTAAGAGCATTTTTTGTTTTGTCCATTACTACAGTATGACTTGTCATACAATATGTGAGCATGTGTCTACATGTGGTCTAATGGGCATGGCCATCTTCCATAAGAGAATGACTGAAATTACAGCTTCTGTTCCACCTTTCAGATGGAGCGACTGAGCTTTCTGGGATCTTCGTGGACAAACCCGAAGCAAACATAACAGGTGTTGCAGGTGAGAAACAGACACTTTATTTTAAAGACCCTTTTAAATTTAGAATTAGCTTACAGAATTGAAGTACTTTGCTGGGTGTTTTAATTGTGGTATATTTAATAAATATATCACATCTAATCTAAATTAGACAGACAACCCAGCAGTGGATTCCTTATGTAACATATTAAGATGACATTGATCTGGAACTTTGATTCATCATGCTAGTTGATTTATTATGTAGTTACCGGTCTATCATATGCGTTTGTGGGCAACAGGCCAGGATGTGATGATCACAATCAAGGTGGACTCAACCACTCTGGTAAGAAAGCCTACAATGAAGTGGCTGAAGGGGAAGTGGATGGACCTTAACAGCAAGGCCGGGAAACATTTCCAATTCAAGGAAACCTACGACAGAAACACTAAGGTGTGTGTGTGTGTTTATGTGTGTGTGTGTGTGTGTGTGTGTGTGTGTGTGTGTGTGTGTGTGTGTGTGTGTGTGTGTGTGTGTGTGCGTGCGTGAGTGAGTGAGTGAGTGCATCCCATGTGACAGACGGACGACTGTTCACAATCTCAAGTGTGTAAAAGTGTACATAATGTTAACAGCTGCTAATATTAAACTAACTTAATCCCACTCAAAGATCTATACTTATGAGATGAAGATTGTCAAACTGGTCGCTGGTGATGCCGGGGGCTACAGGTGTGAGGTGACAGCCAAAGACAAGTGTGACAGCTGCACCTTCGAGATCGCCGTGAATGGTGAGTGGAAGCAAACACTGGGTGCTGTCTCGGGGGGAGAGTTGTCTTCAACCCATTTAGCCTTATCATGTGTTCAATGCAAACCCTCTCATTCCAGCTGCAGCGCAAGAGCAGGCGCCGGTGGATGATTTGGCTGCCTTCAAGAGGTCGTAAGTGCACCGAGTTGAACTGAGAACCAGCAATGCACTGTCAGGTTCCTTTGGAGCCCGGACCACAAGGCCAGTGGTCCGGGCCAGTGGCAGTGCACTGAGTTTAGGGTGTTTTCTTCAGACTGTAGTGTGTGTGTGTGTGTGTGTGTGTGTGTGTGTGTGTGTGTGTGTGTGTGTGTGTGTGTGTGTGTGTGTGTGTGTGTGTGTGTGTGTGTGTGTGTGTGTGTGTGTGTGTGTGTGTGTGTATGTGTGTGTGTGCGCACGTCATTTTATAATGTGAAGAAAAGAAAGACTATAGCATTAACATTTTGGTTAAGTTGTAAATGACACATTATACATTGCATCTCAAAAAACAATTATTCGAAATTAAGTCAGATAAATCTTCTGACGATTGTTTAATTACAGTAACTGTTTCCCCGCAACAGACATGTGTGAATGTGCCTCCGTTTAGTGTGTCAATTAAGTGCATGTGTGTGGTTGTATCTTTCAGCACATGTGGGATATGATACGTTACTGTCCTTGGCACTGTCTCATGTGCAGCAGATTGTTTGATATCCATTAAGCTACACCCGACACCCTGTCTGTTTCCAAACACAGAGCTGGTGGGGAGGACGACGGAGATCTGGATTTCAGCGCTTTGCTGAAAGCTGCCAAGAAGTGAGGTTACAAAAGTATTAAGCATTGTCTTATCCACAGCTGTATGCTTGGCAACACTTTGTAAACCCTCTTTTCCTTAACAAACAGGAAGAAGAGACCTGAAGCGGAAAAGATTGATGTGTGGGAACTGCTTAAGAGTGCTCATCCCAACGACTATGAGAAGATCGCCTTCGAGTATGGCATCACCGACCTGAGGGGCATGCTCAAACGTCTGAAGAAGATGAAAACTGTTGAAATCAAGCCAATGGAGGGTAGGGTGACGTGGGTTTTAAATCAAGCCAATGGAGGGTAGGGTGACGTGGGTTTTAAATCAAGCCAATGGAGGGTAGGGTGACGTGGGTTTTGGGAAAAATAACAATGTAGAATACAAGACAGGGGAGAAGGAGAATGAAATTTATAAAAGGAAATACAAATAATCATTTAACTCTGAGAGGTCAAGTTGCTCTGAGAAAAGCTCCCCTCGGTCAACAATCACGGACACAAGCTACTCTTTTTGCTAACACCAATGCCTTAATGCCATAAAAATGCTGTGAGAAGAACACAAGACAAACACAATACATATTAATTCACAACGGGTACGCTGACAAAGCCCCAGACACTGATTCTATCTGACTCATGGCAGCTACACTGAGAGCTAGAGTTGGTTCAACTAACTAAAACAACACAGATTTTGCTATGTGTGAAGGAGGCAAGATGCTGCTATCTATTTTGTGCTATCTGTGTGCGCCTACAGCGTTCCTGAAGAGGCTTGAATCTTGCTACTCGGTGGAGAAGGGCAAGAAGATTGTTTTGACCTGCGAGGTGGTTGATCCCAATGTCCAAGTCAAATGGTTGAAGAACGGCCAGGAGATCAAATCCTCAGCCAAGTACGCGCACACACGTGCACACGCACGCACGCACACACGCACACACACACACACACACACACACACACACACACACACACACACAAACAATAGGGTACTTTTTTACGACACTAAGATTTGATAGTTAGCCCATATCTTTTTCCCTCCTTTACTAAGATGGCAGTAGCTGGCTGTGGAAAAATAGCGAGCTAAAATTATCCATGCCACAACAACGTCATATTTTCAGATGACACTGCCATCAACACTTTGTATTTATAGGAGGTTGTAATTAGCCTCTCGGGGATACTTAGTTGCACATTGCTAAGACGTCTCATGGGCCTTGGTCAAAGATCTCTAAGGTCTGACTGGTCACTTTGATCTATTATTTATTACAGTACTTTTGAGATCAAACGTATGTAGGGTTTGGCAGTATAAGCTGTATTTAGAAAAAAAAACAGTTTATCTTGCATTGTGTGACATTATCATTATCAGAAAGTAATAATGTATGTTTTCATTGACTACATAATTATGGGTGGGCCAAAAAACAGGTTCACTTTTTTTACTGTGTAAAAGTTCCAAATCAATTTCTCATTATTATTATTATAAAATGTAATATTTGTATTTATTTTATGTTATCATGTCAGAAAGACTGACTGATGTTATCTGGCTGCATTGAAGCTACGTGGTGCTAATGCACCAGTCGTCCATGCCGTTTTCTTTGCCCCCTTCTTTCTAAAGCATATTGTTAAAATTCAGCCCAATTCCAAGCTCCAGTTACGGGTGTTTCTGCACTTGAGCTGTCTGTAGATTTTTTTTTTCTAGACCTGAGGGCAGTTGCCCTGATGTTTGGTCAAGTGTGAAAGGTGTTTTGCATCCTGGGTGGGGGTCCAGAAAAGGTCAGACCACTTCAAAGAGGTGGTCTGAATTCAATCTCTGTGCAGACAGCACCAGATTTGAACGCGATATGCTCCGCACACGTACTGTATGTCAAAAAGTGATTGGTTGAACGTGTCACATACACAAATTGATAGATTTGATGACCAATTTGCAGCCACATTAAGTGTACTTCATGCATGATGGCTGCTCACTTGCAGGAACTCCATTATCCTTCCTTCAGTCTAGAATTCCCCTTATATCCAACCAAAGCGAGAGATAAAAAGAGCATATTTGGGACAGTTGTTTTTGTTTTTTGTTTTTTCACACTCCCGTCTTGTCACTTTGCCAGGTATGTCATGGAGGCAATTGGAAACATCAGGACTCTGACCATCAACAGGACAACCCTGGCTGACGATGCTGCATACGAGTGTGTGGTTGGCGAGGAGAAGTCTTTCACTGAGGTGTTTGTGAAAGGTAAGCAGAGTAGAAGCAGTTCCAAATCCCGATTATAGCACTAGCTTTTTGTATTGCTACTACTACTCGGCTCTCGGGTAACCAGACATACCAACCAATACGTCTGGGGAAATCACAATTTGGCTTGAACAGTGGAGAAACCTTCTGCTACCAAACATACACCCACTGCTTTGAAGTGCCATCATGACACCGGCTTCGCATTGAGTTTTTAGGTTAAAGGGATCGTGAATTAAAAAAAAAGTATATATATATTTTTGTTAGGTTTTCTGAGCTCAGTTGCACCCAAAAAAATCGGAACTTTTAAAATTCAGTAGATTTTCTGTGGTCTGGGGTTTTCTGGCTGAGGTAAGAGTCCACAAATCCCATATATGACATAAGAATTTGCCAGCAGATGTCACTGTTGAGGGATTTTGCCTGTTTTCATTGCAGCTCAAAAGACTTCAGAACACAGAGAAAAAAGTTTCAGGTTGTGTGGGTGCAATTGAGGTCATAAAACCCAAAAGAAAAACGAATGAGAAAGCATGGAACCTCAAATGATGCCACTGAACAAATTTTAACCTCTATATTTTGATATCACCAGACGCATCATCGATACGGCGAACAATCTCCGGACATTTGGCTATAAACGAGATCAATTCACAGAATGTATAGCTTTAAGTTCTGACCAACATGACATGACATGTTTCTGAACAGAGCCCCCTGTGACCATCGCCATACTGATGGATGACTACCATGTGGTGGTGGGGGAGCGGGTGGAGTTCGAGATCGAGGTGTCGGAAGAAGGCGCTCATGTGATGTGGTCAGAAAATATCCCTCCCTATTACGCAGTGGTGTCTGTTATATAATGCTCAATACATTTCATATCATTAGTTTTTTCTCGGCTTGATTACTGGCTGCAAGGCACTTTATTCTGGACTGCCAAAGAAAACAACTGGCAGATCTCCCACTATACCGTTGACAGGCAGCTTCTGCACTCTTGCTTTTAGTTGATCTTTAAATTTGTTGCTGTTATCCATGTCCATTGGCTTTCAAAGTTTGCAGGTTTGGACAAAAGGCCTTAAATCCTGAACGCATGCAGTGTGCAATTTACGTGAAATCTTTTACGCACTTTCTAGTTATAGTGCCACCAACAGTTGGATTTTTGCAAAACACATTTTTGGAACAAAATGCCTCAAATCATCCAATTACCATCAAAGGCGTAAGAAGAAATGCCCCCCTTTTCACATTAGCCTATTATAACGCCACCAGGAGGCCACAACCTGACCTGGCCTGGTGGAGACCTGTGCCCCGAGGGGCACTTTTTCTAGTTTCATTGAAACACTTCAGCTCAGAATGACCATTAACCATTTATTGCAAAGCTATTGCAATTATATAACAAAAGCTATTGCTATTTAGTATGTTGGTGTGGCTCTGCTCATGTGATATCAGTGCACCGAGACACAGCTCTGATATCTAATATCATATCACATTTGATATCTCAGATTAACTGTGCACCGAGACACAGCTGTGATATCAACAACAAACCCCCAGAGCAGAGTAACAAAGACATTAGGCTACATCAACAGCATAATAACTTCAATGCATTCCATATATCACATAGATACTGAACATATCACACGATCATAATATAATCCATAAAACACATTATAATCACAGATACCCATAACAAAACTAGATACCACATGTGGTCCAATCCATAAATCACATGTATAATCACAGAATCACCCATTACAGAACTAATGCCACAGGGAGGAGGCTGGGGAGGTGGAGGAAATTTGAACGCAGACATCTGAACAACAGAGACACAGAGTCAGCTAGCAAGAAGAGTGAGGACAGGGTGACTGCTTAAAAAAAACACCTGATTGAATGTGGGCGTGAGTGACTTAGCTGGCAGCGAATGAGTGAGGGGTGAGGGGAGTTGACATGGAGAGAGAGGATTATATATTAAACCTTCTGCCTTCTGTGTCTCAATGAACTATCGCTGCGCTGGATTTGTTTTTGTTTTCATCCAGGTATTTTGAGGAGGAGGAGCTAACAAAAAATACAGAAAAGATTCGCATTAAGAAAGATGGAAAGAAGCACACTCTCACTATTCTGGAGGCTACCTTAGATGACATTGGAATGTACCACGCCTGGACAAACGGGGGTCATACCAAAGGAGAGCTGGAGGTGGAAGGTACCACATTATATCCTCAATGTTGATTTAACTCTGAGAGTGTACAACTCTACTGTTTGTGTAGCCCTGTTCCAGTGTGTTCTTACGCCCTGCCAGGAACACCTCTGTTGCAGTGCACACCAACACAATTCCACTGCCATTCGAGGTGTCCGGTGACAAAATAAACAAAACTACTTTGCTGCTCACCGAAACGAAGACTACTTTGTGTTGTTGTCGAAAGTCTATTCTCCAGACTGGCAAGCCTCTCAGGACCACAGCTTCTCTGGATATACTTTATGAGGGCAGAAAGTAAAATGTCCGCCAGATGTCCTACAGATCTGGTCAATGTAAATTACCCATTGACCAGATATGTAGAGGGCGCACTAAATACAATTATTTTAGTATATTATACAGAGAAGCTGGGGTCACGAGAGGCTTCCCAGCCTGGAGAATAGACTTTCAACAACACAAAACAGTCTTTGTTTCGTGAGTAGCAAAGTAGTTTAGTTTATTTTTTACTTAAGTCAGACCCCTCGCATAGCAGTGGATTTTTGTTGTTGGTGTGAAGCAGAGGCGTTCCTGGAAGGGCGAACTCGCTAACGCACTGGACCAGGGCTATACTGTAGATGCAACATGAACTTAACATGTTTTGTCTTATTGTCTCTCCATCTCGTCCTTGAATTCCCCTTACCATTTCCCCCAATGTGTTCTCCTTCAGAAAAGGAACTGCAGGTGTTACAAGACATCGCTGATCTGACTGTCAAAGCAACAGACCAGGCTGTGTTCAAGTGTGAGGTGTCTGACGATAAGGTGACAGGGAAGTGGTTCAAGGATGGCGTGGAGGTCCTGCCAAGTGAACGTATCAAAATGACCCACATTGGAAGGTACCGTACGAAGCATGTGTAATATGTGTGCTGCCCTATGGAATCAGTTATCACGGAATTGCAGATGATTGCACCGAATTCACACAGGTTTAACTGTAAGAATCTGAAACAAGAATATATCTGGGGGGAAAAATGAAAAGAACATTAAAACATAATGTTGAACAAACTGAATCCACAGGGCTGTACAGGGCTGACAACAGGAAGGTAGAATATGTACAATTGTTTTGCCCCATCCTCACCATTACTTTACAATGCCTGTCTCAGGATACATAAGCTGGTCATCGATGATGTACTGCCTAGCGACGCTGGCGATTACACTTTTGTTCCCGAGGGTTATGCCCTGTCGCTCTCTGCCAAACTCAACTTCTTGGGTGAGAGAAACGGATGGCAAAGAATATCGGATGCATTGAAATTCCGTTGATAATTTTGCTAACACTCACATTTTATTTCCCAAACTAGAGATCAAGATTGACTACGTACCCAGACAGGGTAAGTACAGTAGCTGACAAACTACAAACTACATCAAACTCATGCACTGTCTACTACTGTCAGTGGTGGAAAGTACATTTACTAAAGTACTGTACTTAAGTAAAATTTTGAGGTATTTGTACTTTACTTGAGTATTTCCAATTTTCAGTACTTTTACTTATACTCCACTACATCTTAGATGCAAATATTGTACTTTACTCCACTACAATTATTTGAACACACGATTTTGATTATTATGACAAAACATACAGTAACCATTTCAACCCTATATACATTTTGGCCATTTTAAGACAGCCCATCTGCAAGCTCACAATGTGTCGCGATGCCACACATTGTGAGCTTGTATTGTGCTATTTTCAAAAGATTTGTATACATTTGAAAACTTGAAATGGTTATGTACAATAAGTACTTTCTACTTTTGGTACATTAAGTACATTTTGATGCTGATACTTTTGTACTTTTACTCAAGTACATTTTGAATTCCGGACTTTTACTTGTAACAGAGTATTTCTATATTGCAGTATTGTACTTTTAATTAAAGGGACACTTCACCCTTTTTGCAAAAAAGATATGTTAATGACGTTTAGAAGATTTAGAACACTTTCCTGGGGGTCTTTGTGTGTAATATGTGGTTTTAGATATTTTAGATTTTAGCAGTGAGCCCAGTGTCTCTGATGTCATGGACACTGGGCTCACTTACTTCCTGGACTACATGTTGTCTCAGTAAGACAGCCCTCCCCCTATCCACAAGGAGGAGCAGTGCACCAGAGCATTATGGGAATTGTAGTCTGCAGGAAGGAAGTGAGCCCAGTGTCCATGACATCAGAGACACTGGGCTCACTGTTAAAATCTAAAATATCTAAAACCACATATTACACACATAAAGACCCCCAGGAAAGTGTTCTAAATCTTCTAACATATATTTTTTATCAAAAAGGGTCAAGTTTCCCTTTAAGTAAAAAATGTGAGTGCTTTTCCACCAGTGATACTGTATGATTGACTCTCTCCATTTGTCCATATCTCGATCCAAGATCCTCCCAAGATCCACCTGGACACCACTGGCAACATGGTCTCGCAGAACACCATCATTGTGGTGGCAGGCAACAAACTGCGTCTGGACGTTGAGATCTCAGGGGAGCCAGCGCCCACGGTCGTGTGGTCAAAGGGAGACATAGTAAGGAAGAATGGATACGCCTAAACCCATGGCTGAGGGAAGTAGGGGTGCTGGGGGGGCTGTAGCACCCCCTCCCCCCAGGCACAGCCCCCCCTCGAACAGGAGAGAAAGAAAAAAAAAAGAGATTTAAATATGCTGTATCACAGTATTGGCACCTTATCCTGGTTAATTGCCTGTGTCAGTTCGTTCATATATAACTTGCGTGTGGAGAGGGAAAGTAAAGGCCACGTTTGCGCGTGAAAATGCGCGTGCATGATGCGCGTGCACGCGCACCCCCAGGTACACGTTCAGCCCCTGCTAGTGTAAAGTACTTCCCGCGGGCCTGCCTAAACCAGTGTTGCCATATGTCTGCTTATTATAAGCGACTTTGAGCTTGTAAAGTATAGTCTCTGTAAAGTTGTTGGTAAATTATCGGTAGATGCGGGTTTGTAGGTTCTCGGGCTATAGTTTGTTGCTTATTTGGGCTTGTTTCCTAAAGTTGTTTAAACCAGTGGTTCTGACATATTTTCATGTCAAGGACCCCGAAATTAATATGTATTTTTTGCCATGTCTGCTTAATATAAGAGACTTGGGCTTGTTTTTCTGTAAAGTTGCTTGAAAGTTATCAGTAGTTGCGAATTGCACGTTTCCGGCTCGTTTGTAACATTCGTTGTTTATTTGGGCTTGTTTCCTAAAGTTGTTTAAACCAGTGATCTACAAGCTCACACTTCGTGTGAGTTAGTTTGGCTATTTTCAAATATCCAATGCATATAGGTTTAAAGTGACCTATAGTCGCTGACCTGGTTGCTTATTTCTCTCACAAAATCTGGCAACACCAGTTATAGATTCCAGGTTGAAAAGACCTGGCTCATAATAGATACTTATAGGATGACATTAGATGACACCATGATGACATGTTGACATTGGCCGGACAGACAGGCACGTCTTAGTGCCATGAAGTACCCTTTGAATTCTACAGGACCATTATTACTCTTACTAACGTAAGATAACATGTCCAGGTTTCCTTTATTATCCCCAAACAGTATGTATTACTGCATTAGTAAGTTCTTGAGAGGAAATGGTGGACTTTTTGTACAATAGCATCCACTAGTGGCGGCATAATTACTATTTGCAGAGCCAGATTTCACTGAGCTTTACTCGTGATGATGTCCTGTCCCACAGCCAATCACTGATGCTGAAGGCCGCGTGAGAGTAGA
This sequence comes from Electrona antarctica, assembly GCF_951216825.1. Lineage (NCBI taxonomy): Eukaryota > Metazoa > Chordata > Actinopteri > Myctophiformes > Myctophidae > Electrona > Electrona antarctica. Next base: position 20,948,275 of record NC_136805.1, read on the forward strand.
GGCGAGAAAAGACTTGAGCTGCTTCGTCATAGAGGGAGCTGAGAGGGAGGATGAGGGGAACTACTCCATCGTTGTCACCAACCCCGCTGGAACAGACACGGCTAAGCTGTTTGTCAAGATTGTGGGTGAGTGTCAGAGCTCCAAATATACTCTATGGATTGATGGGTGACTGAAGCTACACTGGATGTTGAGTATGATTGATTGATTGATTGATTGATTGATTTGTTTTACTTTACCATACATTTGTACATATCTATGAAAAGGATAAAACACAAGAACCTTTGCTAATAATGAACACAATATAGCTCAAAGAGACAAGATATTGGCCAGTGGCACTGCCATGATGATGGGTTACATTTATGATGGAATTTGAATAGGGCCCGAAACATATTGCAATCTCAGGATTTGTGAAATGTTTTCCTTGTATGCAATGACTTGAGTGTTTTTGTGTTTTCCTTAGATGTGCCTGACCCCCCTGAGAATGTCAAATGCACCGGAGTGGGAGAGGAGACTGCCAACATTATCTGGGAGCCACCCACATTTGATGGTGGTGCACCAGTCAAAGGTAAGACATGGGCTGTATCCTGAACAGAAAAATGAAGTGAGTCCTCCCTACATTTTACTTCAACCACCATGTACACACACGCGCGCGCACACACACACACACACACACACACACACGCGCGCACACACACAAACAAATTTGGTTTTCAGCTTCACTAAGCTGGCTCGGTCCAGCTGCTCTAATGTTTATGATGTGATTGCGGGGGAGCAGTTAGGAGTTAAGTGTCCTGCTCAGGGACACTTCAACCGGGAGGCAAACAGGTGGCCTTCTGATTTCCAGACACCCCCCCCCCTAAATTCAGATTACATAATTTTCTGTATATAAACAGATTCATTAATCAAATATGAAAATATTTCTTCCCGCCCCCTTTCAGAACGAAATTCATTTCCCCCATAGGCTTTTCAAAAAGTATTTATTTAAAGACGTTTACACCGTGGACAAAGCCAACTCGGCTCGTGACAAATCAACACAATGTTTTGGGCAGATCAAATAATTAGAAAGAAGAAGAAAAAAGGCAGGTGCCACACTTTTTGTTTTGTTTTTCTTCTTATTAATTATTTGATCAGCCCAAAACATTGTGTTTACTGTCATGATTTGTCACAAGCCGAGTTGGCTTTGTCCGCAGTGTAAACGTCTTTAAATAAATACTTTTTGAAAAGCATATGGGGAAAATTAATGGGAAATTATTTCCTGGGCCACTCGTCCTTCTGAAAGTGGGAAATTTGGAATAGATCGTTTTTTATTGGTCCAACATATTGTCTATATACATGAATTCATGAATCCACTTGCTGACCGGCTGTCGGTATTGAGCAATTGTTTTTTATATGGGAATATATGTGACCACACCATTAACAACCTACGGTATAAGGCAAGATTTTCAAATTTTCATTATGCTTCATGTAGCATGTGACATGTCAAACTAGGGGGTTTTCATGATTCTGAATCCATTCCAAGCGTTAGCTTTGCACAAAAAACAGCCTAAAAAAACTCCGTAGCCCAAGGAGTGTTTTTGTCCAAAAAATGCTTGGAATGGATTCAGAATCATGACACGCCACATGCTACTTAAAGCATTTTTTTTAAATAATGAAATTATGTTAATGGTATGGTCACATATAAACCCTTATAAAATAAATTGCTCAATACCGACAGCCGGTCAGCAAGTGGCTTCATGAATGTATACATATATAGACAATGTTTTAGGCCAATAAAAAAACTATACCAAATTTCCCACTCCACACCCCCGGCTGCCGGATTACTATGTACATGCTATTGTATCTATCTTTTGCTCATTAGGTCCACTGCCTGACCAGAGCCTTTTGTGGAGTTTCTGGACAACCGTTTATCCGACCGACTCAAGGCCGGGCACTGCACTCTGTGTGGTGGTGTAGAATGCCTGTGTCAAATTTGAAGTCGGTGGGCGAGCGCCGCGATTCTCGAGTTACATGGATTACAGACACGCACACACGCACGCACGCACGCACGCACATACACACACAAACACACACACACACACACACACACGTACAGAGAAGTGGTGCATTTATTGTAAGATGTCTACAAGAATATTCACATTGCAAATGTCTCGGATTGATTGAAACCAGGTTTTCCAATGTGCAATCATAACTATAACACGATATGAACTATAGAATGTGTCCCTGGTACATCGATTTCACTGTCTGCCATAGCTAAACTCACACTGTGAGTTTCATCAAGCATAAACTCCCACTCATCAAAGAAATTATAGAACTTCAACATTGCTTCCTGGTTATTATCCTGCCACTCTGTAGGAGCAGATTTAGACCAAGACGGAAATAGAAAGCCACTCCCTCCTCAGATGGCAACCATCACACTGACGGGGCCCAGACTTGACACTGCTGGAAAACCAAACAGGAGTCAGCATAGATAATTGGAACCGATTTAGACACCAAGGGAGAAAAATTGAGAAGAGACAGAGAGACACTACAGTATCATTGGAAATAATTATCAGAATGTCACCAAATTTGACTGGATATTACAGTTATGGAACACAATCAAGCATTTAATAAAAAATAACATTTAATGTTGTCTGAGGTGGCCATACCAGTGAATACCTTAAATTGTCAGCATTAGGACCAAAGCTGAGCCAAACATGGTCCAACAAGTGTGTGTGTGTGTGTGTGTGTGTGTGTGTGTGTGTGTGTGTGTGTGTGTGTGTGTGTGTGTGTGTGTGTGTGTGTGTGTGTGTGTGTGTGTGTGTTAGACGGCATGGTACCAAAACAACCATAGCACTAGCTGTTCACCTCCGCTTTCAGGTCAGATCGATGATAGTTTTGGTTTCTCTGGCATCATCTGTTCCTCACTTTGAGTCTACATGGACCTGAGCTGGTTATTAATATGTTATTACAAACAAAATATCATAGACTTGTTGCCATTTCTTGACAAGCAACTCCTGAAATGTGTTACTTATTTTCTCATAGAGATTTCAGAAAATATTTATATTAATTATTTTAAGGCTGGAACCAAACCATCCAGGCTCCCTGGTGATAAAACATTTGATTCTGTGAAGGTTAGGGTTAAAAGAAAAAGGAAAACCGCAAAGCAAAGTGTATTTATTAAATATAGTAGGCCTATACCAGTAAGACACCCTGATGGGCGAGAAACGAATGAAACAACAGAGCTTCTTAATACGGCACATAGTTGCAGGAATTAAACTATTAATCTGGTGTCTGTGAGTTCAGATGTACAATAGAGTTGCTGGCCGGATCCAGATGTAAGTGATGATCCAGTCTTCTCCATGTATGGCTATCCAGGGTTTGATGAGGTCAGTGTCGTGATCTTCATATATGGAGATCCACGTGATGATAGTCAGCTCCGCATATGGAGATCCATGTGTTGTACCAACTTGGTTGGTACAACACAAGTCAGAACATGCCGCGGCGGCAGCAATCCAACTCGCAAGCAATAAACACCACACATGAAATGCTACGATAAGGAAGCAAGGATTCGGCCGTGATGTCACTGCAACAAGGAAGTAGCACACTAAGCACAGCAGCAGAAACAGAACGCCATTATGAAAAAAGGTCAACCACCCGCGTTTCGTTGCGTTCTTCCTGTCCCTGCACCCGTTAACTTATAAAAGTATATTTTCCCACCCATTTTCACCCGTCAACTCGGGTACCCACCGCTCAAAAACAATGCCCCTCTCTTCCAGTGTATCTCTGTTCTTTATGTTGATGTTTTTGCACCATGAGATGTTTCCTAAATACATACTTTTCCATCCATCCATCAGGTTATCTCATGGAGAGAAGGAAGAAGGGTTCCTCCCGATGGACAAAGCTCAACTTTGACGTGTATGAGTCGACCACGTACGAAGCCAAGAGGATGATTGAAGGCGTGTTCTACGAGATGAGGGTGTTCGCTATCAACGCCATCGGCATGTCGGCGCCCAGTGCCGTCTCCAAGCCTTTCATGCCCATCGGTAAAGCCTGATTTATACTCCCTACGACAGCAATATGTTGCGTGCCGAAAATAGCACATTTACAAGCCCACAATCTGATCCGTTGTGAGCATGTACATCGGCTATTTCCGGTGTGTATAAATGAACCCATAACTCAGCCACATTCAACATGCAGTTTGTTTATTGCCATGACAAACAAGATTGTAATAGAAATGTATATAATCGCGCTCCGATAAACACGTACTGTACTGTACGGTAGGTGTGGAAAACATAAACATTTAACACTCGTATAACATACAGCAATGCACAAATCAGGCTGACGTAGGGTGACCAGATCCAAACTGTTAATTTGAGGGACAGAAGTATCGCTTGTGTGGGACAAGTGGGATGGGGGACCCCGTCCCCCCATCCCACTTGTCCCTCACAAGCGATACTGGACACTGGATTAGCAACTTACTACTTGAGTCGACCATAGGCCTATTGGCTATCCTCTGGTGTCTCACATTTTGTTTTAAAATCATGCTTTATTTGTATGCTATTTTAACAGGCTTAAAACACATCTTGCAGGAAGAGACAATGAGAGAGCTTTACCAAGGCCAACTATTAGGGGACTAGCTATTAGGCATTTGAACACTGATGCAATTGCCTGTCAGTCACAATGTGGGACGGACAGGGTCTCAATTTGTGGCACACTTGAAAAGTCTTGGAAATGAGGGACTGTCCCACACAAAGAGGGACATCTGATCACCCTAGTCTGACGCTGTCTGACATCTAGCAGCCAGAGCACACCCCAAAATCCTGTTTCCTTTCGTCCTTGTCTGCCTGGATAAGTCCTTTGTGATGACTTTGTCCATCAGCTGAGACAGCTCACACTCAATGGAAAGTACTGCAGCACTGCAAATGTGGCACCACAAATAACACAGAGCATGCTACAGTATGTTACAAAAGATGAGGCCACCATCTTTGAGGACTCTGTGAGGATGTCTACACTCATAATTGTGGCATAATATGATACATTATGCCACAATAATGACTGTAGAGTGTAGAGACATTTTCTTGTTATTCCATTTCCCAGCTTCTCTCTCTCCCGCTGTCTGTTAATTGGCCTTTGTCAATGCAGCCCAGTGATTCTCTTACCTCTCCTGTTATAAAAAATTACAAGTGTTAATAATTAGTGTTGCTGCTCTTCTTTTTTTCTCCCCGGCAGCCCCAACTAGCGAGCCCGCACGTCTGGTGGTGCATGACGTGACAGACACTACATGCACTCTGAAGTGGCTCCCCCCAGAGAAGATAGGAGCTGGAGGCCTGGACGGCTACGTTATTGAATATTGCAAGGAAGGAGGTAAAGAACTTAGCCATGGTGCAAAGACCACATTCACAGTCTTACTTTGACACATCATTTAATTCCCATCAAGTGCAGAGACAGAGTGGGCGCTGTCCCGCGCGGGCAGCTTAAAAGAATGAAGAATTAACCAGAATTAATAGCCAAAATGGGAAACGCTGCAGGAGTGAAATCCCGTATTCTCACTGTTTAATTATGTTCCTGCAGATACAGAGTGGGTGGTGGCCAACGTTGAACTTTGTGAGAAGCAGAACTACACGGTGCGCAATCTTCCTGTTGGAGAGAAGATGAACTTCAGGGTAATAGCCAAGAACATGGCTGGAGCCAGCCCCCCTGCGACATTGGCCCAGCCTGTCACCATTCGTGAGATCATGGGTGAGTTATCTATAGGCTGAGATGTATGAGTAGAACAGTATTTGAACCCATTTAGGCCTGACCTCAATTTTTTTTCTGAAAATCAATATTTTCACGATTTTTCAAAAATAGCAGACCTACAAGCTCGTAGCGCGCCACTCGGTGGCGCGCTATGAGCTTGTAGATCTGCTATTTTTCAATAGCTAAATTATAACATAATGTTTAAAACACCAAAAGGGGTTCCCGCCCAAAATGGGTTAAAATACATTTATGCCCTAATGAGGATTACTAATTGTTTTTTTCAAGACATTTGAAACATGTACAGTAGTTTAGACATACTTAGTTCCTCAGTCACTCACTCACTCACTCTGCTTCCATCTGGTCCAATCCTGTGCAGCATATGTTGTGCCTTAATAATTCCCCCAAGCCATTGAAAGGAAAGTCAATTTAGACAAAAAGTCAGATTGTTTTGTGATTTGACTACATTCCTAATCGTCATAGTAATCCCCACATATGGGCAAAGCCATTTTAAACATTGGGCTGGCCTTAATATAAGTGATTTTCATCTGTTGCTTCTGTGCTCCATGATTGTGAACCCAGAAGTAGTGATTCCATCCTAATAACACATTTATTTATAACCACATCCCATTCTGTGGGTACACTCACAAAATAGCCGATCTACAAGCATACAACACAAGCTCACGTGTGTTAGCTATTTTCAGCAAAGAGATGGTAGCCTATAGAGGGAAACAAGAGTGGACTAAGTACAAAGCCAACTCTGGTCAAGTTTAAATATTAAATGAAGTATTAAAGTATTAAATAAGTATTGAAGAAGTTAAAATGAGAATCCTCCATTAGAACTGCCCAAGATCCGCCTGCCGCGTGAGCTGAGGACCAAGTACATCAGGAGAGTTGGAGAGAAGATCAACCTGACCATCCCCTTCCAGGTTTGTAACGTGATCCATTTCCCAACTCAAGTTGTCCAAAGCTATAATCTCGCAAACCACTGGACCCATCAGTGCCAAACTTTATATGACAGTAGGTCACAGAAATACCTCCACTATTTCTTTGTCTTCTTAAAAATAAATAAAAACTAGAAAAAGTGCCCTTCTGGGCACAGGTCTCCACCAGGAGGATAGGAGTGTGTGTGATGTTTGGCAAAATGCCTTTGATGGCAATTGGATGATTTGAGGCATTTTGTTCCAAAAATGTGTTTTGCAAAAATCAACCTGTTGGTGGCTCTATAACAGGCCAATGTGAAAAGGGTGGGATATATTCCTCAGCCTAGTAAGAAAATGTGTGAAAGATTTCACGTAAATTGCACGCTGCGTTCATGATTTGAGGCTTTTGTTCAAAACAGGGCAATCTTGCAAACTGTGAAAGCCAATGATAGCCAATTAGGATGGAATATGAAATATCGGACAGATCCGACTTGAGCACATGACCATAGAGATACTGTGTAACGATTTGTGAGATTTTTGGACAGAATCTGGAGGAGTAATATCAAAAAATGTGTTTTACAAAAGTGGGCCTATTGGTGGCGCTATAAAAGGCAGATGCGGAAAATGCAGGTCAAAGGTTTGTCCTTGGCCTCTAGGGAGTGTGCATGCAACGTTTCACGCAGATCGGTGCAGTTTTAGGTAAAACATGTGAAAAGCTGCCTCATGGTGGCGCTATAACAGGCCGTTCTGGACAATGTGGGGCAGAGGTTCATCGTTGGCATCCAGGGAGTGTGTGTGCAAAGTTTGGCATCGACCGGGTTAACGGTGCCGGAGATTAGCTGATAACAGACGGACGGACACACGGACGGAGTGCAAAACATACTCTCTCCCCATGCCTTCGGCCTGGTGGAGACAATAACTGCCCATGTCATTGGTTAGAGTTTGCAACCCATTTTTTCACCCAGTGTCAATTATCTATTGTAATCCTGGGCGCTACACTTCCTCTGCCAACCTGGGGGGGCAGCGGACTGACCTCATGCTTCCTCGGTTATTTTGTTTCTAAAGGCACAATGGTACCATCTTATATAGATCTTATAATGAGCAATAGTGAGTGCTAAATACAGTATAACCCAACATCCACATGATTCAATTTCAAATGGGGGGGGGGGGGGGGGGGGACATAATTAAACTTAAAATGCTCTGTTGTCTCCTGAATGGTGTTATATGTGTTTCTTCATTACCTGCACTCTTAGGGTAAGCCACGCCCTGTTGCCACATGGACCAAGGATGGCGAGCCAGTTGATCAGAAGAAGGTGGGCGTCCGTAACTCATTCGTGGACTCCATCCTCTTCATCCGCTCAGCAGAGAGAGATCATTCTGGAAAGTATGAGCTGGTTCTAAAGATTGAGAACATGGAAGACAGGGCCAGCATCGACATCAGAATTATTGGTAAGAAACCAGCGCTTACACAGCGTTCAAGTTCAAGCATCAACTGTCCGTGTAAAAAAGGAAGATTTGGAGAAAAGAAACAAAACATGCTACAACGCATAAGTCATGATCACAGTGAACAAAGCATGTAGAAACATGTGATGAACAATGAACAAAGTAAGTGCAGAAAACGACCACAGAGATAGCGGCATTATTTATGTAAGTGATGATGCCTTTGAGGAGAATGAATGACAACTACTGTATGCATTGAGGGAAATGCCCATACCCTGGTCTGGAATGAAGATTCTGGAATGAAATTACTTAACTGTTCTGATCTAGTGTGAAAAGGAGTAGGAAGGTAAAGGATTTGTCATTGACTTGTGCAAGGACACTTCCAAAAGACATCTCTTCATTAGACCACTATACAGTATACCCCTTTGTAAACAAGCTATTTAGTATGAAATGTATCCACGCAGTTGAGAACAGTGGATGAAACCATCATATTTGTTTTCTTCTTTTTTAAATCCAATAAGAGAAACCTGGGCCTCCTCTCAAGGTGAATGTGGTGGAAGTCTGGGGCTTCAACGCAGCACTGGAGTGGGAACCTCCCACAGATGATGGCAACTGTGAGATCACCGGATACACTATCCAGAAGGCAGACAAGAAGACCATGGTGAGGGTGGAAGGATGGAAAGAACGAAGAGTGCCTGTGTCTAGTATTCTAACAGTGCCGGACATAGTGTACTGTATTAGGCCTGACCTAAAAAAATTAAAAAGAAAATCTTCTAAATCCTCCAGTTTTCTGAAATAAATATTTCTGGTAGGCCTGCTATTTTCTCGAAAATAGCAGACCTACAAGCTCGTAGCGCGCCACTCGGTGGCACGCTATGAGCTTGTAGATCTGCTATTTTTCAATAGCTAAATTATAACATAATTTAAAACACCAAAAGGGGTTCCCGCCCAAAATGGGTTAACAAAGAATGTTTTGGAATGCATTTGTTTTCCCAGCATGCAATTATCTTTGGTCTCTCTCAGTCATAGGCCTGACTCACACCTTCACAACAGATTGATGTATAGCTGATGCATGAGACTTATTGACTGATGCAAGCTCACAATGCATTTCTAATGGGAGTCACATGGTTTGACACAACATTTGTGTTGTATGAGGGGGTGGGGGGCAGTCGAAACACAGCCGAAAGCCGTACAACACAAATGTTGTGTCAAACCATGTGACTTCCATTGGAAATGCATTGGGGCAAGATGTAAACAAACCCTTTATTTACATCTAGCATGCATCAATGTTGTATGCTAGATGCGAAGGTGTGAGTCAGGCCTTACTCTGTATCCTTCTCACTCTCACCATTGTTTACATCTCTAGGAGTGGTTCACTGTTTATGAGCACAACAGACGGACAAGCTGCACAGCCTCAGACCTGATCATGGGCAACGAGTATGTGTTCCGCATCTACAGCGAGAACCTCTGTGGCTCGAGTGATGATCCTGGCCTCAGCCAGAACACAGCCCTAATTACCAAGACAGGTGTGTGTGTGTGTGTGTGTGTAATGTAAGCTATACATATCTACGAAGGTGATTATAGCTGCGATATTGATTTCTCCGTACTCATGGTAGTTTAACTACACTACACTCAGGGAAACATGCTCCCCAACTCAGCGACAGCCAGTCATGTGTTGCAAAATCAAGATATCAAGTGTGACATGCCGTCAAAACCCGAGCCTGATTTACAGTGTTTGACAAACCTTGCCTCCCTCCTGCTGCTAGCCCTGGACTACAAGCCCCCTAACTTTAAGGAGAAGGACCAGACCTGCCAGCCAAAGTTTACCCAGCCTCTGGTGGACAGATCTTTGGTTGCCGGCTACACCACGACCATTAGCTGCGCTGTCCGAGGCTTTCCCAAGGTATGTGCACATGCCTGGCTAAGTAAGTTAAAATAAGACTAGCGTAGAACACAAACTTGAATGTGTCCACTGTCCACACATGAGTGTCATTTACCTTTTGGCTGCTACAGTATGTGGCAGAATTAAAAACCAACTATAGAATGAAAACTGACTGATAACCCCTGTTCAACTATATCAGTGGAGGTAACAAACAGAAACACAAAAAAACAGTAGAATTCTTGCTGATAAGGATTTTATACACTTTGTTGCATGCAGTGTCACACACTGAAAATAGCCGATCTACAAGCTCACAAGGGTGCATCGCGTTAGTCCAACATCCCAATATTCAGACCATAGGAGCCCCATACGAACCCTATCCCCAAACCCTAACCACACACAGAAGCCACGAGTGAGTCTTAACCAGCCACGTAGTCAGACTAAAAGCCCATTCATAGTCCAGATTTCGGTGAAGAGAACTACAACATGACGTCATGCTGCGGTGGTCACTGCTCACTCTCCGTTTTTAACCACCGTTTCAGTGGTCACCTCTTCACCGGAACCTGGACTATGTATAGGCCTTAACGGGATGTCGGACTAACGTGTACCCGTGCCCCCCAGGTTGTAGTTTGGCTATTTTCTGAGTTAAATTAACTTGTAACCCCCCCCCCCACACACATTTCCTCCTCCAGCCGAAAATCGTCTGGCTGAGGAACAAAATGATCCTTGCTGACAACCCCAAGTACATGATGTTCAACAACCAGGGGGTATTGACCCTCAACATCCGTAAGCCCAGCCAGTGGGACGGGGGCTGTTACGTCTGCAGGGCTGTCAACGACCTGGGTACCGATGAAGTACAGTGCAAGATTGAGATTCGAGGTGGGGAGCAGTAGTTGGTAGTGTTTAAATTAATGTAATTGTATTTTATTCTCCGCCAGGCCGAAGGCGTGGCTGAGACCATTTTGCCCCCTATCCGTCCGTCCGCCTGTGAACAGATAATCTACGGCACCGTTAGCCCGATCGAAGCTGTGCACGCATCCAGGGAGTGTGTGCAGTTTCTTCCCCAAATTGTTCAGATTGGGCCGTTATAGAGTCACCAGGTGTACGAGGTTTCATATTCAAGATTGCCATCTAAAGTTTGCACAAGTGTCTCGTTTTGAACGAACCATGAGCGCAGTATGCGATTTCATTAAAGCTTTGCACACACACACATTCCCACATTGGCCTGTTATAGCACCAGCATTTTTTAACAAAATGCCTCTGATGGATGTGAAAGGCAGAGGAGGAAATGGCACATTGGCCTACTATAGCACCACCACAATAACCTACCTGACCTGGCGGAGACCTGTGACCTCATTCATCATCATGATAGACAATGCATTACATATCAGAAACAACAGTAATTGCAATAGATTTACAGAAAACAGTGGGGGGCAGGGGGCAGAGGATGCCACTCACATGTGGCTCCTTCCATGGAGCTTGTTGAGAGAGTACGTTGTTTGCATCCCTGGGGGAAATGAGTAGTAGGGCATCAATTTATCTCTAAGTCGAATTATATTTTGCCATGTTTAAGGGTCATATTTAATCATATTCATATTTGATCAAGGTGCCAATTAAAAAGTAGAGTGTGCTACAAAGTAAACAGGATAAGAATTAGGCAATGTCTACGTCCAAATGACAAATCCAAATTGTCGATGAGCATAAAATGCAGATGTAAAAATGTAGGCTACTAGTCACGGTTTGCAGAAGGACTGAACTCAAATGCATGAGCCACAAGCAGAAAGGTCAAATTAACTGGTTTATTAAACAGAAAGTCAAGCTTATAAAATAAGTAGCAGTTGCAAAGCAATAAACCAGAAGTCCAAAAAGAAAAAACCTTACAGATGCTGACGAAGCAGGAAGTCCAAGAATGCAAAACCTTTCAGAAGCATGAAGCACAAATCAGGAAGTCCAAGAATGCAAACTCTTCAGTAATAGGCCTACGACAAATCCAAAACATCAAGGTAGAGCAATTAAGGGACAACGACGTTGAGAACCAGACAATGACTTATGTTCTGACAGTTTGTGTGTGCAATGAGTCCAGTATTTATAGGTGGTGGGTTGATCGTAGCAGCGTCCACAGGTGTGTAAAGGGCTGGGCTGAAGAGAGTGGAACCAGGTGTGTAACTAGCAGAGCTGCAATGGGAAGTGGGAGTGGCCGAAGTGTCTGTGGAGACACAGACCTGACAACTAGGCGATGAGTTGGAATCTGAAGATGGGTTTCAGACAATATCTATGTTTCAGACTGCGGTGGAAGGTGGGGACTCGGGAGTGACTCTGCCCTGCTGACCAACAGAGGGTCATTCCACAGCTTGGGAACGACCTATAATTTAATTCCACGGCAATAACCAAACAGTCAAAGTTTAAACATGATTGATTGTACTACTGTAATAATATAGTGTTTGGAGACAACCAGAGACTATAACCTAACTACCTAATAAGGTACATTGTTTGTGTGACTTTGCTACGTTACCCTTCAGTCATAACACCAACTCTCTCCTCTGTCTTAGTTCCCAAAGAGCCGGGTGACGAGGAGAAGGAGCAGTGAGAAGCCGAACAGCATTGAATGAATTTATTATTATAATACATATTATATTATAATACATATTATTATGTATACCGAATGAAACTTAGTAAAATAAAAATAGCTTGAAGTGTTGATTGATGCAAATGTTTATTATTTATTTTCAAATCTGCTTCCTAGTTATAGTACTATTTCTAAACAATATACATGTAACCATTTAAATGTAGGTATTAAATATTAAATAGCCTTAAATAATCAAATGTATTAAATCCGAAGAGCCAGTAAAAAAAACCAGCACCCAGTTGCTAAGAAGAGCTACAAAGTACAATACAACAAAAATATATATATAATAATAAAAACCACTGGTATAATGTGTACACATTATACCAGTGGTTTTCAAAGAGGGGTCCTTTAGGGCACCCCAATACAAATTGACCGCTACAATAAACTTAAAAATCACACCCGTGTGAAGTGAGTGGTGCAACTCCGTGTGGGGGTTCCCGGGGGGGGGGGGGGGGGGGGGGGTTCCAGACCCACAGGAACGCACCCAGGGTGCCGGCCCGGTTCCGGCGAGCCGTCCAGCGTCCGAAACGGTAGAGAAATGACAGAGTTACCATGTGGGGGTCCCTCTACTGTACTGTCACTGTACTGTACTGGCACACCCAAAATCATCATATATGCAGTTAATATGTGCGTGTGTGTTTGTGTGTGTGTTAGGTTGCGCACAGGTGGTGAAAAACAACCATACTGTTTTCGTGCTCATACCCAGGCAGGCACCCACCCAGCCAGCCAGCCACCCACCCACACATAACTACTCAAAAATAGACTAAATACATCATAAATAAATACTGAAACCAGATATATTAATCAAGGAAAGTTTATGCGTGTACTATGTAAACTCTTAATTTCCATTTTCCAGCCATTCAGTTGAAAAAAAGATCTGGGGACCCCCCAAAATAATTTGGCAACCACATAGGGGTTGCGACCCCCAGGTTGAGAACCCCTGCTTTAGGCCTTTAGGGGGTATCAGTGGATCCCTAGATAGATTAAATAATATTGCATTAAATTCAGTTTAATCACTATACATCGGATATTCAAAATATATTGTAGATCGGCTGTTTTCTAAAAAGAAATCATGCAAATTTTTAAAGAATATTTTGGGAACCTTTTAACAACACAAATCTTGAACGGGGGTCCCTGGCACCAAATAGTTTCTGATGGGGGTCCGCAGGCCGCTGATTTGGGGGTCCTTGACATGACAAAGATTGAGAACCAATGCATCACACTGACTGTAAGCACACTATCACTGAAGCACCATATTCCAGATGATTGGTACGTGTGTGTTGACTGTCTTCTGCACTACACCTCCCTGGAGTAGTGTGCTCGTCTCCTGATGCATACCACTGCTGCTGCAATCAACAGCGCCACCCCCAGGAAAGCAACAGCTACTGCAAGAGTCACTATGATCCCTGTGGGAAGAGAGTGGTTTAATTACAGCGGTATTCAGCAGTCATCATTTGTTGTGGAGTAGTGAGTGTCACATTTTGCAAAGATCACTGTACAAGTATATAGAGTACACCACAGAGAAGAATTGTAACCATGCTAAAGCAAGGTCAAATACAATACAAGTGGTGAAAGAAGTACTTTACCTAAGTACTGAAGTAAAAGTAGCAATACCACAATACAAAAATACTTTGTTACAAGTAAAAGGCCTGTATTCAACATTTGACTTGAGTAAAAGTACAATGTGTTGGCATAACAGTATCAAAGTAAAAGTAGGCTACTACTTTACTCGTGCAGAAATACATACAGAATATTCCGTTTCACAAATTCTTTGAAATTGTATTTTCTAAGCAGATCTAAAAGCTCACAACACATTAAATAGATCTAGAATTTTCGATCTGCATTTTCAAATAACTGGTTCAGAAACCTGCCTACAGTCACATCATCGATGGGGAATCCGACCTACCAAACGACAGGCTTTCAATTCCTGTTAAGTTAGCATGCTATAATGTATAATGGAAGCCATTGTTCTTGCATTCATTTAAAAATATATATACGGTACATATTGTTGTGATTTTTATCATATAGACATAATTGTGCAAGCCTTGTGTTCCAGACATGTAATATTGTGAAATAATAGGCTACGTGCTATTCTTCATGTCTCTGGGGACGGGAGAGGATGTGCTGCCATGCAGTGGACTCTGATAAGGATGAGGGTTCCAGGAGTGGCGGGAAACTGCGCTTGTAAACAAGGGCTTCTCACGCGATCGGTTGGAAAAGCTCTCCCTCTCGGACATTATAAAGGGAGAGTGGAGGAGAGAGGGAGATAGAGCGGAGTAGAGGGAGAAGGATGACACCGAGAACTGTGTGAGAGATGGTAGCTATGGACTCTGGGACTCTGGTTCTCTGCTTCTGACTGTCACTTAATAAACTGAAGATGTCAACAACTACTATGTCTTCCTAATTCTTTTCCATAACATTTAAAAACGATGATGTCACTGGTAAGCAGGGTTTCTGAACTCTCCAAAGCCCTCCTCTGAGACACAGACACACTCAAAAATGGTACCATTATCATCAAGATATTTGTTACTTTCCACCACTGTACAATACAAAGCTAGCATGTCAACACAGCATGGCACATAGTCAGACCAGCAACCTGCCTACCTGCACTTGAAATTCTTCCTTTGAGGCCGCACTCCCATTCCCAGTCGTCCGACACCACGCCCTTCACCAGGTCCTTGACCAGGTTCAGAGGGCAGGGGCTCAGCCCGTTGCAGCCTGGCACAGGGGTAGCAAAAGGTTCGCGCCAGGTGTCGTTGCGGTAATACAGCTCCAGAGAATAGGATCTGGGGAATTATGGGGAACAATGACAATGAGCTGACACACATTCCTGCACACAGTGTTATATAAACAGCTTTGTATAGCTCAGTTAATTGCTCATTTGCAGCCCTGGCTTGGCGCCAGGATGGATGTAATTGATTGAAAAGAGGAAGTGTGGGAATGTGTTTGGTGTGTCGTATAAAAGTGTTGATACGGTGACATGTGAGATGCACAGTCCACACTGCAGGGCAGGACTGACCAGCCAGAGGGACAGTGTAATGGTTATCTATCTTGGTCGAAGGGGATCATGTGGGAAAACTAAATGCTACGCCCGAGTGGTCCATTCTTGGCCCAATCTGAGGCATAGTAAACCGGACATTGTTAAAACTGATATTCCATGCAATACTGCTACCGTGTGTGACTTAGCAGGCCTGGGAACAGCTGGCTGTGATGTGATTTCAACATCTTTAAGGTTAAGCAGCAATATAAAGTGCTGCAGTGAAGAAATAGTCAGATTTATCTATCTGGGTCGAAGGCCGAAGGGGATCATGTGGGAGAACTAAGTGTCAAGTCAGAGTTGTACATTCTTGGCCCAATCTGAGACATAAGAAACCGGACAGTGGGAAAGAACATCCTCTGCACACTGGCCAAGTGTGTTAATAATGACACATTGCTAAGGATAGGCCTATCCTCGATTGGTCAGACAAACTATGTTCTAGAAGAAAAGTGGGGAAACTACTGTGGATAAAAGACATGACACTGTTCATGAGACTTAAGCTTTAGCTAATTATGCCCATGGATCGCTTCTGTGTGAAATAAACGGCAACTAACTCAAATACAACTTGTCCGTCATTCTTAACTTCTTCATTCTTCAAGCAAGAGTATCCAAAAAAGTGGCCTGGGCCGTGGGTCAGCGGTCCAGGCACCTTGGCTGGTAATCCAGTCTGGCAGTGTGCCGCGGGTTCGACTCCCGATCCCGACGGCCTTTACTGCATGTCACCCCCCATCTCTCTCCCCATTTCCTGTCAGCCTACTGTCTGTCCCTCCATAAAAAATATAAAATAAAGGCGAATGCCACAAAAAAAAAAACATTAAAGAGTATCCACAAAAGCATCAATACCACATTATAGACATACTCAGCTGTTACAAGTAAAAGCCCTGTAATCAAACTTGAGTAAAAGTATAAAAGTATTGGCATCAAAATATATTTAAAGTACCAGATTTTCATTGGGCAAAAATGCTTTGAAAATAGCAGATCTTAAATACTTTAGTTTCTTGGTTGTTGTTTTGTTTGTCTTTGTCTCTTTTTTTTGTCTGCCCGCTCTCTTCTTTTTCTCCTTCTGAAATGTACACTCTGAAGCGATATTGCCCTTTGCCCCTGTTAAGTGTTGACTTGATGCCATATGTGGTCCTGAAAAAAGCAAGGATGTTACAGAGACACTGGTGATGGAGTCACTTGGAGGGGGGAGGGAGGGAAGAGGGGTGAAAAAAAAATCCTGGGAACTGCACTTGTGTCCTATGTATGCATAGAAATGCTGTTATTGTACTGCTTTTTCCAAATAAAATAAATATTATAAAAAAGAAAAGAAAATAGCAGATCTACAAGCTCACAGTGTCGCGGTGTGACTGTTGTATGCTTGTAGATCAGCTATTTTCAAATAGCCCACAATATATATAATATAAAATAGGAAACACTCAAGTAAAGTGAAAGTACCTCAAAAGTATAGTACTTGAGTAAATGTACTTTGTTACTTTCCACCATCGGTTGCTACAGCATTCCATCCTCTGACTCTTTAATGCCGCCTGCCTCGCTGCATCCCTACTAATCTGTCTCAGCAACGACGACAACAAAGGGGGAGAGGATCACCCCCTCTAAATATGCAAACAGAAATGTGCATGCAGGGACAATAGAATTACCGCTGTACCCATCATATTCCTGGTAGAACTCGAAGAGCTGACAGGCAGCGTAAGGCGGAAGAAGGCCGTTGTACACATCGAGTGCAGCCTGCAGGGTGATGAGTGTTGAGTCATGCTGGAAGGAGAAAGCACACGTTCTATCAAATACAATAGCACTGCATCAACGGCAAGCGTGTGCTTACATGTGTACTTATGTGGATGGATAATGTACGAGTGAGGAAATACGCAAAGAAGGGCTTTGTATAATATATGACAATGGTTCGTGTGTTCTTCTGTGTGTACTTTTGTCACTCGTCCAAGCACTGAACTTACAGCCGAATACATGATGAATTTGAGAGTGCTCCCTTGCTCCATGGCCTTAGAGAAATTCCTCAGGATTGCATTCAGCAGTAACCCTGGTAAATAAACACTGTATCAGCGGTCGAAATAACATTTTGCTTGCCGACACGAATCAACATGGCACTTACAACAAATTAGCGAGCAATGAACATGGGTGGAGGAGTTTCACACTAGCTTTTTAGGAGCTCTATTGTGCTTTTGAAGCCGAAGACTATAGGCCTACACCACAGCATGAGCATGAGTAAAACCTGTAGCTGACCGTCACTAAGAACAGTTTCAAAAAACAGAATCAGAACAGTGTGGCTCCAATGTGTTATGACTTATGACAGCCTGTGACAGTCATACCTGAATTTGGGCAAGGTTTCATGCAGCCGATCCAAGTCCCATTTACTGTACTTCCATTATATTTATTTAAGTTATTTATTTTTGTGGCATTTTTTTGGTCGAGCTACTAAATTTAGCCTAATAGCCGTGTGCACAAGAAATTTGACACAGATCAATGGCAAGACCAATTATGTTATTGGTAGGCAGGTTTCTGAACTGTACAGCGCACCTCTGAGACAGAAATAGTTATAATGAGCAGTTAGTGAGGCACAATTATATGAAGATGAGGGTGAGATAGGGGCAGCGGTGGCCAACGGTTTGCCACGGTTTGACATTTCTCTGCACACACAGTGCGTACAGTAACAATAGTAAAGTACACATAATGAGCAGTAAGCTAAGCACGTGCCACGATAAAATCTGTGAATCTTGACTTCTCACCCCCTGAGAGCCTTGCCTTCTCTTTCCTCCTATGACTCAGGATGCTATACATGACCTCAAAAGATGCAATTCTCCTCAGGGTGTTTAGCACGTCCTGATTGGCCCAGCGCGGCAGGGTCAGATTGTGGATCATCTAGAAGAGAGAGAGAGAGAACAACATTCATTACACCGCATCAGTGATCACTCTCATAATAAATAACCACATTGCAAACACATGAGTCACAATTTGGAAAAGCATCTGAATTAAATTGCTCTTTTTCGTTGTTTCGCTGACTATTTTTGGTATGTGTTTGAAAATAACAGATGCTCATTTTTGTGTAAATGGGGGTGTATGCAACCTGGGCCAGAATGTACCTATCTGTCTCAATTATCACTTCACTGTGTTGTGATATTTACAGTAAGTCATACAACAATGATCCTCTGCTCATCTGTCTCTCTGTCTCTCTCTCTCTCTCCCTCCCTCTCTCTCTCTCCAGTTTGTACAGATGGTGTACAGTACAGTATGCAAGTGTATGCAATGTGTGCAAAGTATCACTTGTGTGCATGGTTGCCACGGTGAGGTGCATACCTGACAGGTCAGGGTGTCATAAACTCGCCATATCTTTCTCCCAACAAGTCGTGACACGGGGTAACCAGTGTTGTTGGAAAGCTCCTCCACAAAATACTGTATGGTGAAAAGAATTATATTACAGATGTTAATACATTAATGAGAAAAGAAAGAATAGAAAACTTTGGTTGACATTTGGCCAACATAGACACTTTCTCCAGGTACTGAAATAAAGCATGCTTTATAACAGAACCGAAATAAATATTTAATCCTTCCTTCTGTTCTACATTGCATGTGGGCGTAGTTATAGTTATGAACCATAAATGTCCTTTGAAGGAGGGAGGGGACTCTGCAGTACGTGGTGTAAGTAACTACGTAGCCAGGTAGCCTACTACTCTTTTGTAGTACTCTTGAGATACATTTACTTGCTACTGTATGTGACTTAGCAGGCCTGGGGACAGCTGGCTTTGTGATGTGATTTCAACATATTTTAATATTGAGCAATATAAAGTGCTGCAGTGAAGAAATAGTCAGATTTATCTATCTTGGTCGAAGGCCAAGGGGATATCATGTGGAAGAACAAAATGTCAGGTCAGAGTATACATTCTTGGCCCAATCTGAGACATAGGAAACCGGACAGTGGGAAAGAACATCCTCTGGCCATCAACTGAGGTCCCTTTTAATGCTTCGGCTATTCAAAAATAGCCAATCAAATAGCCAAGCTTACAATGTCCGTCGCATTGTGACTGAGCTTGTAGAGCTGCTATTTTTGAAGAAGAACCTAATTCTGAAACATTTTTGTTTTTTACTTTGGTACTGTAAGTAAGTAGTAGGTCTATATTTTGATACCAATACTTTTGTACAAGTCACATTTTGAGGACAGACCTTTAACTTACGTTCTTTTACCAGTGGATCTCTGTCACCTGTGGTCAAAAAACAGGACAGTCACAGGACAAAGCTAGCTCATGCCACCATTTTGCTTCCCTGCATTTCACTTCCTGGTTCAAAATCACCAGTAGAGGGTGATAAAATTCAATGTAGGAGGCTGCTGGTTGATGTCAATCACCTCCTTAATAGGCAGCACGAGGGACTGAGTTTAATTAAAACCTTTTCATTGTAATTCTCGATCTAATTCAATCCTGCTGTTAATTAGTGTTGCAAAGAATGTGAGAGAAATTGCACTGCGAGCAGCGATTTGGAGGCGCTGGAGCCACGCATGCCTGAGAAAATATAAAGTTGAGAGGACATGTCTTCCAGGAGAACTAACAGGGACACTGAAGCAGATAACTGTGAAGTATGTATTTCAACTCACTTACTCACGTGTTTCAATGTTAATTAAAATGTATGCAGCAGTATAGAGTATTCTCCGCAATATTTTACTTTTGATATCAATGCAAAAGGCAATGATGTTTTTATTTTTTCAATATACTAACGAATGCATTTTCTGCATCTGGCAGGTTCTTTTTTACACACGGTCATGTTTGAGGGCTACCCCTGATGATTTATATCAAACTGTTGACCATAATGCAACAGTAGGTGCTTCTTTTTTTCTTTTGTTGTGGCTTTCACCTTTATTTTATATTTTTTATGGAGGGACAGACAGTAGGTTGACAGGAAATGGGGAGAGAGATGGGGGGGGAAGACATGCAGTAAAGGCCGTCGGGATTGGGAGTTGAACCCGCGGCACACTGCCAGACTGGATTACCAGCCAAGGTGCCTGGACCACTGAGCCATGGCCCAGGCCCAGTAGGTGCTTCTTACCTGGTTAGACCTGATGAACCTCTGGTAGGGTTCACTGTCAAAGGTCTGAGTCATCAGCTCTCTGAACTTGGGGCAATCCTTCCCCGGGGACCTCAACAGCTTGACACATACCAAAATAATAATAAAGATAAACACACATATTTTAATGTGTAGGCCTATTGTGAATTCTGCACAGCTAAAATGTGCATTCATATGGAAAGTATTCACATGTCAACTAGTGGGTAGGCCTATTCATACAGCATAAATACAAGACTAATATTTCTAATATGCAGCACACATTCTATAACATCTAGTAGCCTACTGTAACTAGTATGTGCATTATACATAATTCTGACAGAAGGTAGATTACCCCTGCCCTGACCAGCAGTAGGCTATAGTAGGATATTTCCAAGATGTTAAATGTGATATTAAGTAAAGGAGATGCAGTTTTCTTGCATGGATCAGAGGCACCTACCCTGTCCTGTGCCCGGGGGACGGTATGGACCGGAATGGGTCGCCAGAGTAATTGGGGGTTTATGGGCGGGGGCCGTCTGCCGCTTGGGGGGAACATGCCAGCCAAGCAGGCCTGAGCACTCATCAGCGTGCGGTCGTAGTCGGTGCTCCGCACGTAAACCTGTGCCGGGTCGGGGAGAATTACTTTAGACTGAGGATGTCTGAGGATGCAATGCTCAAAATAAATGGAGCCAGTGCTAATGCAGTAATGTATCACAAGTAAGTGGTATTTATCTTTGAGTCAACTGAGGTGCTCCGCACAACATGAAGAGTCTGCAGAGAATCGAATGGATGAGAGGAAGGATGAGAGAGAGATCCGTCTCGCTGTGATCTTTTCTGACATCAGCCTTTGCTCGTCTACTGTATATCTCTCTGTCACCCCGTGTCAGGTTTTTGTGTGCCGTACAATAAATCACAGTGATAAGGTTGGATTTGTGATGTGATGCTGAAGAATGTTCTCTTTCTTTCCTTTTCTAAATTGAAGCCAACATGACAGCGCAGGTAGATGCACAGGCACAAGTTGACTGCGGCCTCTGACGACAAATTGCCAGTGACAGCCATTTAGGAACGTTGTTATTTCCGTGGTAATTGCATGTTATTTAAGTGACGGCGAGAGAGAGAGAGAGAGAGAGAGAGAGAGAGAGAGAGAGAGATTAGGAACACAAACACATTTGAAGAGACTGGAGGAGAGACTGCAATAGAGGAAGGAAAAGCACTTGTAGTACAGGAATTCTATGTAAAATACAGGATCAACCTCTAACTAATTGCAAAAAAAACAAACTCAGCTGATTTTGCATCTTCAATATATCCTGAATAACAGAAAAAAAGTTGCCTGGAATTGTCTGAGGGGAAAGTGTTGAAAATGGCCTGTACAGTATGGCCACCATTGACATCCTATATAAGGCAAATATTTTCTAGATTTCCTTTTGCTTTAAATAACATGTGACATGTCAAACTAGAGGGTTTTCATGATGCTGAATCCATTCCAAGCATTAGTTTTGCATAAAAACACTCATTGGGCTAAATTTGGCCATAGCAACTTGCCCAAATGTGCTGACATGATCACATTTTGGCAAGTTTCTATGGCCAAATTTAGCCCAATGAGTGTTTGTATGCAAAACTAATGCTTGGAATGGATTCAGCATCATGAAAACCCCCTAGTTTGATATGTCACATGCTATTTAAAGCATAAGGAAATTTAGAAAATATTGCCTTATAATAGGATGTCAATGGTGGCCATACTGTACAGGCCATTTTCAACACTTTCCCTTCAGACAATTCCAGGCATCTTTTTTTCTGTTATTCAGGATATATTGAAGATGCAAAATCAGTTGAGTTTGTTTTTTTTGCAATTAGTTAGAGGTCAAATTACATTATTACTGGCCTATTGAGTGGAGAAAGCGGGCAGACAGGAATAGAAGAAGGAAAATCTGATCTTCATAATCACAGTGGGCTGAGCATGTTGCCCTGGGGCGCACTGAGCCAACATGCATGCAGCCCTACTCCACTGTACAAGGGCCTCCAGGGCCAGATTAGCCTGCGTGTTACATCATATTACAAGGCCACGGAGGCGATATCATCAACATGAGTCATGTTCATTAACCTATGTATTTACAGCCATTACAGACAGCAACTGGCCACACGTGAACAAAGATGTGACGTTAGGCTGCATTCGAGGGAGAAGAGAAGAGAAGACATACTGTAGCATAGTGTAGATCAGAGCATAAACACAAACACGCACACACGCACGCACGCACGCACGCACGCACGCACGCACACACACACGGACGCACACACACACGGACGCACACACACACACACACACACACACAGTTGCCTTGTACTGTATGTCAAAAACCATTCCCGAACCATTCAAGCTCACAACAGCATCACATTTTCACAACTTTTGTGTGACACTCTCGAATGACAAAGTAGGGCATTAGGTTATGAAAACATCGAAAATAAAACCAAAACTGTTGAAATATGGAGTTACAAGGTTTCTGCCCGACAGCAACGATATATTAAATATACATCCACTCACGCTGTGAGTCTCACAGCCATGAATTCTACCTCACACACACATCACATAATGCACACAAACATGCAGGCTCACGCGAAAGCTCAGCTACACTGCACGTGCATAGTATATGTATAGAGTATTGTACAAATACACATTCTCATTCACACATGTCATACATGCGTGTAAAAGGCCATAGCCATCGAAGATGGAAAGTAACTAAGTACAATCATGTTTTTTTTTATATAATTTTTATCCCACGATTTTGCAACCCATTTTTTTTCCTGGGCGCTACACTTCCTCTGCCAACCTGGTGGGTTCCTTTCCCCTCCATCAGGCGCCCCGGCTGGCCAGGGGGAGGTAGTTTAGAGACCAGGATTACTGCATGTTTTTTGTGAGGGTACCTACCCTAGGGGACACGGGGAGAACATGCAAACTCCACACAGAAAGGCCCTTTCGTCAACCCCGCCTCGGGTATGGGAAAAATCATGTTTTTTAAGTACAAATTTTCAGTATTTTTACGTCTACTCCATTACATCTCAGAGGCAAATATAGTACTTTTAATCCACTACAATTATTTGAAAACCTTTGTTACTAGTTACTAGTTTTATATATATATATATATATATATATATATATATTAGGGAGGAAGATTGTATTCACTCCACTGTTCCATCCAGGTTATTATGGGATGGTGACGTGCACTTGATTGATTATATCTATGTCCCAAGGACACCGGGGTCTGGACTCAGAATGCCAATGGGGGCCTTCCTGTAGAACACAGGAAGGTACTGGCCGGCCTACAGTACGTACGTCCGTCCCGGGGGTCGCTGGTTTTCCAAGAACACTGAGATACAGCCTTGTGTTAACATATCACCGCACGCAATCGGGTAATCAATTGCCTAAATCTGACAGTGAAGGCGCCACCAAGTCTCACTTGGATTGTACCTGTGCACTAACTCTTGATTTCAATAAATATATTCTATTAAGACCAAGTGACTTCGTCAGCACCTCTGTCTATTTATATTGGAGATAACCAACACTATGAATGCATTCAATACCTGTATTTGTACCATTATTGTGTTCTGTATCTTGGTTACATTGAAAATGAGGGGCCTCAACTGTACTCCGAGTTGAAATAAAGGTTATGATGATGATGATGATGATGATGATGATTATGATGATGCTACTGTGGGCAGGACTGACTTGGTGGGACAGTGGCATCTGAGATTATGAATTCACAAAATGTTAATGCGATATAATATGTGAGGGAAGACATTAAGGGATTTACTCCTTGCCTACTGGCAGCGTGGGTGAAGAAATTTGGCAATCTCACTGTAAAAATACATTCAGACATACAGAATAAATGTGTATGTATATTGTACATAAGCACACACATGCGCGTGCACACACACACACACACACACACACACACACACACACACACACACACACACACACACACACACACACACACACAGTGGTGTAATGTAACAAATTACATTTACTCAAGTACTGTTTTTCCAATTTTAAGTACATCTCAGAGGTAAATATTGTACTTTTACGCCACTACAATTATTTGAAAACTCACTATGTGTCGATATGCAACGCTGTGAGCATGTAGATCTGCTATTTTCAAAAGAGTTTCATATTTGAAAACTTGTGAAATGTGACTTTCTGCAATGCATATGAGTATATTCTACAATTTGTACTTTAATTGCAATTTTGATTCCAATACATTTGCACTTTTGAATTCCGGAATTTGACTTAACAGTATTTATACGTTACAATATTGATACTATCGCTTAAGTAAAAAAATGTGAGTAGGATATACTTCTTCCTCCATCACTCACATGCGCAACACGCACATACACATACCTCTTTGTTATTGTATTCCTGACTGAGAATGTGTCCATAGCGTCTCCTCAGGAACCTGCCCAGGTCATGCTGCTGCCTCATGCCCACCTGAGAGAACATAGGAAGAGACCGGGACATGGACCCTGTTTACTCTGCTGGTCCCAACACGTTCAAAATGTACACCATGGGTCGGGACCCATTTGTGGGTCGCGGATGCATTTTCATGGGTCCCTTTATTTTTTGGTTACAACATTTTGTTTTTTATTATTATTATTTAGAAACATTCATGAATTAAAAAGAAATTCAAAGATTTTTTCAGTATAATTTCATGAAGTAATATGAAGAAAATATAGTATGGATAGAAACTAGGACTATAGGAAGATTGATAGAGATGCAGGAACAGGAGATCTTACAGCCGCGGGGAAGGTGTTTGATTTTAACTCGCACAAGAAAAACAACAGCTTAGTTGAGAAAATATCCCTGTGCCTTAGGCCTTCTCACATGCTGATCAGCAATGTGTGAGTCGTTCTGTTTTTATGCTGTAACATCCATCAAAATGACAAATTCCATCTAAGCTATACTACTACACCTTGACATTCAGG
Source organism: Electrona antarctica (assembly GCF_951216825.1). Taxonomy (NCBI): domain Eukaryota; kingdom Metazoa; phylum Chordata; class Actinopteri; order Myctophiformes; family Myctophidae; genus Electrona; species Electrona antarctica. Next base: position 20,973,912 of record NC_136805.1, read on the forward strand.
CACAAAGTGCCTTTTATTGGTGGACTTTTAATATAAAGACCCCTATGCTAGATTTACTTACAACAGGACACGCATCCAGGTTTGTCTTGGGATTGTGTGACAACCACACATTATTATTGCAGCGACCATTTCATACAAAATGTTATGAATTAGTTTTGAATATCACTTTGTGTGCACTTGTCCCAATACAGAGACACATTCCATACATTGAAAATATATATTTTAACTACTTTCAACCAGGCATCCCTATTTTGAGCATGTCATTATGGGCAATGATGTAGCATTATATCAATTTCCGCAATGAATATTTCTTGAAATGTTTTCTTGCAAATTGGTCACAAAATGTTTGAACACCACTGCTCTAGACCAAATACAGTAGGCACTATAAAGGTTAAATAAAGATCTATTAATTTTCTTTTATTTTGAATAAAACTGAACACTGCATGATTCTACAGCGCACTATTGCTGATGATATCTTGAAATAGGCAGACACACAACAAATATACTGTAGCTTGATCAACTCTAGGTTCCATCCTGGGCAGTACCTCAGTCAGCTGTCCAAATCCTTGAGCCCACACCTCTTCTCCATGAGGATCCCTCGGATACGACTCAATGGGCGATCGATCCCCATGACGGAATACCTTACACAATGCACAACAACAACAACTTAAGTCATGCAGTGATGTAACAGAGCTATTACAGTTCTTACAGTGTTCACTTCACGCTCAATTCAAAAACATGTTTTGATGACGTCTCCAAGATGAGAGGCCTTCATGCTTTGTGGCATTTCCAGAGTTGGTCCCGGGACATTAAATAGAGGACTGACGTAGCTCACACTGTGGTGGCACACGCGGTCATTGGGTGGCACCCAGGGTGATTAGATGGGGATAATGGCCCATTTTCCGGTCCATTCGTGCTGGAAGTTGAACTACAATGGCTTTAAGATCGTTTGGGTGTAAGAGTTCAAAAAGGACTACCCCACAAAGACAGTATTCTATTCATTGTCACTGGAGCAGCTCCAGGTTTTGTTTTGTCTCTTCACTGAATCACAGATTAGAACCTTTGTTCTTTGGTGCCTTGTTTAACAAATATTGTTTAAAACAAGAAAATAGGACCAATAAAGACTAAAGATAAACTAAAAATAATGTGGAATATTCTGCCTATCCCAACTATTATATCAATTATTTTGTTGAACTAGCAGTAGTATTCAAATAAGCAAAGAGGTTTATAAAATAAACTGTTGTGTCTGTTTAGTCTCCTATAATCCTTGTATAAAGTGTGAACTTTATATGCTCCTTGAGCAAGTAATACTTGTTTAAAAAGAGCAGCGCAACCAACATAATCCCAGATGGGTTGACATGGCACTCCAGATGAAATCCGAGACTACAGCATTTCACAGTTCACACTCATCAACTCAATAATCAATACTGTTATGGCATCACCTCGAAAGTGAATGCTTTCTTTCTTTTGACATAATGACAAAAAAACATCTCACTGTTTTATAATGTTGTTATCGTTAGACTTGGCAAGACTCACAGCCACAACAAACTTCAGTAGACGGGCTTCAGTCAGTGAGTAGCAACAGAGAAGGAGCAGGTATGCTAAACTCTTCTTCAACTTCCACATGTTTTCAGTTGTCCGTCGTCGCTTCCTTCACACAATTCCCTTAATATCAACAAAAAGGAATGTTCACTATTTAGCATCAACAGTTTAGTATTGTATATTTATAAATAAATCAACGTAAAATAAATATGGATGGCTATCTTCTTTTGGACTTGCAAGTTCCATCATAGCATATTGAGAGCAAAAAGTAGCACCACAATTGATCTTTCGGATCACATCATTTGAACTCATAAATAGGTCATTGTTCCTCATGAAATATGCATGCTGTGTCATCAATCCATTTGGCAAAGTCCTGTAATATTTACACCAGGATTTAGGTCAAATTAAATACTTGATAAGGATTCATGAATACTAACGCATGCAATAAAGCTCAAATAAATTGTGACCTGTCAAAATTGTTCCAGATCAGGAAATTAAACATGCTCACTTACCTCAGCATACTCAGTTGCTGCACATTTTGCTGTTTTAGTCAAATGAATGTAAGAGAGTGGCATTCGGCAGTGAATCCCATGTCTTCTGCCATGACCAGATGTGATTTGACATTAAGTGCATGTACCACTAAAGTACATGGCTTTTATAGTCCAACCTACCTGACGTATGCCTCTGCGTCCCTCTCTGTCCCCCAGGGATTGCTGGTCCCAGTCTACTCCATGGCCAACCACATACCAAATCACTGTCGCTGTCAATTCCTGTCTGTTCGCTGATTTGACAGCCCTTCTCAGCAGATCATTGGCGTGCCTGTTTGGCCCCTCATGGTGGGTAACTCCATTTAAAATCCCATGGTGCCATAACTTTGAGAGTATAACACCAAAGCTGGTTAAGCAGGTTAAGTACACACATGCACACACGCACACACACACACACACACACACACACACACACACACACACACACACACACACACACACACACACACACACACACACACACACACACACACACACACACACACACACACACACACACAACACACACAACACACACAGTCACACACACACACACACACACACACACACACACACACACACACACACACACACACACACACACACACACACACACACACACACACACACACACACACACACACAGAGAGAATGTGGGCCACAAACACTCATTATAACTTGCTATGTCATTCACCATGGGTTTGGGCCCACAATTACAGGGCCTGGTGTGTTTTCCCTGACTCGGCACATGTGTAAGTATCTGTTGGAATCAAAGCAGCTTAATGGGATACAACTGGATTAGCACGTGCCAAGATTCAGAGCTGTTCAGTGTTGACATCACCATACATGATAATAGCAGTAGCCTACTCCCCCCCCCTCCCCTTTATGGAAGTTGTGGTGTTGGTGTCTCAGACTTTGAGTGTAATATTTAGAACATGAAACTCACCAATGCCTTCTTTTCAAATATTTTTTAAGACCACATATGGGTAAGTGCGTGGGCACAATGCACAAACACACGCATGCACACACAAAACCAAGGTCATGTCTATTGGTTGAATGGACATCATGCAGAAGTCTCGCTCCCTCTCGCATTCTCGCTCTCGCTCTCGTTTTTCTTTATTTTTTTACCTTCTCTTTCTTTCTTCTCCCTCTGTTCCCCAGGATACCTCTGCCACTCAATCCCACGCACGCACGCACGCACGCACGCACGCACGCACGCACGCACGCACGCACGCACGCACGCACGCACGCACGCACACGCACGCACGCACACACGCACACACACGTGTACGTGTACGCACGCATGTGTTTTTCTTTTTCTTTGATTTAACCCTAAAGCTAAAGCCAAACTGAGCTGATCTAGAAGTTCACACCACATTGTTGCGCTACACATTGTGAGCTTGTAGATTGGATATTTCTTTTTTCGCACACACACACACACACACACACACACACACACACACACATGCGCGTGCATTGCCGTGCACATGTACATACGCATGGTAGCAGCAGGCCACGTTTGAAAGGATATGCACTTTTAGAAACCAGTCAGTCCAGCCAGTCACCTGCGTGTGGTTGCGATGCAGAGATGTACTCAGCACTTCATTGTAATCTCCTATAATCACACTAACACATTTCCTAAACACCGGTTCACTGATGCCTGACTAAACATACACACACAGACCAAAAAGGACTGCAAGGAGGAAGGAGAGTGAGGAGAAGCCCCCCCCCCCACCCCCCATCCAATGGCTTTAGTGTTTTTGTCTTTGTTGAAATAATTGCCGTGATTTTTGCGACCGTCGTCATGGCAACGTGGAGGTTGATGCATGTTGACAGAATCTGTTGCAGGGCGACTGAGAGACTGAAAATGGATGATAAGAGGGTGGGAGGAGAGGGTGTGCGTGTGCGTGTGCGTGTGCGTGTGCGTGAGCGTGCGCGTGGGTGTGTGTGTGTGTGTGTGTGTGTGTGTGTGTGTGTGTGTGTGTGTGTGTGTGTGTGTGTTCACGTCCATGCGTATATGTCTGTGCACGTGCGCATGTGTTGGTGCGTGTGCAGTGTTGGGATGGGGGGGATGTACAACAGATAGTGTGATCCATATGATGAATGGCGATTAGCAGACAGCTGGGGACATCTCAGCCTGATAGAGCGCGGCCTGAGATGGACAGGGAACTGGGCTATGTTGTGTATAGCGCGAGAGAGCGAGGGAGAGAGAGAGGGAGGGAGAGACGAGAGAGAAAGACAGAGAGAAAGAGAGAGAGAGAGAGAGAGAGAGGGAGGGAGAGACGAGAGAGAGAAAGACAGAGAGAGAGAGAGAAAGAGAGAGAGAGAGAGAGAGAGAGAGAGAGAGAAGCGCGGTGCTATTTTAGGCCGGGCGTTGTCATGGAAACAGCAGCCTCACTACAAATGGAGACATCCAGAACCCACATGGATCGACAAACAAATGGCGTGCGTAGGGGCGTGTGTGTGGAGCCGCGCCGGGCCCCTGCTTCGCCGTACAGACGCATCGCTCGCACCCCAAAGAAACAACAGTTTTTTTTTCCCCCACTCGAGAATCTGTATAGCTTTCAGCGCGATGAAGTACCAGTAGCCTATATGAACCAGCCATCAGCCGGATTAACCTCGCAAACACCAGCGCCACTGCCACGGGCCCCACCCCCCAACATCCGTCCATCCGTCCCCCAACACGTCCACTGCACTACGCCGGTGTCTTTCACATAGACTGAATATCAATGCCTTTAGCAAAGGGACAAATGCTGGGAGTCAGGGGGCTAAGTGACAAGCAATGGTGTCCATTCAGTCAGTGAATCACAGCCACTCGCGCCACGTCTTTTAATTAACAGTCTTTTCGACGCTTCGACAAACCCCCCATCCTCCTTCTGCCTCTCTCTCTCTCTCTCTGTCTCTCCCTCTCTCTTTCTCTCTCTCCCCTTCTCTCTCTCTCTCCCTCTCTCTCTCTCTCTCTCTCTCCCCTTCTCTCTCTCTCTCTCTCTCTCTCTCTGTCTCTCTCTCTGTCTCTCTTATGCTTTCTCCCCATCTCTCCCCCTCTCTGAAGGACGGAGGTATTCCCACATTTCTCCGTTGCTATAGCAACACTGCAGCGAGAAAAAGAAAGGGAGGACGCAGGCTGGGTATAGGAGGAGGAAGAGGGGGAGGGGGAGGCGAAGGAGGAGAAGTGGAGAGAGGGAGAGAGAAAAAGGAGAGATAGGGGAGGGAGAGAGAGAAGAGAGGGGGAGAGAGAAGAGGGGGAGGGGCAGAATAGGCCTAAGAAGATGAGGGGATGTGTGAACAATGCTAATGCTAATGTTAGCGGCGTGAAGCAACCTGACCGATGGCGAATTCCCCTCTCGTCACCCTCCACATCCCACCCAGGATTTGCATAATTGTTGATGCGAATCTAGAATATCGCATAGCTGTCTGGTGGCAACCTTGTAGGCTATGTACAAAACCATTCATGTTCGCGAAAAGAAAAAAATAAATGATTGTTGTGATTGTGAGATTTAGTCAAGCTCTAATGCTTTTCATTGGACCAATTAAAGTATTATTATTTTGGGTATGTCATTACTATAGGTGAAACTTTTCAAATTGTTTCAAGCATGCTCACAACACGTTATATTCCATGGTGTGGTGAGCATGTAGATTTGCTATTTTAGCTTTTATTTATTTATTTATTTATTTATTGCTATTTTGGCTTAAGTAATTAAACTTGTAAACCCACAGACGTAAAGTGTGAACAACGGCATTGATGTATAAAAACAAGAAATAAATACCATCTGACCGTGGTGATGCTCAGGGGTCATCCACATGTTGGCTTGTGGTGGACATACAAAATGAGTGGACAATAACCAGAAACGTATAAAGAGCTACTGTATAGCCATGAATGACCATAGCAGGTCTGTAACTCTGAGTGTTCAAATGAGGGTCCATTTGGTTCCATTTGTACCCTCTCAGAGTTAATGAGAGTTAATATGCCATAGTGTCATACATATTCTGAAGAAAACCTGGAGACTGACATTCAGTAATTGGGTCTTGTGATCAAAATACGAACATTATAATTGTGTCCAAAAATAAAATCTAACAATTGTCACGGACAAGACCAAGTCTTTGCCACGGACACATGTGTCCGTGTAGGTGACCCCTGGTGATGCTTTATTGATGTCTCCCTCAACTGGATACATAGGCTCTTTTTCCACTCTGCTTTTATATCTATATGACATTGCTGCCTCAGTCAAACTCACATCCATTTCAGTCATCTCATGAGCATCGTTTGAAATTGTAAGGAAACACATACAGTAAGGCCACGGTCATGCAGTATATTTGCAACTTAGCAGGCAGTCAGGAGCACCGTGGGGCTTTATTAGAGGCTGAATTGGGGAGGGTGCCTATTTCTTTTTCATTCAATCAGTGCAAACCAGGGCAGGTCGGAGACTCGGAGGCCCCCACTTGACAAGAAGATGGATCCAGTAAATGAGATACACCAGGAAGACCTGCGAAGGTCTGAGCTATTTCATACTGATGTCATCATCCCCTTCTATCGGGACAGAATGCAGTCTCATTATCTGTAAATATTCGGAGTCCGTAGAACAAAGCTGCAACACGTTGGTTTTACTAACTAGTACAGACATGGAGCTATAGCTCCAAAGCCCATGTGGTTCTTCACAAGAATATATCTATCCATGTGTGTGCGTGTGCAACAGTATGCGTGCGTGCGTGCGTGCGTGCGTGCGTGCGTGCGTGCGTGCGTGTACTCACATGTACAGTATATGGCCATATTTTCTATTCTCTTATGCATGGCGCGTACATGGATGGATGGATGGTGGTGTATCGCCCTGCATAGCCTCCTGCATGTCAACTGTCCTGCTAGCCTCCTTTCTCAATCAATATCTCATCTCTCGACATCAATACCGTTGTCCCCCCATGGGACAGAAATGTCCTTCTTTAGGACAAATAGAGAATGCATGAGAGATGAAAGAAAACACGACAACGAAAGACAAAGAGCGATGGGTTTGTTCTGACTTCATATCTCATAGCATGTTGTGCATACAGTATCAGCCACAGGAAGAATTCCCTGTGACTTACCTTGACTCTTCTCTTGCTGTCCCCTGCATGTACAGTAGCCAGCGATACGCTCCTCCCCTTCTGAACAGAACATCTACAGACTGGTGACAGAGAGATTAGAGAGGTCATCTGCTTTTAACAATGCGTCAAGATGCAATGCGTTGCAGATCGAATATTTTCAAATATCTGATATATAAGTTTTAAGTGGATAACTTAAAACACATTTTATTTATTTTTTATTTATTTTTTCTTACTATTATATGTTCATTAGTACTTTCAATACTAGTTTACTAATTACTTTTACATGTCGGATATAGCAGAATGTACATGTATGTATGTTTATTCATTGCTGCACCAATACAAAATGAAAATAAAGTGTTTAAAACACATTTTAATGCTATCATTAAATCATTTTGCTGGGGACCCCCTAGGGCCCCCTCAATGACCCCTGGGGGTCTCCGGACCACACTTTGAGAACCACTGATACACTATATGACTGGCTAAATTGCGACATTTCAAGCCTTAAGGTTATTGTATAGCCTCTTGTCATCCACTGTGGGCTTGTAGTGTTTTAGGACAGAGAAATGCATGGCATGGGGTGCAGGCAGTGATATTAGCCAGACTAATATCACACAGCCAACGGCTGATTCGGTCTGGCTTATTAGCCAGGCTACAGGCAGGTCTCATGAAAGAACCTTTCATTTTGCAAAAGCCGCCTAGCTAGATTTGATCCCCGCTAGTGGAGGAGCACTAGGGATGGCAATGTTGGTCACCAACAATTCCCAAACAAGATATCTCAAATTCTATACTGTTGGATTGCCATGGAAACTGCTTTGCAACTTCATGCTCCCCATATGAACCCTGCAGAATCCCCCCCCCCCCCCCCCCCCCCCCCTTTTTGTAGAAGAAACATTAGGCCCACTCTTCCACTCACGCACAGAATATCTGAAAATCTAATGGGTGACTTGTCATATGACACTTGCTAAGAGCAGCCATGCTCCCCTGAGGATGAGCCCAACTGGTTCTGGTGACCCCGTGGCCTTTCCTCTAGCGACACCATTACACCAAAATGTCAACATTTCCCATAATCTTGATTGCAGGATTAACCTTAACGGGGTGCTCGGGTGGCGCATGTGGTAAAGTCCCTTGTGGGTTCGAATCCACTGTGGTGCATCCGGATTTGTCGAGTGTCTATTATGAACACAATTGGCCCGTGTTCAGGGGAGGGAAGCCGGGGTATGGAGGGTGTTAAACGTATCACTGCATGGATATTGCATTCCCGCTACGGGCTGAGGCAGCATCTGTCAGCAGGGCGGGAGGAGTATAGGACGAAGGCTCTATCTACGTCCTCCCTTTGGGGGAACCTCACTGGGACGTGAGTCGGTAGGTAGGATACAACAGCAGAGAAATGTTTGTGGGGAGGAATTAATTGACAAAACAACTCAATAATTGGGAAGAAAAAGTTGAAAAGGAATACAATTAAAAAAAGGATTAACCCTAACAAGCTGTACAGCCTCTAGGGGCCATTAGTGGGACATGACTCTTAATCTTTTTTTTCTTTTCTTTTTTAATCAATTTCCAAGCCATGATTGTATAGAACAAGGAACACAGTAGGATGACATGTATGCGTTCGGTATCTTGTCAGTCAAGTAATATCATAACCACATCAACATTGTGATATTGTGTGCCGTATTAGAGTGTTTGTCTGCATGGGAAATCCCAAGTCAGAGTGGCTGCAGAATGATCGACATGTTCACGGAGTGAGTTCCAGTCTCCAGAGTTACATTCTGAAGGATTAAGTGTCATTTTATACAACAAGAAGCTGTGAGATATTCATGGGCCAACTGCTTGTAGAGTTTCTGTATTGGTAACATCTAACATGGTTAGGAATGCATTATAAATGAGCGAGTAATGCACGGGTGCATTTGAAATGCACGAGCTATTTTAGAACGTGTTGAGGATTCAGCGCCTGGAAAAAGATATTTTTGTCTTTGACCCATTGCTGCAGATTAAGAGTCTTTTCAACTACATTAATGTCTTCTGTTTAAAGGTGCAGTAAGTGATTAACTAAACATGTTCAATATAGCTCTATATTCTGATAGTAATCATTGCTATATAGTGTTTGCTCAGTAATAGGCATCTCCCTGTCGCTCCAGCTCTTTTGTAAATAAAATGTTAACCAATCAAAAAGATAGAACTCATACAGGATAAACAAGTAATGACACAAAGAAATTAGCAGGCAAACTTGGAGCTGGAACACTAAAATGTATTGAAAATTAAAACATAAAATACTTTTTACTCATTTTACTCATTAACAGACAGAGTAAAATGCATTTTGTACTGTGTGTTTACAATGTCCAACATTAGTTTACATAATTCAGTGTTTGCAGTTGGCAGGACGCGAGGAATAACATTTAATACGGTTCACCTGTTTGCATTTGTGTCCAGAGAAAGGACTTTTGGAGATGCACTCTAGGCCAAAATGTAAAGTGACCTGTATGGATGAAATCCACAGAGGGGTGCCCTGGGCGCAACCATTACTGAGCTGTAGGCTACCATTAAGCACAGCTTTACACCTCAGCACTGAGCTACACCCATGGCCTACAGGGCCATGGAGCAGTGTCCTGTGTAGGCCAGCTGGTACACCTCAGTAATGGCTGCACCCAGGGCACCCCTCCATGGATTTGAGGCATGCAAAGTTTGATGCTGATCGGCCTTGAGATCAGCTGTGTGCAGAGGCACATCACATGCATACAAACATGGACACACACACGTGCGTGTGCATGCACGCACACGCACACGCATATGCACATGCACATGCACACACACACACACACACACACACACACACACACACACACACACACACACACACACACACACACACACACACACACGCACACACACACACACACACACACAGGGGCGAAGACCGACAATTCTGATGTTGTTCTTGATTAAGTCCAGGAACCTCCCCTTAGTTCATTCCTAATATTAATTAGGCCTACCCAATTATTTATTATTTTGATGAAAAGGCATGTACAGTAGCATCACACAGACAGGCATGAACCAATTAAGCGTGCACGTGTACGTACGCACACACACACACACACACACACACACACACACACACACACACACACACGCACACGCACACACACACACGCACACGCACACGCACACACACACACACACACACACACACACACACACACACACACACACACACACACACACACAGGAACACACACACACACACACAGGAACACAAACCCATGCACACACACACGCACACCCTCTCCTCCCACCCTCTTATCATCCATTTTCAGTCTCTCACCTCAGCCCCTATAGCACGTTGTAAGTCGCTATGGATAACTGTCTGCTAAATGCATAAATTGTAAATTGCTGAAATATTTAGGAAGCAACAAACAGGCCTCATATAAGCCCCTTCACATGAGGTGAAGATCTGCCTGTAGTTACAAGGTCTACTGGGAAGCATATAGAATGGATGGATATGGGTTAAGCCGGGTTCTTCACACAAACAGATTTCCTTTTCCTATCCCTGACTTGCCACTCTTGCATGGATCCTTTTTACAGAGGACATTTTGTCATATCTTAGATGTAAACTCAACTGAAGGTGATACATTAATTATGGGACTATATACTGTTTCATTGTGGTGTTTCTGTGTGCCAGCATGAAGTTTAGTAGTGCTGTTTTGGAGTCCGTGGGGGACCCGGGTGAGCCCGCAGAGGTGTGGGAGAACGATGGGGGACCCGGGTGAGCCCACAGAGGTGTGGGAGAACGATGGGGGACCCGGGTGAGCCCGCAGAGGTGTGGGAGAACGATGGGGGACCCGGGTGAGCCCGCAGAGGTGGGGGAGAACGATGGGGGACCCGGGTGAGCCCGCAGAGGTGTGGGAGAACGATGGGGGACCCGGGTGAGCCCGCAGAGGTGGGGGAGAACGATGGGGACCCGGGTGAGCCCGCAGAGGTGGGGGAGAACGATGGGGGACCCGGGTGAGCCCGCAGAGGTGTGGGAGAACCATTCAAGACTGAGACAAATGGGACCAAGACTGAGGGGGAACGAGACCAATATACCGAAATTCTTTCATCATTATGACTATTCCCAATGAAATCCCCCCACTAAGGCTCATCCCTGTCACTGCTGCCCACTACGGTATTGGGGAGGGTGGACAACCATTATGTCTCCCTTGATATACGGTATGTTGCTGCCAACCACAACTTTCTATGTGCCAGTGAGGAGTTTCACCGGGAAGACGTCCATAACGCATGTTGAGGAACAGCACTATATCCTTCCTCATTCCCCACTGAACAGCGGCAGGACCCACATAGGACCCACATTGGACCCACGTACGCCATTCCCATGCGTAACTGGAATGTATAATACATTGAGTAACGTCGAGAAAATGTTAGAACACTGATGACATATACTAGTACAGTATGCCTAGTACAACTCTGCATGTTATGACTGACGTGAGCCACAAGGGAATACCCTATGGAACTGGATGCACATCAGAGATGGAGAACAATTTAACTACCAGATCTGGGAAAAGGGAAAGGGGTATTTTTGTCACAGTATATATTTGCACAGACATACATTTGTGGAATTTGTCCTGTGCATTTAATCCTAACTGGTATTGCAGACAGAAAAGAAAGAATATTTGTTTCGCATGTATATGGTAAATGGTAACTGGTGCATTTATATAGTGCCTCTATCCAAGGCGCTTTACATAGATTGTGAATTCATTACATTCACCCACACATTCATACCGATGGCGGAGGAAACCATGCAAGGCACCAAGCTGCTCATCGGGAGCAATTAGGGGTTCAGAGTCTTGCTCAAGGACACTTCGACACTAACTCTGGGGAAGCCCGGGATCGAACCGGTAACTCCACCCCTGCCCTGAGCCACTGCCGCCCGTATATGTGCAGGAAAGCTCTCTCTGGCGTACAACTCCTTCTCCTTGACCTCTGCCTGTTTCCAAGCTGATATCTTCTCATTAAATCGTCAATATGACTATTGGTGTGGGATCATTTATATTCAGCATGCAGTGTATCATCTGTTAAGTATACATGAACAGTTTTTGTAGTCTTTCAGTAGTAGTACTACCATTACTACCCACACACACAAAACATGTTGCTACATGTTGTACAGCATTAGAATGTATTATTGTAATATTATATTCTTCACCGCATGTAAAGAGCGAAAGAAAGAAAGAAAGAAAGAAAGAAAGAAAGAAAGAAAGAAAGAAAGAAAGAAAGAAATAAGCACAACATTTCCATGTTGCCTCAATCAGCTGAGATGCAGCCTAGAGACTGTGACATCTCTACTTCATAGTGGAGTTCATGTTGTGTCAGTTTCCCCGCAGAGCTTCTCAGTCTGTCTGTGGGCCAAGGGAACTAGGGGGATTCCCTGGAGAAACACACTACTGGGAGGTTATTGAATTTGAAGGAAAGAGACAGCATAGAGGGGGCGGGGTGGGGGGGTTAGTGCAGGCACAGTGAGTTGCTAGAAAATGACTGCACCATAATCCCACCAAGGAAGCAATCTTAGTACAGAAATACATTTGTATTTTGCTCACATACAATAGCTCTTTCTTTCTTTCTTTTTTGTTTGATGGATCAGTTTAAATCAATGGGATTTATGCCGGGAGGTAAATGCAGTGGATGCTTGTCTTTTCCTGCCAGGCCTGGAGATGTTTTTTTTCCTACTCCCCGTCTCGTCACATTGCTCCATCACATATGTTCACATGAAGATCATTTGCTGTTCTAATCGCATTTGCATTCAAGCATTTCACTTTCAGCCTTGATGAATATGTATGTTAAATGAATTCCTTCATGCTGCATTGTACACTCTTTGTTCACTTTTATGACCTCCCTCTATGGGTATTACAATTTAAAATGTCGAAATATTCCCATTCTCTTCAACTTCAAAGGCAGCTATTACATAAGAAAGATGCAAGCTAGTTTTTTTTTCTTTTTTACACTTTACCATATGTTTGCACTCTCTATACAGTAGGCTAAATAACAGCATTGCAAAGCATACACATTTTGTGAATACATGTTGAAACTTAGAGTAGCCTGAAGGTGTTTTGGTACAATTGCTTTCATGTCATTCCTTGGCTCCAGGTTCTGCTCTTCAGAAAACAATCCTTGGCAGCTCAACTTGTGACTACAATGCAGCTGTTGTCGCCTGTGTGTGTAGCCATTTCATTTTGCAGCCCCTTTAGCAATACATCCAGTGTATCTCAAAGGGACCAGAAAGACCTCTGGAGACCGAGATGGACAGCCAAGCACAATGATACTTGAGGAAATTAGGCTGCGTCGTGTCCCCTAAGACTCTGGGAATGTACAATATCTGCCCTTTATTGCCTTAACACTTCATCTAACAAATAATTCAAATTCATATAGCTGCATGCTTGATGCATTTGTTATTACATGAGTCCCCTGAGGCTGCTGACTTGCGATGTGCTATAAATCGGACGTGTATAGCAAGCAGTGGACATCTGTGACAGGATACTATAATAAAGATTATGTGTGGCAGTTAAAACTATTGCATTGTTTAAAATATATGAAGCAAATAAGATGTCAAGTGGCATCCATGACAATAAACGGATAAACTGAACAACGACATAAGAATATAAATAACACACACAAAAGAAAAGAAAGAAAACTATGCAGAGCGGGAATAATGATTCAGAAAGCTATTATCTGTTCCATATCATCGTCTTGTAACTGTAGCCCATTTAATCTGTGCACAGTTAGTTACACAGTCACACTGAGGGTGAGCTGCACCAACAAGAATTAAATTAAACATAGCTTAGTGCCTATTAAGGATTTGTTGATCTAGGGTTTAATCCGATTCCAGTTGCATTGCACCATTACATTTTAAGCGTTGCTTTACAAAACCTTTACCAGTGACAAAGCATTAACGTGTGATTAAAACCTTGACCTACGGTTAATTTTTATTTTCTTTCACGATGGATTAGCCAGTTTAAACAGCAACAATGCCATCCTCTTGAGACAAAACATTAGCCTTACTTTTTCCATTTTTAGAGGAAATTGGCAACCTTAAAAGTAACTTTTGTAGGCAAAGAATAAATTAACAGTATAGTGTAGCGGTAGTTTAATTGCAGACCTGACAAAAAATATAATGTCATTACAGATGTGTTGAATCACCACATATTCAACATTGAGGAACTCAACCATATAATACAGTGTACGCTGCCATTTTGGACATTTAAAAAAATCACCCCTATTAGAAAATGTAATCTGAGTTTAAAGTAGTGGAGCAACAGCCAGGTTGATGTATGGCTTAAAGTAAATCTGATTATTTTTAAACTAGGTTTAAAGTTTTGCGCAACTGGATTAATATATAAACCTTGATTAGATCCAGGTTAAATATTAATCTGTGTTGGTGCAACCCAGCCAGTTGACCATAGAGGATTATAGTGTAGTGCACTGTAGATGTTATTGAGGTACTTTCTTTACTATATGTCCAAATCTCCTGACAGAATGACATGTAGACAAAACCTCCAATAACTGACCCAACTTCACGGTGAGATGGATTGACACTATGTGCATTGGAGATGTTTAGTAACCTGGGATACAAACAGACCTCTTTTTTCACCCTTTGCTTGTTTTAGCCCATTCTGGGCGGGAACCCCTTTTGGTTATGTTATAATTTAGCTATTGAAAAATAGCAGATCTACAAGCTCATAGTGCGCCACCGAGTGGCGCGCTACGAGCTTGTAGGTCTGCTATTTTTGAGAAATCGTGAAAATGTGGCTCAAATTTGGAATATATATATTTTCAGAACGAACCTGGAACAACATATATTCAGATGGGGGTCGGAGGGCAATTACATATCATTTTTGGGGGTCCTTGACATGAAATATTGAGCACCACTGATACAGAAACATAGGAATTTCAGAAAACTGTCAGAATTTAGAAGACATTTTTTAAATTTCAACGTCAGGCGTGAAATCGCAGCGCAAGAGCTAATCAAACATGCCATAGCAAATTTGTGGTAAAATTGCACTAATGTAAAGAGACTGGGAAAATGTATTTAGGCTGTTACCACTTTGTTTTGCCGATTAGAGGATGTAATCAAGGGATCGTGAATTACTGTATAAATGCCTCCTCTTAGTCAATTAGTAATTAGTAAATATGTAAGCTATTCGTAATTAATGTTTTGATCCTCATGTATTTTAGGTCAATAAGTTAGTTTACATTTATTCCATGTTGTATGACTTATTTCTGTGCCCAACTCTGGCATTAAACAAATCATGAATATGACCTAATATGATTGAAATGAAACACTATCTAATGACAATATTATGAATTCATAGCACCATAAAGTGAGAAAGATTTTGTTGTTATATAATTTTCTTTTTAGTCACGTTTCTGCATTTTTGGGCATTAATATTAATACATGTATACACTATACAGAATATTTGTTTAGTTTTTTCATTAATATAACTTTGACATAACGATTTTAAGGTACAAATGTTACCTAATACTGTATAAACAACACAGTCAACAAATACAGTATAGTATAGTGTGTGTATGTCAGTCTCACTATATTCATTCAAATAAAAATGAAATTAAAAAACAGAATGCAACAAAAACACAATTATTGTATTGATGTCTTTTTCACTTGTTTTATAAAAATGTCACGCAATAACTTATGTGAAACATACTTTTTTTTTAACTTGTTAAACCCATTTCTCTTTTAGTTAATAGTGGAGTTCTGGATGAAATCACAACACAAGAGGACAAAAGTTGGACCGTACTGTATGCTTTTGAAGGCAGTATAAGAAGTTACTAAACAGAGATAATATACCTCTCAGTCATTATATGTCATTGAAGTCACAGTATACAATAATGTGTTTCATTTTCAGATTTTGAGGATGCACAATCTTCAAAACTGCCTGAATTAATGCCTTGAAAAGTGCCATTTAGTAACAGTACACAAAGACCCAAATCAGTATCACATAATACAACCAACAGTTGAAATAAAAAGAACACAAAATGATTTTCTTTTCTTTTTTTGTATTAAGAAATCAATGTTTTCTAATAGTTTTATGCTGCTCTGTAACTCCTTTTAAGAAGCCGTCTTCGTCAAACAGTAGGTCTACCGCTTACCTTTATAGTACCAAAGGGTCAATCCACCATTAGACTTTAAGCTCACTTTTGATTTCTTGTCTTGCAATTGGACGTTTCATATAATGTGATAATTCCTTTCATTATGTTTTCCTTGCAAACAAACCAAGGAATAGCATCTGGGCTGGAACATCCATAAGCGAGAGGGACATGCAGTGCATATGATGCACATATGCCTCCACTCCATCTGTGGCCCACACCTCTGTGACATTCACTATTAGTATTAGTATTGTAAAGGTTCTGCTGGGAGATAATTATGGACAAATAAATGCACATCAATATTGTGACAATGTTATCGTAATGTGATGATAATACAGTATATTAATTTTGAAAATGTTCAAAAATAGCAAAAAAGATATCTATCTACAAGCTCCCAACAACACATCAATGCTATGCATTGTGAACTTGTGAGCTTGCAGATCGGCTATTTCTGAATATTAATAGGGCTCAAGTGATTAAAACCAGGACAAGAACTTTGTGTCATATCACAACATGATGTCTAAGTCCCAGATGGTATCTAGTCTTATATCACAATCACAATATTGATAATATTGATATATTGCCAGCACCCCTAGTATAGAGGTACAAAGTAAGGTTGTCCAAAACGTCCAGTCCCATTATTACAATCCTACATCAAAGTGAGCACACGGTATGTGTGAATAAAGGTCGGTGTGCCTCCTGTGAAGAAGCATCGAGTTATACAGTATATCTATACCATGACTGCACTTAAACATCACACGGCCCTTCTTCATCTTTACTTAAACCACCAGGCGGGGCAGTAATGACGATGATCATTCATTACTATCAAGAATTTGTTTCAAGTAATGAAGTCAAATCTCTGCTCACATGAAAGGAGACACTTATCACTGCCAAAGTAATAAGTACCAGCATCGGAATCAGCATCAAAACCCTAGCCAAGTGCATGTTAACAGTGCTTTTATTATATGGAGCAGCTTACCCTCACACACAGCACGCAGGAGCTTTCTAATACGCTCTTTGAAATCTGATGGCACAGATACCAAAATGTAGCACATCAAGAGAGCAGCCATATGTTGTGTTTTTAGGCTTCATTTATATTCTAGTAGTGTCTCCGTAGGGCTACAGTTGAACCCTGCGCAGAAGATCCGTCTGGTGGGTCACCCACATTTATTGTGGAACATGATTTTGAAAGACATCCGGAGCCAACCATGCTGGTACGCCATTAAGAAAATTGTGAGCTTTGTTTAATTTTTTAAGCAGTTATTCAGAGTTGATAAAAATTGGCTTATCTGGAACGTTGCTTTCTGTTTTCAGGATTGTGGGCAATAAATAGAAAGCATTGTGGTGTGCACTCCAAGATGTTTCAAAATGTTCTTTTCATATAATAACATTAGTCATAACAGTAGCCGTAAGACTACAGACAAACAGAAGTACAATATGGTTCTGATGCCATTAGTCATACTATCAATCATCTACAATTTGAATCCATATTCTCCACTGAGAACAGGCTCATTGTTAATAACCACCACAGACAGCTACTTTTATGTGAGGTGTGTGTGTGTGCGCGCGTGCGTGCGTGTGTGTGTGTGTGTGTGTGTGTGTGTGTGTATATATAAATATGCAGGAAAGTGTAAGAGTGCAACAAAAAGTATAGCAACATAGTCAGAATAATGTGATGAAAATTACTACAATAAGCTTATGATGCTGTTGAAAATCTGTTTTTTTGAATGTCCATTGAACTGAAATATGGCTGTGTGTCCCGTTTGTGCTCAATTGCAACAAACATTTTAGACACCCTTGATCCATAGCATCTTCTACCCAAAATAGGTCACTTATTTTTCAATCCATCCCGCATGGTTTCAACATAGTTAACCCATTAATACCGGGAAAGCATCTGTGATTTTAACGTGTGACAGCTTGTACTGTACAGTCCATGTACTATTTCTGAAAATGTTTTAAAAATCTTTAAAGTGTGAGAACTACTGATTTAGAAGGCATTCGTAGAATCGGCCTCCGGTCTTAATGGGTTAATAAGAAAGTATAGACCTGCAGAGTAGTGGAGAGTAATGCGTTTGGGTGAAATGTTCCTACTTTAAGATTAAGGTCAGTTATCTTTGTGGGGAGAAAAATACAAACTTCGCAAAAGCCACTTAAGTGGCAGTAGAGCTTCAAATGAGAATGACTAAAAGTCTGTCAGCACGTGTTAATAGAGCAGATGCCAGATCACACCTATCATTACCAAGATGACTAATGGCTAAACCACAAACCATTACATTCAAACCAGGTTTAGTACAGAGTCCTGAATAATGCCATACTCCTCACAACTGTTAATTTTGTTGTCCTGTGAAAAAAGCACGCACACTGTATCTTACTTGTAATTAAAACATTTTGTTTCACAACATGTTTTGGTGGCAAGTAAGGAAGGTCTGCCTACTTCCTATAGGCCAATATATCAGACCTGGTGAAGACCCAGAGCGGTTGAAACGTTGTTACTTGAAACTAAAAAAATCCATTTCTACTGGGATCTACAGTGTGCAGACTTCTCTAGTACATATTGTACTAGGGAATTATTATTGTTGTTGTTAGCATCTGAAAAAGTTTTTGTTGGGATGTGCGTGCTTCCCCATGGACTGTGAATTTCCAAGTAACGGCCAAGCTACACCAGGCTTTTCTCGCGCGTTTACCCTAAACGCGCGGCCCGCGCGTGCGTTTTTTAAAATAGGACTGGACCTAAATTAAACGCACGCACGGGAGAAAACGCGCGAGAAACGCGCGAGAAAAGCCTGGTGTAGCGTGGCCGTAAGGAAGGTCCACTCTCACACATTTGTTTGACTGCCTGTTGGGCTCCGACCTGGCACAGAAATTATTCAGCAAAGCTGGCTTGTTACTTATAAATTCAAACGTATTTCTCTGCCATATTGACCCTCCACAACCCAATATATGATCGATTTATTTCACACGTAATGATACATGGCTAGACAACTGTACACATTATATCAAACTAACAAAAATAAAGGAGTACATAGTTGAAACGCAGGAAGCGTAAATGGCATTTAACATATGAAAGTTACACTGTAAAAATGTGGATCGTACAATTGTCATACAACCAAACATTACTATTATTATTATACTGTACATTTCCATTCATTCCGATCATCCACAAGATGGACGTCAAATCCCTTCTTAGATGCTGCTATTAAGATATACGTGTCAGATCGTCCTTGTGACAGCATTTTATGGCATGACCATGGTAACCATGAGCAAGGAGGTCATATCAAATTCCTCACTAAAAGCAAATAACTGGCTACTGATCTGATTCAAATAACACATTGTCAACACTTTACTTTGCCCATACAGGTCTTTGCATTGTATTACCTTACTGTGTTTGTTTGTGAAACATCATTTTACCTTTATTTGATGCTGGCATTTAAGTATCAGAGCTGTCGATAAAAAAAAAATCCAAGTTAGCTGGCTTTTACAAAATACATAATATACTCTCAGAACACAAAAGTTTGTAATGGTCACTGCTGAAGCAACAGACAAAGGTTTGTCAAACAGATATTCGCATTTACCATCCTACAACCTAGATGGAGGGTATGTCACAAAAGCCAATTCATAGATTCACAATGAGTGTTGCAATTGAGCCCTTATGTTTCTGAGAAGTAGCCAAACTCAAAACATGTTATCGTATAACCAACTTTCACAATCGTCGTCCCCTGATTATTCACAAAGAAACAAACTATACCAGCTTATACATCCGCCCCCAAAATATCTCTGCATTGGAGTCTGCAATGTTACATATTCAAATGAAAATATATTTATATCATTTGTGGAATTTTCACAGTAGTTTGTACTGCACTGTACCTTTTGTCCTATTATCTGCCTACATAATTTTCACCTTGAGGGAGTCTTTTTTTCAGTCACATGAGAGTGTATGTTTTCTGTCGAAGAGAAATGTCTTGAATTCTGCTCTGTAATGTCTGAGCTCTTCAGTGTGGTGAATGCTGTGCATGTCTTTTCATCTCGGCTGGCCAACAACAACTTGGGGATTGAGCTACAGTACTTGGAAAGGCTATTTTTTTTCTTTTTCCCTATGAGAATACAACTTGTAGAAACCGCAAGAAACATTTGCTTTGGCACAGATTTACATTGTAGTAATGTCCATTCCTTTAAACACCATGGCCTGTGATCGTTACTACAAACACAAGTGGGCCATTGTGATAATCCTTGGCTCAGTACACTGTCACTGACCAGTCTATGTGTTTGTGTATTGCCGTGTCAGTCTATCCTCTCCACTGGTGTAATGTCAATGCACTCTAGTGTTTAATCGTTCCGCGCATAAACCCTGCCATCAATCCCCTCTCTGTTTTTGACTCTTGCTCTCCCTTCCCCTCTCTCTCTCCACTCTTGCTTTGTTTTCAGATCTGGGTTTCTTGGACGTTTTCCTTTGAGCCCCCCTTGAAGAGAAGAGGCTCCATTTGGGGATTCTGGTTCTGGCCCATGAAACCCTTGATCGATCCATGTAATCCCATGGTGGGCATTGGGAGAGACATCGGCAGGGGAGGGGACATGGAGGTGGGGCTCATGGTGTTGGCTCCGTTGCCAGACGTGGCGAGCAGATTTGCCGTGGAGATTGGGACTGATGTACAGGAGATGGGCATGTCCAGGCCTTGCTGGTTGCACTTGAGGATGCCCCCGGTTCCCAATCCTTCGCTATTAATGCTAAGACCCATCACATTGTTGTTGAAATGATGGGACTTGTAATAATGGTTGAGCGTGTCCGATCGGCCGATGTTGGGGAGGTTGACGATTTCCGGGTGATGTCTCCGCAGAGTTCCATCTCCTCCACCACAGGATTGCATGGTAGATCCACCCGAGATGCCACTTCCGGTGCCAGCTCCGATTTCATCTTCCACGTTGATAATCTCGATGGCTCGGGCCGGGCCATGGTGCTTATGCATTTGGTGCTGCTTCCTAAGCTTATAGAACACCACCAACATCACGGCAGCCATAAAGGTAATGGCCACAAAGCAGCCAATGATAATCTTAGTGGTTTTCATCACATCATCTAGACCTGGAATATTAGTTACATCCATTATGGACACAGTCACTGCCTTTTCAGTTCCAGCTCTGTTGGCTCGTGGGGACAGCGAGGACAGACCAGAGAGGGAGGGCGTTATGGTGACCCCTGGCCGGCCGTCCAACACCCGTCCCGAAACAGTAGGACCCGGGAACTCTATTAACGTCTCATTGATGTACTGCCTCGCTGAATTCTCTTCTTGTACTGTCTCCACAGTCTCCACGGTCACCGTGGTGAAGTAGCTGTATGCGTTGGTGGGGTCAGAGGCAGACACATTAAGGACGGCTGTGGCTGTGGTATTGCCGGCGGAGTTAGTCACCATGCAGGTGTACTGGCCAGTATCTTGCACGGTGACGTTGGTGAAGTTAAGTGTTCCGTCGTGGAGCACCGAGATCCGCACTCGGTACGATCCGTGGGTCATCAGGGTGCCATTGGGAGTGAGCCAGTTCACAGACGTCATGGAGGTGCCAGTGCGACATTTCAGCTCGGCGGCCATGCCCTCCGTGACGTTGAGGTCAGTGGGCGGCTCCACGATCACCGGAGCATAGCAGGTGAAGTGACTCTGATCCAGCTCCCCGATGTACCTGCCCTTCAGTCCTGGGGGGGCGTGGCAGCGGGCACAGCATGTGGTATTGCTGGGCACCGTCTCCTTCAGCCACCAGCTGAGCCACAGCACATCGCAGTTGCACACCCACGGGTTGTGGTTGAGGTGCACCCTCTCCAGCTGGTGCAACGGGGTGAAGAGATCATGGGGCAGGGAGTGCAGGGAGTTGTGGGAAAGGTTGAGCTCCTCCAGGTTCTTGAGGTCATCGAAGGCGTTGCGCTCGATGACCGACACCCTGGAATGCATCAGCCACAGTTTGCGTAGCGACACCAGGCCCTGGAAGGATCCAGGTCGCACTATCCCCAGCTGGTTCCCAGACAGCTCCAGCTCCTCCAGTCGCACCAGCGGAGTGAGGTTGGGGATGTCCTTCAGGCCACACATGCCCAGGTTCAAGAAACGCAAGTTGACCAGACCCTCAAAGGCGGCCTCGGAGATGAAATCCAGCTTCCTGAGTTCACCAAGGTCGAGGCGACGCAGAGAGGGAACGCGATGAAAGGCGAAGGCAGGCAGCGTCTCGATGGGGTTGTTCCGTAGCCATAGCTCCCGTAGCTTGCTGAGGTACTCAAAGGCTTGCGACGGAACAACTGTAAGACGGTTGTCAAACAGCTCCAGCGTGTTGAGGTTTGGAAGCCCATTGAAAGCTCCCACCTCAATCTGTCGGATGTGGTTCTTAGAGAGCTGCAGGATTTCCAGGTGCCGAAGATGCTTAAATGTGTCAGACTTGATCACCTGATATGGGCGACAAATACAAATTGGTTTAGTAAATAGTAAATACACATACTATTAGTATCACCAAGTGTAATCCTTTTTTAACCTTATTTGTTTTGTTTGTCCTGCATGCAGGCCAAAGCCATTTAAAGGGCATTTTTAGCGATGTTCAATGTACAGTAAATCCCACTTTTCTGATGTGAAGAATTCAAAACTATAGTGTGGCAAAAAAGTAGTATTAAGTAGTATAAAGAGTATTTCACCACAAAATGTTGACGTCATGAAAGGCTAAAACGATGACTTTAAGTGCATCATATCACGTTATTGTTTCACAACCTCAACATTTCACAGAGATATACAGATGCACATACGTTTTTTATTTTATTGCCATGTAATATGTAGGTTTTAGGTTAAAATTGGTGATGTTTTTGGGGCGCCCGCTGGCCAAGTGGTCCAGGCGCATGCCATATAGGCTTTGGCCTGACAGCGCGTCCCGTTCATGACGACCTTTACTGCATGTCTCTCCCCTTCTCTCTCTCCCTCTTTCCTGTCTATTTTCACTTGATACTATCAATAAAGGCAGAGAAGCCCAAAACAAATCTTAAAAAAAAAAAAAAAAAAAAAAGTGATGTTTAGCTTTTAGAGACCATGTTTACCTGAATGGTATTCTCCTGTAGATTGAGGTATCTTGTGTTCTCTGAAATACTGTCAGGTACTTGATCGAGAGTCTTCCTCGTACAGATGACACGGCTCGCCTGATTGGAGCAGGTACAGGGGCTGGGGCATGGGGGTGCGGCCTCTGTTAGCTGAGGTCCATGGTTGTGGAACCATAACAAGAGCTGGACCAACCAGAGGAGGGGGGAGGGGGCACAGGGGCCGGTCACCATGACAACACGCATGGCAACTGAGTCATGACCCGCCCCTATTCCAATGATGTCTGTAAGTCACCTCCAAACTCGGAAAATTAAGTGCTTTCGTCGCTGCTCATTATTCTACGCTCCCATTCTTGAATTTTTGCTTCAAGCAGTCCCTTTCAAATACTGTGTGAAAGAGGGCGATGTAATATTGAAAACTCAGCCTGTTTATCATTAATGGATTCTCATTTTACTTTGCACATATTTGTTTGAATATCAAACACCTTGTATTTTTCAGCATGTCAATTTAGGGAACTATGAATTTAGTTCCCATGACATTTATTGGAGTAGAGAAAATGATGGGGAGGGACTTGCTCTTGAAAGAGATGTCTCTGTGGAGGTTGAGGCTCGTCTGGGGGAAGAGAGAGAGAAAGAGACAGGGAGAGGGTCAAATAAGTACATTGTGCAGTAAGACTTAACATATTGCACTAGCATATAGTTATACAATACATGCAAATACACTCAGCCTAGAATGTAAGTCAGAACAGCTTAGGGTGCCATTGTCATGTGAATGCAGTCTATCATGTAGTGAATGTGCCAGACCGCATGGAAAGCCAAGATGGGTTTTAGTGTTAAGACTAAAGCAGTGGCTCTCAAATCCTGTCCTGCAGTCTAACTGGTGAGTCAGCTGCCATTTTATTCTCAGGTTGAGGTAAACATCTGGGTCACGCAAAAACAATTCTAAGAGCTCAAGCTGGATCATGAACGCTGCAGTAGGCCCATTAAGATGACATCAACATGGATTTTAGCCCGGAGTCTTACCCGAGTTTCATTGCATACACAGCTAAGTCCTGAGTGTTATATTAGCACTCAGGACTTTACTGCGTATACTGGCTAGACACACAAGCCCGTTTAAAATAAACAATTAATACACAGAGATATCACATGCCCTCTAAAAGGAAATGTGTGTGTTTGCGCGCATTCACACACACACACACACACACACACACACACACACACTGCATTGTTTTTGTTATGACTGCGCCTACGTTGTCTGGTTAGGACAGGAGGCCCACCGATGATGGTGTTGACATACTGTAATGTGTGCATAGGGGTCATTGCACGCACGCACGCACGCACGCACGCACATTTTAAAAGATGATGGAGAGCTATTTTTTTTCCCAAAAGCATTTTCCATAATTAAATGCAATGAAAATGAATTGCTTGTCACCTCTTTGCTATCTGCTCTGTTTTAGACAGGTGAGAGATGAGGATTATAACACAATTTACACACATCTGCTAATCCTGGGGTATGGTGCATTTAACCACTTAAACCGTATATATAGTAGACCAGGTTCCCCCAGGGCTCTATATACTACATTTTTCAACACTACACCAAATCCCTTTGTCGGAAATAGGCAATCTATAAGCTCACAAATTGCCGCAACGCCACTCAATATTGACGCGGGTTCATGTGGTTTAAGTTACGTTGAGATCAAATTTCACCTCAAATGTTGAGTCTAACGTGGGGTTTTAGCCACAAAGGTGACATTGATAGAACTGTACTTGACACTAGTCTTCATAGCCATGTGGTAGAATGACCATGTATTACAGCACACCTATCAACCTGTCTGATTGCGTGATTTGACCAACTCGATTTATGGTTCTGACCAAGCAATCTGTGACCTTGGAGATCTGCTATTCTCATTAAATGTTCACCCCAGAATAGAGACGATATAGGGTTCATGTGGTTAATTAAGAGTGGTCTGCCATTCAGCTAGATCAGAGAAACCTTTTTGTGCAAGTCCCAAAAGAGAAATTATACGTTTGCCCGGGACCCAAACTAGTGAAAATAGCAGGTATATTTTAATTGGGTATATCGCAATTATTCGATTTATTTGATTTATGGAATCTTTTTGAAAAATGTTGGAATTGTTTTTAATTGATGAAAAGATGTGAATTTATTTTTTTATTAAACATAAAATCTTTTTAAATAACTATATAATCAACAAAACAGTGAGCTATAATGCTTGGAGTGCACCTTTGTACCATCAACTATACATTTGTATTGTGCCTGTGTCTCACCGCAGGTCAGGCTTTGGTGATGCTGCCACTTCTAGATGCCTTGTTTTAGAACCCCGGAAGGACTCCTTGGGGGATCGTGAAGTGTGGCGGAGTTGGAGGGTTCTTATATAGCCTACTGTAGTAGTTTGGGGAAAAGCTATTTTTAGTATCCTTGGGTAGGGAGCACTTCAATAAAAATATTTTGTGATATTTGAATGATCACTTATTCAATATACCTAGATTATTGTGCACCAGGTTAGGTCTTTGATTATCAACTGGTATATTTTACTATCTGTAGGTAGGACAAGCCTGGTACTGTAGGGGAAGTAAGCAGGAGGCTAGGGCGGGTACAGGCTTTAGTTGAGACACACTACGGCCTGGGCCATGGCTCAGTGGTCCAGGCCCCTTGGCTGGCAACCCAGTCTGGCAGTGTGCCGCGGGTTCGACTCCCGATCCCGACGGCCTTTATTGCATGTCTTCCCCCCATCTCTCTCCCCATTTCCTGTCAGCCTACTGTCTGTCCCTCCATAAAATATATAAAATAAAGGCAAAAAAAAAACAGTTGAGACACACTATTGGTCCGACTGTCATTAGACCGACAACCTAGCTCTAGCCCTAACCCCCGACCGCATGTCCGACCGTTGTTTCTGCATGTCGGTCCGTTGGTGTGTCTAATCTGCATGTGCATCCCGACTAGGGCTGGGAAAATAACAGAAAATAATATCAAAACTGATATTTAGAACCAACAACCGACTTTATCTTGCTCATGTACGTAGGTTGTCGAAGAAAGGTTTTTAAATATTTTATACCCAAATTAACACAAAACGATGCAAAAAAATGATTATTTTATAATCTACAGTACCAAATTGATTAACCACATAACCCTGATATTATACTTTGTTCGTACAGAAATAGCAATCTACAAGAGATAGCTTGAAGATTAAGCTTGTAGTAGACAGAGCTTGTAGATCTGCTATGAGGAAAACATTTGGAATAACCGGGATATTGATTTGAAATTATATCGCCCACCCAGCTCTACAGGAGGTTGGAGCTCTTGGAGATCAGATCATACCAGACCTTGTTGGTAGAGACAGGCCAGATTGTGGTCTCCTGCAGAGGGCTCCACATTTAAAGGGCACAGTCTGAAAAGTGTGGATTTTAATTTGCTTACACTTTTTTTTTCTCTTTTCTTTTTTGTTGTTGTAGTTTTTTCCCACTCATTTGGCCGTTCTATCTGCATGGTACATTTATTTCATGTTAATTCACTGCTAGAAAATAAATAAAACGAAACAAAAAAACAGCAGGACTGCAGGACCGTTTCAAAGAGCTCTTTTTATGTGGCTGAGCTATACTTTGTCAACCTTAACATAGTGTCTCATATCTAGTTAAGAATGTGTTAGGTTGGATGGCCTGACTCGTTATACAAATGCCTAATGACGTCAGATGCAGAGGTTCATGGCCTGCATGATACAGCAGTGGAGTAACATTAAAGCTCAGGTTATGTTATGCAGAAATTATGCAGAAATTACAATATTCTGCGATAGTGTTTTGGTCCTGAAACCATGCTGCCTGTACACACAATTCACACAGTTGTAAGCTGGCCATAATCACACAAAATTCCCATGGACTGAGTGGATAAATCCTTGCCAAAAATAAAACAATGACAGAATTTTGAGCAACAAAGGAGGAGGATTGAAAACATGAAATTCCTTTGATTCCTTGGACCACAGAATGCCATTTCAATGCAATTAATACGCAATTTGAGTTAATTGAGTCTTGTCATAATTTGTGTGGCAGACAGGAAGACATGCCAAATCGCCACAGCACAATGTAGATAAATGACTGATGAGACAGAGACAAATGCAAATGATGAGTTACACACCTACTGTAGTACAGAGAGAAATGGCTGCTACAGCTAAGACTCCCCAAATATAGAAGATTTGGTCAAGTGGCTGCCCAATTAATGCTTCCGCCACAGAGATAAACTGCTCACTGCGTGTTCAAACACTTTCTACCTACTAAGTACCATCCTGTCACTAAAACCTGTCCCGTTTGATCAAAGGGGACAAGCTATTAGGCTACTTTTAGCTCACCAAGTAAAATGCTGTCACTTTTTGGGGGAGAGACTTTTTGACGACCCTTTGGATTTCTCCAGCATTTTACACCATGATAGACATGGTGTTTTAAAAGGTTTAATGGCAGCCCTTAGCATCCCCTCTCCTATGCAGCGGATGCATGCGCTCCTAGAAACATGGTTGCTGTGGCAACCAGCTCACTCACCATCTTGTGTTTCAGTGTCCAGTGCCCTGTTCTACAATACTGTACTGTATGTGACTAACCTTAATTGTATGAACATCAGTCACACTAAAATTGTAAACGAGTGAAAAGAATTGGAGTTGAACTTAATAATTGAATGAATTTCCTTTTCAAGCTTTTTGCATTTTTTGCCTGACTGATGTTAGTTTAAAATCCTGCACTACAGACCAACAGACAGAAAAGTGAAAACTGCTGTGAGGTTATATATGAGGATTAAATATTTCTTTACTTTAAATCTGTCTTCGAGTAAAGAGATTTTATTAGCAGGTATCGCAAACCTAAATATACCCTTCCAAAAAGTCCACGGATTCAATCCACAAAACAACATGTAGAGTATGAGCTTGAACTTTGGCCCTCATTTAGACAACAAAAGGAATAAATGCACCACAGATCTTATGTACAAAGGCTGAGGACTGGGTCAACAACCGACTTAACATTGTGGTGAGAACATTTACTTAAAGCAGCCATTAAGAAAGCTCATAAGGGAGTCTATGCTAAATATAGATTTTTTTTCAAATGTCCCACTCCATACATCCCTTTAACACTTCACTAGCAAATGCATGTACTGTACGTACGCATGCATGTGCACACACACACGCGCGCACATCCACATTTTACACCCGGTATAATTGCAAAATTGTGTCAGTTTCTTTTTCATAGCCCTCATTATGCTCATTTCCTTGAGGACTCTCATCCCCACTCTGCAGTGTCTGCACCAAACAGTCACACTCAGTTATTGTTGTGCATCCCATAAATTCACAATGTCAGATTTGTTTTTGTGTTTTTCTGAGTGGCTTTCTCCATTCAAATGTATGATCCTCATCCATGACTTGACAGTTCAAAGGATGATCTCTGAAAACAAAAACACCTCAACACACAGAGATAATCAGTTGATTATGATATCACTGTTTCTCAATGTCTGGTCCGGGGCTATACCAGGATACCAGGGGCTATACCATTTGGATACCAGGTATCCAAATGGACCCTTATGGGTTCTGTAACTGTCTACAAATGGATATATTTGACATCTTATTGGGACACCAATCTACACTGTAAAATTATTGGTGTTCATTTAACTCTGAGAATGCACAAATGGAACCAAATTGACCTGTAATTTATGTGTCCATTCGGTTCCATTTGTATACATTGTCAGAAGTGGGGTCATTTTGGACCCCTTTGTCCCCCAGACTCAATGTTGAGAATTCAATTCATGTTGAGGATTACCGTATATGCTTACTTTGGCCAGTGATCCCACAAATGGAGGAATTTGTTTTAAGAGCAGACAGAAATGCTGTGTATCTATTGCATCTATTTGACATCCTGCAAACCAAAATAAGCAGGCCTGCAACCCTTGAACCTTACAGTGGTTGTGTATTGTGATGTTATTTTGAACAGTGCCAACCCACCTCTCATTCTCACACAACAAAAGTGGTTAGAGAGTTAATTATGGTAAAAAACGTTAATGGACATCCTTGAAAATATATGGATGCTTCCAATAATTCCGAATAACAAAAGGCACTTTATACGGTACTGTAGGCTTCGATATTTAAAAAATATATGCCTTTTTTTTCTATCAGCAGTGGATCTCCTGCATCTTCTATCAAACCAAAGGTTTCGGCAACTAATTATTGCCCATCTCTGATATTTCTCTTGGCAGGTCGGAAGGTGTGGAAATAGCAATGACCTTTCTCGGCGATGCATGTCAAAAGAATAAGCTACAGTATCAAATGCCATACCTGGAATGAATCAGCAAACAGTCTTGTTATTGTATTAACTCACCCTCTAAATGTTGTGGATCTGATACTGTAGATACACTACATGACAGGAGGCGAAGAACAATGTGCATGACTCCTCATGGCTTAGAGATTGTATTAATGTTCTATAGGGCCTGTTACCTACCAATATTAGTGTTTTACTTTCACTTGACTGAAATCAATGGGGGTTTTTTTTTCACTCTGCATTTTTCTTATCCCTGATCTTAGCCCTTTGCTCATGTCAATAGCCGGTTGCAACGGTGTAGATATTGATCTATTCAATCAGGCCTAAGAGAGAGCGCTCAGTCGTGAAAAGACAAATTAGCTGCAAGCTGCTGACCAATTGCTACAACCCAATCACATCATTGTAATGGCATGACTCTATCAATGGCTCATTCCCCACAACTGGAATCATTAGGGTTTATTATGCAGAGGCGCAAAAAAAAATATATAATTGTGGCATGGTATTTAACCTGCACTTAAACCCCATGCATGAGCATCCGTCGTGGGGAAAGCTTTCGTAGATCTACAAGCTCACAGCTTGTCGATCGGCTATTTTCAGCTAAAGCTTTCCACACACCAACAGAAAACAGAAAAATACACTAGTACAGAGCCCTGAGGGACTCCACTCAACCATATGGGGTTATTAAGTGGTTAATAAACATTTAGGGATTGAGGCATGTGGGCTGTTATCTGCTATAGCCTTCACACAAGGCCCAATTAGACCTCACGTATTTACAGCTGGTCTAGGAACACAAAGCGACTCACAGGTGCAGCAGGGCTAACATCATCTACTGTAACTATGACAACACTAAATTGATTCAGAACGTGGGAAATCGAGATAGGACGAGGCGCTATTCTCCAGTATTGTGGGAACTATAGTATACAATTATTTGAAAATAAATCAATCAAATCAACAAAATCATTCCCGTTTTCATTCTTGACCAGTGATATAGTCTAATATGTCATAATTTATCAGATATATCTAGCCTAATCATGGGGGGGGTCATTGCAATTCATGGACTAATAACGAGTCAAACCATTCGTTTATAGAATAAAACCGCACAATCTCTTCTTGGCATGAAGCTCCTAGGATTATATCTCTTATACAATTCCGTTATAACAGAATGGCCTTATTCATCTATGCAGCTGCGCTTCGCTACGGCGCACCTTCTCTGGAACGCAATTGAAATTCTGAATAGGCCTAATTCTGCACATGCTGCTGCATTACAAAATGGCTTGCATCCATTCTCTCTTTTTCTGGGTAATGACAACACCATTGGACAAAAATATATAACAACAACGACAACAATAATACTGTATAGCCTTAATCTTTTGTGGAAAAACAATGTCAGTGGTTTAGTGTGTCATTAGTATGCTTACATAAATGTATCATTTGATTTCCAACACCTTTTCAGGGTCTATCGTGTAAATTCGACTGACATCGACACTGACTGTATATATTCTGTCATTATTTGACATTTGTTCCCTTTATACGTCTATCACAATGGCCTTTCCAATCGTGGCAAATTCACCCATTTCATCATTCCCATTAATTGACTCCAGCATCCTAACAGATGGTACAGTAGGTATGAAATGCAATAATTACGACGGCCATTTCAAACCTTTTCTACCTGTGCATCCAACAGACACATAGCCTACCTTAATGTTTCGGTGGCTGCGGTCGTGGACTCGACGTTTTCCTCTCCTTTTCTTGTCCCTCTCCGCTCGTCAGTTCTTTAACCTCGCTATCTGTCTCCCCGTCTCTCTTCCCTAAATTGATTCGCTCGTTTCCATCCACGGAGCTGCCTCTTGTCTTGTTCCTGTCTTTCCGCAGCGCCAACGCAACGAGGAGAGGCTACGGCGATATGGCAGCTGAAAAAGGCGAGCACAATCCAACACACACACACACATACACTGTCACACACACACACACACACCACCACACACACACAAACACACACACCGTAATATATAGTCGATCGGATGAGAATATTGAAGATTATGGCGCGTTATTTTCACTCAGAGAGCACACGTTTAGAATGAGCGCATCCAAGCCCTATCATCCTTGGAGACGCGCAGGCAGCAAACGGGACGGCGCCCGCTGGGCAAAGCATTTTGCGTCCAGCATAAGCGGCTCTTTACGCACATTCCGTATGTTTGAATCTGAATCCCACTAAGTGAGCATTGGAAGAAGAAGAAGAAGAAGAAGAGGAGGAGGAGGAAGAAGGACCAACAGCTCTCATGGAAAATCCAGAGCTCATCAGGTGCAAATGATTTAGGTAATGATTTTAGTAGAGGGCTTGTTTTGGATTGCGCCTCCAGTTTGTGGGTTTGGTCTCAAGAGATTTAATCATCATGCCCCCTCAGTAGCACAGAATTACATGATCAGTAGGAATTGATCCCATTCACTCATGTTAAAATGTAATGATTTTGGGCAGGTTGCCATTGATTTTGGTCTATTTTTTCCAGATTATTCCAATATTATTGGGTCAGTTAGCTGTAAAAATGGGTAGAAATACTAGGTGATTTCTGGCCAGTATAATCATCATAGTATCGACATTGCCCTAAACCCCATAAACTTCATTTTGTTATTTACTACTGTGCACATTTCTAATTAATGCTCATTGCCAACACAGACATTTTGGTAATGACCATGGATAAACTTGGCTCCTACTGATGAGGCTTTTCAACCCTAACTGATAATTCACTTCTTCACCCCAAAGTAGTTCTCAATCAGGACTTGGGTCTATGCATTAATTTACCCACCATTCAAACTGCAATGTCATCCCCCTCTACATTATCCACACTTGGAGAGCAAGCCTTTGACAGGCCCTGAGGTTTCTTTACTAAACCCAAACTTTTACTGTTCCTGGGAAAACCTTCAAATGCACTTCAGAAGAAACATTTGCAGAGCACTAAAATGCAGTCTGAGAATAATGTAAAGTTCCAGAGTTGAGCACTGTGCATTTCCAATTAGTGAATTGGAAAGGATGTACTGATGTATAGGAACGGTAATAGCCAATAAAGATTGTGTTAGTCCATAAAGATGCCTTTTTCTTTCACTAGAGGCCCTATACCAGTATCGATCAATGCTGTGTGACATGTGTGTATGTCCTCACATGTCAAATGCCTAAGCAAACCCCTTTATTATGCCACAGGCGTATTCTACCAACATGAAGCTATCACAAATACCAATCTGATGGTGCAAAATCAGCCACGTATATATAGCTCTTCCAATCCTCACCAAATTAATTCATATGCAGACTGTAAAAAACACTCGTCCCCATTCTGCCTCAGCTCATACTGTAAGGTCAAAGGACACACTGGAGCAGATATGTTCCACAAAGCCCCCCCCCCCCACGAAGGTACAACATACTCTCCTCTCTCATCTCTCTCCTTCATTCCTTCACCCTCTCCTCCCTTGCTCCTCGACTCCTCCCCTCCCTCCCTGTGTGAATGCCGTAGTGAGCATTGTTCACAACCGCTAGCTTTCGCTGAAAGCCGCACAGCAATGAGGTCTCTGTGCCTTTTGCCTCTCTCCTCTTTCGCCCTCCCTCTCCCCTCTCCGTCGCCCGTCTCCCACCCCTCTACCTCCCTCCCACCTCTCTCTCCCCCCCACCTCTCTCTCTCTCTCTATTAAATTTCCAGTCACACAGTGGTGCAGAGGATATTCCTCCTTTCCCTCGCTCTTGTGATCCTGCTCATTTCCCCCACACTGGAGCTGAAATCTCACCCCTCATCCGTGCTCTCTCTCTCTCTCTCCCTTCTGGCTTCCGTTCAATGCCTCCTCTCGCTCTCCTCTTCCCGCTGTACATCTTTTTTTTACCTTCCAACCCCCGCGCCATTTCAAATGATTCCACGGCACCAATGCCAAACCTGCAACATCCCCCCCACCCCACACACTTATTTTCCACACTCTGCCCTCACTGTGTCATTGCACTTTGCTTGAGTGCATAATGTGGGCGCACACACGTGCATATACATACATGCACATTGATCTTTGAGTCACCCTGGTCATGTACCCATGTCCCCACGATTCCCCGTATGCATACATGCATCATGCATGCCAGGCTAAGTATGTGTAAATACATGCATGGTGTTGTGATGTGTGTACATGTGTGCATGTGTGAAAGCGAGTGCAGGGGACCCTTATAGCTCCATTTTCACACTCTGAGTTAACCACTTGAACACCAGAAGCATGCCTATTCTGGGTAACATTCACCAAAAATAGAAGACCTATAAGCTTGTAGATCAGCTATTTGGGGAAAAAGCGGTCCGAGTACATGTGTATATAACTCAAGTCCGTTTCTCTAAGACTAGAGGGTTTAAGAGGTTAAAGCAACACTCAGAAGTTTGCAGAGTACAGTGTAATACACACGTACGGACTGTAAAATGGACAAACACGCAGTGAGCGCTGTATTGCTTGTGTCATCAGTATGACATGGCTCCACTCTCCGGGTGTCAGTACAGGGCACTAATCCCACTATCGAGAGCAGGCGCATGCAGCATCTCCAGTAACTCCACAAACCCCATAAACTCTTAATGCTATGTTAGGAGCCACGGGGGAGGAAGGGAGGGATGCACGGATTTGGCAGTGCCATGCTATTGCCAGGACATATGTGGCATGCTGATAGCACTGGAGAGGTGCAGCTCACACTGTCAAGAAGCATAGCGTTGCTGTCGGGTGAAAACCTTCTATGTCCAAAACCTTTTTTATTACTATTTCATTAGTATTATTATTATTATATATATATTTGTATGTGAAAATATGATGAGCTTGTAGACCGGCTATTTTCACTAATTTAGCTTGACACACTTGAACGACAAAGTGGGGCATTAAGTTATGCAAAAAACATAAACGTTATGGAGATATGAGGTTTCTGCCCGACCGCAATGATAGGTGGAGTACTGATAGTAATCCGCCAGCTTCCCATCCCGTTACGTTACGGTATCAGGGATGTTGGATGCGGGCCTTTGCTTGTGGTGAAAAGTTCACAGCCGCGATTAGAAATGTTTCTATTAGCGGCAGTGCTGATCTTATAGATTTGGGCAAAGGGATTTGCCAGTCCATCTGATAGCCTTAGGCGTCCAATAGGGCTCCTTAACAAAATTATATATTTCTTTTGGTGGTTATTTTTAGAAATCGGCCTGAAAAGTTGGAATAGTGCTCACCGCCATCTGTGGCACACAATAAGAGAGATACTTGGGAGAGTTTAGTGTTATGCATGGTGACAATCCTGTCCCTGTCCGTGCGCGCGTGCGTTTGTGCATGCGTGCGTGTGTGTGTGTGTGTGTGTGTGTGCGTGCGTGCGTGCGTTCGTGTGTGTGTGTGTGTGTGTACATTTGTGTGTTAGAGAGAGAGAGAGAGAAATCCTAGTGTCACAGTATCTTAGCAACTGCCTCCATCTCCTTGGAGACAAGACCTGACATCATTTCCCGTCAGTGAGAAATCGCTTTTGGTTTGTACAAAGTGTGTTTGTACTCATGTGCATGTGTGCGTGCATGTGTGCGTTCATTTCTCTGTGTGTGTGTGTGTGTGTGTGTGTGTGTGTGTGTGTGTGTGTGTGTGTGTGTGTGTGTGTGTGTGTGTGTGTGTGTGTGTGTGTGTGTGTGTGCGCACGCGTGCGAGCGAGCGTGTGCATGTGTGCGTGCGTGCGTGCGTCAATGTTTATGAGCAGACATGTTGGACACAGTATGTTGTCCAACAGAGGACATTTAAGAAAAACAAAGATTCAAACCTCGAAAGACAAAAAGGAGCAACAACAGCCCTGAAAAGAATGACATTTTACGTGTTAGAGGTCCATTTTTACAACCAAAGTTAAAGTAACACTGAGGTTATTACTGCTTAGACATAATATTCACATAGAATAAAAGTTAAGATCAAAATATCACTGTGCAAAATTATATTATTATTATTATTATTATGTGCAATAACTTTCAATGTTGATTCTAATGTGTGGTTGCAGAAAGGCAGGAGTCTATACCAATGATGGGACCAAGATGGAACAATCTTATACAGTGTATAAGTATATTGCTACAGTGCTCATTTGTACTGGCTTGAATTACAGGTTTGTTAGTAACAGGATATCTGCTACAGCTACACAGTTCTCAGCTTAGACTATATGTAGACAAGGCCGGGCTATATGGTCATTGGACACAATACTAAACTTTCAATAGTTACATTGGTAAAAACTTGAAATGACACGGATATTGTAAGTGTTAATGTTTTTCATTCAAGCGATGTATAGATTCTATATTGGTGTGGAGATCAATAATATTGAAACTGCTACACTATTTGGATACTTGAGTGTGTAATGTTCAGTAGGCTATAGTATCTGGATTCAAACAAGTTGTACTCAGTGTTGAACTAGAGCAAAAGCTGCTGTTTACTGCCCTCTAGTGAGGAGAGCAGTGAAGCACAACTAGGAGAATGGAATTGTTGGAGCAAGAATTCTCAGCACGATTTGACTGTGAAGTAGAAAGTGTCCTTCAAAAGCCCAACTCTGCCATCAGTATATTTGTTTGTTTGTTCGTAAGATTATCGCTTTCCTCTATAGTTGAGAGATGTTGCTGGGATGATCACCCAGGGCCTTGTTATGTTAAGGGTATACCTATTGCTATTGGTCTCACAACATTTAACAAAAGTTTTGCCATTGGATGCCGCTCGTAGAATACACAATATAAAACATCGGACTGGAGAAAAGTTGCTTGGTTGACCGGCGTTGACCATAGTACAGTTGTCTTATTAGGCAGCATCAGCTGCCAAAATCTCCCACACAAAGTACTATGGAAACAAATCATATGTTACGTTATGCAACCTTATGTTAACTTGTGACCTAATGCAATTTTGTGATTCAGATGTTAATAAAAAAGAAAACAACAGCAAGCAGTGGGAATTTATATTTTGACATTCAGTTGAACTGATGTTTGCTAACGCATGTTTATTGAATCAGATTAATATTCAGTGGAAAAGAACACGATTAATGTACATAACTATATTATTAATGTTCATGTACAAATGTTGAAAATAAAATCCTTTCGCGACTTTTGATGCAACAGAGGGTTACTTGTATATATATATATATATATATATATATATATATATATATATATATGTGCTTATAAGGGCTAAGTTAAGAATAGATACCATATGAAAGGAAGTGCTTACCCTGTAGCATGCAATTCTTTCTAGGGCAGCGTTATGGACAATTCAGAAGCCCATGTACAGTACCTGCTGTATACTTAAGTTGGCCTTTCCACACTTTATGTATGTATATGTATATCTGGTATAGCACTATTGATCTGAATATGTTTACATCAACCAATACTGCAGGAATAATTTCACACTTTGTGTGTTGACGTTTGTGATTGTGCTTTGTTACATGCCCTGTGCCAATCCTCTAATGTCTTCATGTACAATGCTTGTAGGTCCTCTCTCCATGCCTCAAGCCTCTTTACAGATGACTGAGGACTCACCTAGAAGGTCATTTAAGTTCTCTAAAGGAACATTAGAATTTGGTCTACAATGAGGAGTGATGAGTCAAGGTTGATTTTCGGTAAATTACTTAGTGAAGTAATCAGGGGAGTCTAGTTGATCAGCGTAAAGAGGAAGAGGAACCACCTAGTTCATCCCCCAAACCCCATCCAAATCAGTAACATGGCATTGGTGGTCTCAAATCTGCAGTCGCCCTCTACGCCTCCTCCCCCGCTTGGAGTTCAGTGACCAGATGAAAGAGGTGGTTACTGCTGGAAACAAACGTACCCTCCGCCCTACTCCCATTTTCTCTCCTCTAGTAGCCTCCCTTTTTATCCACCTTCACCACTGGCTCAGCAGACATCACAGTTGCGACACCCACCACCTCCCTCCCTCCCTCTGCGACACCATCAGGATCATCCTCTGTCTCTCAGGCCTGATAAAAGTATAGCAAGCTCTCACCGATATCTGCTGGGTCCAGGCCGTGCTGCTGACGGAACTCATAACTCTATATCTGCTGGGTCCAGGCCGTGCTGCTGACGGAACTCATAACTCTATATCTGCTGGGTCCAGGCCGTGCTGCTGACGGAACTCAGAACTCTGATATCTGCTGGGTCCAGGCCGTGCTGCTGACGGAACTCAGAACTCTTCACAGAACAAGCCGGTGTCCTCTGCAGTGGTAGCTTTCTCAATTCCTGTCTTGATAAGAAGATATAGGAAAATAATGGTGAATCTGGTAAGAAACATGTTGGGTAGAATGCACTCAACCAATATTCTACAAATGTATCAAATTTAGCATCCTTTCCTCTTCAGCCATAGCCTGTCCCCAAAAAGTGGGCAGATGATACTTTCAACGCAATACATCTAGCTTTATTAAATGTCAGATCTTTGGCAGGAAAAGTCTTCCTGCCAAAATCAATGATTTTATTATCAAGCACAATCTTGATTTGATTTTAGAACGTCAGAGTGCAACTGTTGTTACTGGCGTAACACCTCCCAACTTCAGTTTTATGAATGACGTTAGAGTGCATAAGAGAGGTGGAGTCATCTGCATATTGTTTAACGATTGCCTCATTTGAATGTAGTTGATTTCCTTCTTCCTTCTCCTGCATTTAGTTAACTACTGGGTATAATCTTTATTGACTTGATTTAACATTCAATGTATGAAAAGCGATTTGGATAAAAGCGCTATACATTAACGCACAATTTACTATAATTATGGACAGACTCAGCTGGAGGCTGAATGTACTGTAGGTGGTGACAAACAGTCATTATGACGTCTATAAAGATAGACATTGCATTAATAATTTGGAACTGGACAGTAAGTCCATATCAGGTACAGGATATGTAGGATACGGTTTCCAAACTAGTTCATATACCATTGCCCAATTTCATCTGATCAATGGAGGACATTATACAACATATGAAATCCTCCTACTGCTTTTTCAAAAATGTTTCACTGTCTACAGATCTTGTACAAATTGTCAACACATCTCTTTTCCCAGGTTATTTCCCAGAAGCCCTGAAAACTGCAGTCATCAAGCCACTCTTAAAAATAATCATCTGGACCAGTGCTTCCCAAACGGTGTGGCTAGGCAGTAGGCACACTGCAGTGGGGTGCTGTGAGACAATCCCATGTGTGCCGTGGGATTTAGTTACAACTACCCTCTGTTATTGCAATATATACTATTAAATATGTAATTGTTAGACAGGTGACAGGTTCATTTGTTGACCTGGCATCCTATAGTTTGCACAGATTATTTATTTATTTATTTATTTATAGAAACTCAAACATCAAACGCAGGAGACAAGGTTCACAACTAATTATTTACTTGAATGAATAACAATGAACAAGCACACACTGTATATAGCCTCACGTAGCCAGCCTTCATCTGCCTTTGCAATGCATGTTGCCCCAAGTCTGGCCCCTCTCAATTGTGGGAGGACTTCACGGCCGAAATGGCGAGGGCTAATACAATACAATACAACCATAAATCTCCAACACTGAAACACTTAAGTCTTAACCCATTTAGACCTGAGGAACGATTCTAAAGAAAACTTTCAAATTCGTATTAAAAAAATAAATGCTATTTGGTAACGTGTATGAGACACAGGTAGCTCCCAGTATGAAAGGTAAAACAAGTACAAGTTACACCAGGTCTAAACTCTAAATGGGTACTGATGGAACCTGACACTACACTCACCCAGGCCAGCACTAAACACACACATAACAAGAACACAGTCTTTATAGTCTCATCAGCCAGTCAAGGCTCAACTGTACAGGTGATGCACTCAGGGCAATCAGACTCTCGGCCTCAGGGAGAGGGGATCAGCTGAGGGAAATTAAAATAGGAGCAGGGCATGGGAGGGGCAGGAGCAAAACAGCGATACACAGGGAGGAACTGATTTTGACTTGACCTTTGGTCTGCCATGGGCACAAAAAGTTTGAAAACAACGATTAGGCCCATAACAAACCTCCCATTTTTATGTAAAATATTTTTTTTAAAGCCGTCTTTCATGAACTGAACAACTTCTTGGCACTAAACAATGGCTTTGATATCTTCTGCCACGCTTTGTGTGCTTTTTCGTTGCACGATAACAAAAATAGCAGATTTAAGTAGGATGAAGCATTCCTCCTTTCTGCAACAACAGACCAAAATAGTGTCATACAGGTTATATTTGGTTGCAATGTAATTCTGGGGACTGAGGGAATGTTTGTCTTTT
This sequence comes from Electrona antarctica, assembly GCF_951216825.1. NCBI lineage: Eukaryota > Metazoa > Chordata > Actinopteri > Myctophiformes > Myctophidae > Electrona > Electrona antarctica. The sequence continues at coordinate 21,013,782 of NC_136805.1, forward strand.
ATATTAACTTGAATCACAGAAGTGTCATTGTGAATAGTTATGAGAGAGAGCAATGTATGCATACAAAAGAAAAATGTTATTTTGAAACTTTTCACATCAGAGAATGAAGTTTTGATAGATGCCCTCCAAATGTTGATGTCTTTCCTCTAATTATACTTACGTGCTTCTTTCTGAAGAATTTACCTATTACCCCTCTTACATTTATCTTTCATCTGAAGCCATTTATATTCTCCTTTTTCTGGTTCACTTTTCCTCGTTTGTCTCTACAGTCTATCATTTTTATTCAGAAGCTCAGTTTTTTTAGCCCTCGCTATCAAATTTCTCAAGCTGTGCGTCTCTACTTTTAAGTTGAATCTCCTCATCTTTCTGTATCACCTTAGTAAGGTTATTTCCTTTGCTGATGAAATCTACAGTATAATGATTCTGTTTTTGCGCTTCAATTCATTTTTTACCTTCAATGTTCAACCGAGAAAGCATTGTCACTGTTTGAGTGACAAGTGAACAAAGTGTTGAAACTGGATGTTTTTAATCCCCAAAATGTTGCCCTAACCCGTAAACCAATCCATAACCCTAACGCTGTGGCCAGAACTTTGAACACTGACATGCAAGCGGTTGTCCTCCTCAATCAGTGAGTGTGTGTCATTCACTTATATGACTGCCTTTATTCATGCTGCCAGTGCCACCTGTACTACTTTACCTGGTCCATAATCACAAAAACCATAGCATGCATATTCTAGGCATGTCATAAATAATAGGCAAACATTCTGTGAAAGTAAATGATCTACACACTCATATTGGATGCCAACACAAGTTGGGAGATTGTAGTTTGGCTATTTTCAGCGAAGAGATTTGGTATAGAGGGGAAAAAAGAGAGGAATACATTATAGAACCCCAGGGGACCCAGTCAATGAAGTATATGGTTTAAGTGGTTAAGGTGTCTCTAACTTGTCGTCTCTCTCTCTGACATGATGTCCAGTCGACTGACTCTAGGATTTCAGGTTGTCACGGTTTCTGTGTCACATCGACCTGCAAATTATTCTCCTATTCAGCTGTTTTTCAGTGTTCTCCACAACAGTCTGTTCCGCATTTCCGCAGCCTAGAATATTTAACTTTACTTCTATTCACTCATAGGCATACAAGACAAACATTAGCTGATTATCTATGCATAGAGAACTGCCTACCATCCCACCAAGTGTATGTTGTTCCCTCTCAATGAGAAAGATATGGTACTGTAGGTACTGTTTGTTCTTGGTAAAGTGCAATAGTTGCATGATTTTTGTCTTTTGATAATGTCCCCAAAAATCATATGGTTTCTTCACCAAGCTGGAAGTATTTACAATTTCCAGAAAATCTAATTCTTAGTTCTGAGACGATCAACACCTCCCACACTTCCATTATGCTACAGTCCTTGACTGATTCATTTTGTGACTCTTTATGTTGAAGAATCCTTTCAATTTGACAAAATTACTCTCCTCTAAAACGTGGGAAGGTTTTGGATCATTATCACATGACATGAGAGGCACTGGTGACCTTGTTAAACCAGTATAATAATCAAGTGTCATTACAAAATGAAATATACATTAGTTGTATTGAACATCACACCCACTCTGACAAGTGAATTAACTATATAAGTTACTGTAGGCCTATACAAATTAGCAAGTTTTAAGAGTAGCCTATGTGTGGGTTGGGGGGTTTATGCTACTCTATTTATTGTATTGTAATTAATGTATTTAACATAAATTTTGTATAATTTCTATCTATCTATCCATCCATCCATCCATCCATCCGGTATTTTCCTTTGTAACTCATAACTGAGTGAGTGCTAATAGATAACATGCTGAAAGAGGGAATATAGGAGAAGAGAAGAGAAGAGAAGAGAAGAGAAACAGAGCCGTTTCATTACATTTTTAAGATCCACTCAATGACAGCTGTATACGTAAGTAAAGCAAGCGGGCCGGTATACAGTACAGTAGTTCACCAGGCTGCTGCTGTCAAACCACAGTATGTTCTGTGTCAAAGGTGTGTATCCTCACCACCTGCTTACATCCTGAGGGGGGGGTGTAAACATATTGCACTATATGTTCTTCAGCTTGCAACAAGACGTTCAACGAAACACATCACACCCTAACAGAGTCCTGTGAGACCTGCTTTCTGTAACCTACTGCAGGAAAAAAGCTTTGTTCAACCACGTAAACGCTGTGGAGGCAGGCTATACTTTGTTATACTTCAAATAGTGAAAATGACAGATCTACAAGGCCACAACTCAAGCCAGTGTGATCACGTTGTGAGCTTGAAATATTCATGTGAAAACTGAGCGGTGCCTGAGCTCCATTACGCAGCTATGTGTGTCCCTACGAAAGCTCAAAGCAACAACTAAAAGAACGTCACCAACTGAATACTCTACACATCTTGGACTTGAGGCGCATTTATACTGTAGGTGCTACAATGCTACAATGAGAGCACAGGGTGCTGTGTCAAGTAGCACACATCTATCTGCATTGAGGATTGCGCAGGACTACATTTTTGCAGTTAGTGCACGGTCGCTCTAATCATCAGGAGTTTAGTGAGGGTTATCTCAGCCTGGCTGAACGACCAGTTTTCTGGATAATGACAACATAGTGTTCCCTGGGTGAACTCTTCAGCTGCACCTCCTTATACAGTAGTACGGTACTAGGATATTCTAGAGTAATCTGCCTGGAAAAATAGGGTGGGGGGTCCCCACATGACAGTGAAGTGACAATTTAAGGACTTTTAAAATATTTTTAATAAAAGAAAGAAAGAAAAAGACCATTACTGCATCAAAAGTAATCAATCAATCAACAAACTATACTATAGAAACTGGTGAAATATTGGCCAAATTGTCAAATACTAGACTGGTGCCTGTCTGTAGAGCATTGAGTCGGTAACGATGAAGTTGGAGATTCATGCCCCACCCGGCTATGTAATGTGGTGACACTTTATACATGCATGCATTTATACAGTAGATAGATATAAGAAAATAGCCCATCTACGAGGCGTTGTGACTTGTGAGGTCTGTTATTTTCACAATATTTATCTGTGGAACCGAGTCAAACTACAGAAAATGTAATGCCTCAACTCTATACAAGTGCTTGTCAGGGTGGGGGGGTCCCCAGTTCAAATATGATTGAGAACCACTGGCCTACCTCCTCTGTCAGAAGGTAACCTCGCATCACCAGGCTTTCCACTGCAAAGTCAGCAGCAGGATATCTCAGAAAGTCATGAACGGATTTGCACACTTTGTGGAGAGCTGGTCATGGGCCAAGCAACAATGGATTAAACTTGTCAAAGCTGATTGGCCAGAAATGTGCATAACTTCAGGGTGGATTCACATAACCCCACAACCCAAAGGGGTTTTCTCCTTTCCTCTGTGTCTGTGAGCAATGCACCTACAGTGAAATTCCTTCAAAGATACTTGGCCAATAAGATTCAGATTCCTTGGCCAATAAGGTGGCAAACCCTATGCTGCAGTGAATTACCATGAAAACACAAAACAACCCTAGGCTATACGTATTATTATTGTAGAACTAGTGCTTCTGTAGTTCCCTTCCCTGTACCATTTAGGCCTATTTGGAAACAGTTATACAATTAGACTTGTTTTATTTGTTGTTGTTGTTAATAATCAAATAAGGAAATGTTGTATGATGAATTTCATGGAATAAAAAAAAATGTAAAAAAAAATACAAATAAATAATTATGTACAGTATATATATATATATATATATTCCATGAGATGACAAGCACTTAACATCTATTTCATGGAGAGTGACTACATTTTGCACAGGATCCGGCCAAGAAATCACCTTCTTTACATAAGAACTACAACTCGATGTGTTGTCAGGGTCTAACCACCAGGTGACACTGTTGCTCAAAAAGTAATTTAACATCAACCCAAACAACCAAACTCTAATCACAGTTACATTACTTATAGGCTACTTGATACCATTGCCATACTTGACTTGTAAAGAAAACGTTCAAAAGTCAACCCATTGATTTGACATAATCACCAATTCCAATTTCTTGAAAACGTACAGTATGTTTGTAAATGATTTAATGTCAACAAGTTACTATACACTTTTTGTAAGAAAATCTTCATTCATAGCTGCGCCAGTGGTGGAAAGTAACTAAGTACATGTACTCAAGTACTGTACTAAGTTTTATTTTATTTTTATTTGTTTTACTTTACTGGAGTATTTGAAGTTTTCCATACATTTCCCCCATTACGTCCCAGAGGCAGATATATACTTTATAGTCCACTACAATTATTAGAAAACTTCAGTTAGTAGTTACTTTGTAAAACAGCCTACATTAACCACTTCAGACCCATACACTTTGGCTATTTGAAAATAGACGATTTACAAGCTCACAACGCTTCGCAAAGCAACACGTTGTGAGATTGTATCTGCTACTCTCTAAGGATCGTATTCTGGAAACTTGTGAAATGGGACATTGTGCATACTGAGTACTTTTATCTTGATGGCAATAATGTTGTACTTTTACTCAAGTACATTTTGAATACTGGTACTTGTAACTAAGTATTTCTACATTGTGGTATATTGCTACTTTTACAGGAGTACTTCTTGCACTAGAGTGTTGGTAGGCTATCCAGTACCCACCCCCACCCCCCCTACTCAAATTATTCACACAGTGCTTTGCCCCCTTACATTTCTTCCAAATTTAATTTCGTAAAAAATGGTCTAAACCTCAGATCAAATGTCTGGTTACGATGTGTAGTACCCAGCCTTCAAATCTGAGGGGGGTCAAAACTAAGTGTCTCGCTTCCTTTGGCCCCTGGTCGTGGAATGACCTGCAATCCAGACTAAAATTGGCCTTGAAAGTTCCTTTGAGAAGTTTCAAAAGGATCATCTTAAATGTACAGTCCAACACCTGCACGGATGTGTACTAGCCTTTGCATAGGCCCATATATTTATTTATTTATTTCCCATCTTTAATGTACTTGTGTACTTTTTCTGTGCAAAATGTACTGTGCCCGGTTATTGTTAGTGTACCAATTTGGAGTATTGTTGTATATATTGTATAGGTTTATGGAGGTATTGTCATGGATTTAGTATTGGCTGTTGTATAATTTGACATGTACGATGTAGCTTTGAAGTGTAATTTTGTTTCTGCCACTTGGCCAGTACCCACTTGCAAAAGAGACTCAGTCTTAATGTGTTTTTACTGGTTAAATAAAGGTAAAAAAAAAAAAAAAAAACTGTAATAATACAATTTATATAGCACCTTTCTGGGTACTCAAAGTTGCTATATTTGTATATGTACTGTATATCCAGAAGTATTCAACAGGTTCATATTGTACTACTTTGGTGGTTCTGGGGATCTAACCTGTTACCTTTGTGGTTCTGGGGATCTAACCTGTTACCTTTGTGCTCAGACATGGTGGTTCTGGTGGTTCTGGGGATCTAACCTGTTACCTTTGTGCTCAGACATGAAGTTCAGTCCATAGCCTATAAGTCAGTCTATAAAACAAATGTGTATTGTATTGATTTACCACTGTGTGTAAGGCAAGGCTGTTCCAGACCATGTGGTTCATGTAAGCCATATTAATCAACGCGCTATCTGCAGTGACATCGGTTGTACACGAATAAATCTATCTGCAATGTAAAGCTGTCAGTGTATAGGCTACTGTATCCGCTCCCAGCACAGGGCGTCTGATCAGATTGGGGACCTGCTGATCAGATTGAGACCACATGTACCCCTAGCCTTGACTTGGTAGCACTGACAAATGTGCGGCGGGACGGCCACAACAAGCTGCGCACTCAGCAGGGGTGATTATTACATTTAATCACTGGCCCCCTATCGCCAACCCTTACGCAGTCCAGCCAGGAACCTCGCCCCAAGGTTTGATTTACCCGCCCTCTTCCTGAGGAAAAATCTCATTCACGAGACGGATTGCTGAGCGGGTCTCTCCGACCGGCCCTATAAATCATTCTTTAATCAGAGGGCTCTGAGATTGGGCGCAGACACCCACGGGAGCCAACGCTGACACCTCAACTCCTCCCCGCCCCATGTGCGTCTCTCTGCACTCTTCTGGAGTTTTCCCTTTTTCCCCTCCTTGCTCTTCTGGCTCGTCTCCGCTTGTATCAGTCATGTTGAGAGTGAGAGGGATGACCTGGGCGGGCACCAGGCCCCCCCACCCTCTGCTCTTTCCACTAAACACTCCCACCCAAAGTCCAACATGACAAGGGCCGAGATTTCTGACCTCAAGTAGATACAGTATAGGAGGAAACAAGAAAGACTCCTAACTTCTAATCAATCATATTTGGTGAAGGCACCTTGAGGAACTAGTATATTTTAATATTCAAGACTGACTGCAGACCTCAAGGTTTACATCCAGCAAATCCTGAATAAGCATTATTTATTATTGGTGGTACTTGTGAACCTCTTTAAGTACAAACAGCAGCCCATCCCCGAGGCTTCTACTGCTGCTGAACTTCTTACTCTTTTGGATAACAATCCCCATATTACAAGTCGCTGCTCATGTCTGTCGACATGAGCAGTGAGCATGCCTAATTATCTCTGCCAGGAGATCTAGTTTTCAACCATGTGTGTGTGTCTGTCCACAGCTAATCATGCACACTACTAGAAAAGATGATCAGTGTCATATTTCTTGTGCACAGTGAAAGCAGGCCAAGGACCTCAATTCTAGAATATCTTTCAGACAACTATGACAACTATGACATTTTTGTGAATGAATAATCACAGAGCACGCTATGGGAGGATTTTAAGACTGTGATTTGGTGTCACATTGATGAAAGTATATTTTGGTGTGAATTTTACATTGACTTGTGCAGTACAGCCCTATAAAGGTTAAATGTGGAATGTGGAATTGACATTGGAAGAGTGGAGCGCAGCCTGTATGGAGGCTCAATCCCAGACGGGTAACACTCGGTTAAAACTATTGCAATATAATTGGCTGATGAGGGTGTATATCACTCCAGAGAAATTAAATCAATTTAGTGTAGATATTCCAGATACTTGTATCAGATTTGGTAAAGACAAAGGTAAACTTTTCCATTGTCTGTGGGCATGCCCAAGAGTGAAAGAATTCTGGGAAGAAGTAAGGACTGAGATTCAGAAGATATTGTTGATAAATATTGAGCTTGACCCGAAACTGTTTCTATTAGGTCTTTACCCACCTGGCCATAAGATTCAGAGTAGCGAACAAAGATTTCTAGATTTATGTTTACTACAAGCCAAAAGGGCTATAGCTTTATCGTGGAAAAAGATAGGCAAACCCAGTATTGCTCAGTGGTTTAGGGAGCTGTCATTGTGTCTTCCTCTGGAAAGAATCACTTATACTTTGAAAAATAAACAAAAGATGTTTGATAAGATATGGGGACGGTTTATCCAATATATTACGGTTAATGGTGGAAACTGAAAATGTCTAATTGTATTCTCTGTAGCTATTTGGTCTTGTGGCCATAAGGACTCTGTTGTTGTTACCAGTCTAAGTGCCCTTATTTTAATATACTGTATTTATATGTATGTACTGTATGTTTGTTTTGTTTTTTGAGTAATTGTATTGCTGATGTATTATGTATTGTTCTGTTGTATTGTCTGTTTGTACAAAATGTGTGTATGGGCTCCAATTTGTCTTTTTTCCCTCTCGCTCTGCATCTCATGCGAACTGTCTTACATGCACACTATGAGACTATGCTGGCTTGCCACCTTTCAGATAAACACACATTTCAACCCACAAGCAATTACATTTCACTTTAATGCATAATTGATTGTCAATGTGTGTATCCATTATGTCAATAGCACTGCAGTGCTTACCAGTAGTGTGTTCTAGGTTCTTTCAGAGGGCATACGATAATCATCCCCAGCACAACATGCACACAGCCTAGGCTGTATATGCTTGCACGTGGTCAATGGATGAAATGGTTAGCAAATGGTATACACTTTCTTTTCCTCCAAAGGTTACTGCACGGCATACAGCGTATAAGAACACACCACTCGTGCTTACTTCTTACTGACTCATAAAGCAATACAAACCTCACATGTACATTTCACTACGTCATAACTGACACAAGGAATTAATAGACTCATTACACAGAATAATTAATAACATGAATCTGTTCAGAATTATGTACGGGATCTACTGACATTGGAGCTGGGAGGGTAATTCACATGCATTGCAAAGTTGGATCCAGGGACCATCAGGGTTCCTTGAGAGTGTCCCAAATGGACCCTTACAGGTCTGTAACTCGGAGAGTGGACCCTTTGTTACCATTTTGTACGCTCTCAAGAGTTATGGGGGTGCTTGAAATGTAAAAGTTTGCGACTCAATAAATTAGGCTATATAGGCCTAACATTAACATCATGTTTGTCCTAATGATGATAACATAACACACTAACTCAATGTCAAAAGATGTGACTCCATATAGCCTGTCTACACTGTCTGCACTATAATGATCTAATGACAGTCATCCTCCTCAATGTCCTGTGCATTTTCATACATGTGCAATCCCACAAAACACTGTAAACACTGTCATCACAAGACCCAGACAGACGGGAGGATGGAGAGAGGTATAGGGCATGCCTCCAGGCAGACGGGAGGATGGAGAGAGGTATAGGGCATGCCTCCAGGCAGACGGGAGGATGGAGAGAGGTATAGGGCATGCCTCCAGGCAGACGGGAGGATGGAGAGAGGTATAGGGCATGCCTCCAGGCAGACGGGAGGATGGAGAGAGGTATAGGGCATGCCTCCAGGCAGACGGGAGGATGGAGAGAGGTATAGGGCATGCCTCCAGACAGACGGGAGGATGGAGAGAGGTATAGGGCATGCCTCCAGACAGACGGGAGGATGGAGAGAGGTATAGGGCATGCCTCCAGACAGACGGGAGGATGGAGAGAGGTATAGGGCATGCCTCCAGACAGACGGGAGGATGGAGAGAGGTATAGGGCATGCCTCCAGACAGACGGGAGGATGGAGAGAGGTATAGGGCATGCCTCCAGGCAGACGGGAGGATGGAGAGAGGTATAGGGCATGCCTCCAGGCAGACGGGAGGATGGAGAGAGGTATAGGGCATGCCTCCAGGCAGACGGGAGGATGGAGAGAGGTATAGGGCATGCCTCCAGGCAGACGGGAGGATGGAGAGAGGTATAGGGCATGCCTCCAGGCAGACGGGAGGATGGAGAGAGGTATAGGGCATGCCTCCAGACAGACGGGAGGATGGAGAGAGGTATAGGGCATGCCTCCAGGCAGACGGGAGGATGGAGAGAGGTATAGGGCATGCCTCCAGGCAGACGGGAGGATGGAGAGAGGTATAGGGCATGCCTCCAGGCAGACGGGAGGATGGAGAGAGGTATAGGGCATGACAGACGGGAGGATGGAGAGAGGTATAGGGCATGCCTCCAGGCAGACGGGAGGATGGAGAGAGGTATAGGGCATGCCTCCAGGCAGCGATTTGTGCTCTACTGTGTGCTGCTTTTTAGATGATTTCTTAGACCGGCAATCAGTATACAATCAAATGTATCAACCAAAAAGCACTGATTTACAGGATCTCACATAGTAGGCTTTGAGTGGTAAAACTTGCAGTAGTGTCAAATACACAAAATACAGACAAGGCATTTAGATCGAACATAAGCATGAAAACATCATCTTTGCATAACCAAACACACTTACTGTCAATGGACGCACAACCTCTCACAACAACTCTGCAGTGAAGAATGAACTGGTGCTTGCATACTGTGTGGCTTGATTAACTGAGTGAAATACACCTGCTGGTGTCATAGTGACCTAATTAACTCAATAAACTTCACCTGCTTGTGAAAGCCACCACTCTAGGAGGGGGGAGGGGTGAGTGTGGACTAAACTGTTCTGGCCTTTTTAACAATACTATATCTAAAAGTCAGGTTTAAATAGGCTATAGGATATATCAAAGTATAAGCAAGCACACTCTTTTTTGGTTGTAACCTATAGTAGGCCACGTCTAGGATCGCTGTTAAGCTCCAATACAGACAGGTTAATATTGTTTACACTGGAAACGTTTATCTTGAGGGAAACACTAAAACACTTGCAGGGGTGCCCAAAAGTACATCACAAAGGCTGTGCAGGTAGACCACATGATGCCCCTAAAAATATATAATTTAAATATAAAAAGGCATCTGCCACTTGAATTAAGGTGACTTGACTTGATTGATTGACATAAAAAGGGCCTGCTCAAACCCACAATGCAATGTCTTCTTTGTTTTCAAGAGTGTTGTGCACAAATGTCAGTAGCATTACAAAGTTATGTACCAAAAGGAAGAAAAAAATAATTCCATTTGTACCCTTCTATTATATGTAACATCAGCGCCATTATTAGGTATATTTTTTTAAACTATTTTCAGCAATGGGATAAAAAACTTTTGGTGGGTAGATCTCGTTTAGCTGGACATTTTGAAAGTAGCTCTGAAGTCAAAAAACTGTGGGCGCCCATGACATAGTGTAACTGGCCTTTTTTAACATGACATTAGAGTAGACTAGAATAGACAGTCACAATGCTGCTACATTTAAACATGTATTGCGCTGCAGATCACTATAAAACCACAATGTAATCACAAAAAGATAAAGGTATCCAATGGGTTATGCTGAGTGAGAATCACTACCATCATCAAACCGCATCCACCAATAATGGTGGCGAAAGAAGGACCATGGACAGCGCCTCGAGCGAGCAACCCAGCACCTTCAGGTCCGTGGACAGCGCCGCGAGCAGCCCAGCACCTTCAGGTCCGTGGACAGCGCCGCGAGCAGCGCAGCACCTTCAGGACCGTGGACAGCGCCTCGAGCAGCCCAGCACCTTCAGGACCATGGACAGCGCCTGTAGCAGCCCAGCACCTTCAGGTCCGTGGACAGCGCCGCGAACAGGCGCAGGCTAGCCCTGCAGCTTTAGGACCATGGACAGAGGTCGTGCAAACGCAACACAACGCACAGCACTGCTCTAGTCTACACAACACTACACTACCGGTAGGTTATAAACTTAACTACAAAATGAATCCAGATTGTTCGCGTTTGCTAGCGCTAGGGGGTTCAGTGAACTCCCTGAACACACCCAAACTTTACATATACTACTGTGGTGTGTGAAGGCATTAATTAAAATCAGTGGACGTGCAGCTGGTTATAGACCATGCCAGTGTAAACTATATTTCCTCTTTGGAAACCAACGACTTTTTGAATTCATCTCAGTGTTCTTGTCATGTTGACAGTCTAATGTAGAACAATTTTGGGGGACTGCTTTCGGAAATGCAATGCTCTGACGTCATGGCGTGGAAATATTTCCCTCTCGCTGAGGCGTTGGAGCCGACAGTCTGGAGAAGTTACCGAAGAGAGCGCAACTCGCTTGTTCTCCACTGGTGCGTAATGGCAGGGCTACACACTCAAGAATTTGGGGAATTCGGAGACTATCATTTTAAAACCACTGAGCAGTGATGGATAATTATGTGTTCGTGTATTAATGGACCGAAGGAGAAATGGAGACCGACGGGGAAAGTACGCGGGATTCTGTTGGCACGCATCCACAATTAGGCTAAGTGATGGAAGTGTAGACTGACTAACACATCAATTAAAATATGTACCAATTGTCTGTTTTCAATTCTGAAGCGCGCAAAATTCCCAGCCACGGGGGAATGGGTTAAAAACCAACAGAGAGCAAGGTACGCAAAAATCAACTTGGAAAAACATGCTATCCATATCCATGGAGAGATGGCATGCGTGCTCCTCAGTCGAGTTGTGCCGTCCTCCCACAGGCTCATAAGGACATGCATATGTTTATTATCCTTCTTTCTCACGTATTTGTGCTACTGTGTGCTATTTTCCTCTGATACAATCATGCAAAATTCAGGTGATCCAGCGCCTAGTTGTCGGCACGTCCCGGTCGATGGAGGCAAAAGGCGCCTTCAGAAATCTTTCTCCTGCGTTTTGCCTTTCAGCAGAGGAGAGAGCGGCGACGCGTCTCGTCAGAAAACAGATAAAAGCAGACCCCACATGTCACCTCGGAATAACACGACGAGCCCTCCTCTCGGTAACGTGAAGTTTGGGAATAAAAAGTTGCCGAATGCAATCATAGTTGGTGTGAAAAAGGGCGGCACCAGGGCTGTGCTGGAGTTCATACGAATCCATCCAGATGTGCGGGCAGTGGGCACCGAGACGCACTTTTTCGACAGGAACTATGACCGAGGTCTGGACTGGTACAGGTAAACATTATAATACCGTCCGTCAGTAACCTCTATGGTGCAGGTATAGGGGGTGGAAGAATAGATTGCCATGCCTTTTTATTTTATTAAAAAAACATTTAATGTATTACTCGAGAATTATTTCCATATGTTAAATGCAGGCTCAGTCAATGCGTGTGGAAATATATGGATACAAAACATTAATTGAATATGTCTGTTTTTAATTTTTTTTAATTTTTTTTGTTATTACATTTTAGGCTAGTTATAACTTTAAACACTTTTTGGTTTATACTTATACACTCTATGTTTATACCTGATAACGCTTAAATAAATATAAGAGCTTCCTACACACATATTCAAATGTGCTGAAGCTGATGGTGAAATTATCACATTTCGTTTAGAGTAGTGGAACACCTTAACTCTTAGAATTACTGTGGGAATTATATTACAGTCATGATATAAATGAGCACATTTTAACATTTGGAAACATAGTTTGAAAGTTGACAATTCTTCAAAATATATATAAGACATTCTCTCAAATGTGTTTACTTCACTAATAATTAGGTGTCAGTCACATATTAATCTGTATCAATATCCCAATACAAAGTGACTGAAAAAACATCTCCACTGCCAGCCTATACCAGCCTATATACGAGAGCCCATCAGTACCTGAACGATTGGAAACCCAGATTGTTGCACCTGGACCAAGATAAACCCCTGAGTTGTGAAGCTTGGTTTCAGAATGCAAAATACTTCAATTCAAAATGTTTTGATTAAGCCTGGTACTCAGTTTTGTTTCTGCCTTCCATCTAGTCTGTTATCAACCAACAGGTGGTAGCAATCAGACAGCAGGCATATGTAATTAGATGACACTGAGCCAATACAGATGATTTATGGCAAAGTCCCTTAGCAATGGGAATTAATGATGATCATTTTAGTTTTTGTATTTCAACAATTTATTTATTTTACTTTGTCTTTAGACACAGATGACGCTCTGGTCCACAGTCTTTGTACAAAGTTTTATCTCACTGACCTTTTTTTCCTTCTTATTTTACTTGTTAAAGGCTTATCCTTCCAAACACTATGATGGCCTAGTTTCTGGAACCTGAAGTGACCCCCACAGGGCCATTATTCTTATGCATACCTAGTGATTTATTATACTTGAACCAGGTCTGATGCACAGGAGCGCTGTCTCCTAGATAAGTCTCCTGTGACAACACACTACTATGACTTTGCTTCAGTGTTCTTATTATCATTGTTTTCATCAGGAAAACTGGGAACGGGCCAATAGAGCTTCGTATAGGGTGGATCTGTGTGCCGTTGCAACTTGCACGGCACACTCCTGGCCTAAATAGAATAATGTAACCATTTCCCATTTGACCGCCAGTCATTGTCTTCTATGCCTCTGAATAACTTAAAACACCTATTGCTTCAAAGTGGTGTATTTATGATTCCGTAAAACACTCCACAAAGACCAATTTATGAAAATGTTGATACAATTATTTTAAAGGATAATTACATTTCTTTGACTGACATTGTTATGTCACCTTCTATTCAGAAGCCTCATGCCGAAGACCCTCGAAAGCCAGATCACCATGGAAAAGACGCCGAGCTACTTTGTGACGAGGGAAACGCCTCGCCGGATCTCTGCCATGTCCCGGGACACCAAGCTCATTGTAGTGGTCCGTGACCCTGTCACCCGCGCAATATCAGACTACACGCAGACTTTATCCAAAACGCCTGACCTACCGAGTTTTCAAGAGCTAGCATTCAGAAACCAGAGCCTGGGCCTGGTGGAGACATCCTGGAATGCCATCCGGATCGGCCTGTATGCTCTTCACTTGGAGAACTGGCTGCGTTACTTCCCCCTGGCCCAGATCCACCTTGTCAGTGGAGAGCGGCTAATCACAGACCCAGCAGGGGAGCTGGCAAGAGTCCAGGACTTCCTGGGGTTGAAACGCATTGTGACGGACAAGCACTTCTACTTCAACCGGACCAAGGGCTTCCCCTGCCTGAAGAAACCCGAGAGCAGCAGCTCGCCCCGCTGCCTGGGCAAGTCCAAGGGTCGAACTCACGTGCAGATAGACAGGGAGGCTATTGAACAACTGCGGGACTTCTATAGGCCTTACAATGTAAAGCTCTATGAGATGGTGGGTCATGATTTCAGATGGGAGTAAACAAGTCTGGGGACTATTTATAAGTGGCACGAGAAAGGCTTTTGTCTTCCATGAACGTACAAAGTCTTTCAAAGTTTTGTTTGCCTACAGGGAATTGAGTGGTATGGAGGATTCAGTATAGCTAAGATGATTTCTGGCAAATTTTGAAGGGAGTTTTTTTGGAGTGACACTAATGAGTAAAGCAAGATCACAGATTGCATAGCGTTTTGATATAGCACAACTGAATTTAGTGACTGCCTGTCAACGTCGATATTCTGTTAGATATACCGGCTAAGCAATATTTCGGCTTCAGCATTTCACAATTTTGTGCTCTTGCCGTATTCTCTCTGCTTAGCTTGGCCATTTGCTGACTGATGTATAAATGGAGAGAAATTCCAGGGAATGAGATTAACTCCTCTTTAAACTTTCCTCACTAATCAAGGCAAGGATTAAAAGCAAGACCTTGGAAAATGTCAGCGACATCTTCAGAGAGGGCTATAATAAGCTTCAGCACTGTGTTGTGAGGTATCTGAAATGTGAAGCACTAAAGCAAATGCTAAGGCACGCAACAAGGACAAGGTACATTTAATCATAATTTTGTACATTACTGTATGTTACGGATACAAATATATTGAATTTACATCATATATAGGATGGAAAGGAGAAGTCACATCATGTATCATGCATGTTTCACTCTGCAATTACTTGCTTACTTTGATTATGCACAATCAATGTTTACGTTTCTCTAGCAAGTACAATGTATTTCCTTGCGTATAGCCTAGGCTCCATGCACTTTCAATTAATGCCATGAAAGGAAGTAAAACCTCAAATAAATACAATGAAGTTCTTTCACCACTCACTCTCAGAAAGTAACTTTGATGCACCTTGACCTTGATATATATTGCATTTCTCAGAAACACATTTTGAGGCTGTTAGCTTTGTCCTGTCCCCAAGGTTTCTTGCCATACGGTTTTCACAATTTCGTACACCACAGGCTCGCTCTCCTTGAAGAAAAATGTCCCGATTGAAAGTTGTATCTCTAGCTGTAAACCCAAACATCCACTTACAACACTATTGTGTGTTTCATCACACCTTTTTCCATCTTTTTTCCACAAATGAAAACATCTCTTTGTTTAAGACTGTTGCAAGTGTTGCATTCAAGCATTCAAGGATAAACAACCCCTTTGCATTAAAACAAGGTTGTGGGTTCGCATGGCTTTGTTGACTAAAGAATTCCAATCACTTCTCAAAGACAAAGGAGGGACAGCCTGGTTGTGGCAGGTTATCAAGTAGATTCCGGGACCAGTTGTCACACGATTGCGCTGAAAAACTTGCTAAATCTGGTTACATGCTATGAATGCTAAAACTAGGCAGCCTGAGGTTGATTCAGGCTTACCAAATGAGAGACAGCCTGGCAGCAAAGAAATCACTTATGATATATGTGCTAAAGGGATGTAGGGACATGTCCCATCAGCTGGAGGAGTGTGAACTGAATGACTAAATCATCAAATATGAGAAAATGATTCAAAGTCCCCTTTTTGTTGAAGTAAATTCAGTTAGCAAAGCTAGGAAAGAGAAAAGCATACCCATTCAAAACCATGATGGATATTTAATAATGTAATATTCAGAGGTTTTAAAAGTCTAAATTCTGCCTAAACCATATATATAATTTGCAAGGAGAAGCCTGTAGAAAAGTTATTGAATAGTCCCCTATCTCCTAAACAGTAAGTATGCGGTAGGCTACAGACTTGTGTTGGTCTAGAAATCTTAAGAACCACAAGGTCAGGCCAAGTTTCCAGTGAAGTTCAAATTGACAAAGCTCTGCTGTGCAACTTTAACCACCACAAATAATATAAACAGAAAGAATGAACTCTAACCAAGTGCATTTATTCTGCCAATGGTGCAGTATTGTTAATTGGATGGATTGGAAGTGGTTTTAATGCATAACATTATAAGTACCTCTCCTGTGTTATCGACATACTGTAAAGTACCTGAGAACTCTACTGCCCTTATCAGCCGGGACTTTAAGCAAAGACATGCACATCATATCTACAGGCTGTCCCTCAACAGTTATTGTATTGCTTGATAAGAATTTTAAGCTGCTTAATTTTGTCATTCCCTGCACCCAAAAAAATGAAACTCCAGGGACCAGGAGTGAGCCTTTAAAAATGGCATCACGCATAGTAAAATCTGCATGTGTTAATTTAACTTATATTGTCCCTTAGGTTCCTTTTGCACACTCAGAGTTCAACTAAGACTGGATATTTTACAGTGCACTCCACCTAATGGCATCTCTTTCAGCGGCCATCTTTCTTCCTGTCCAGACATTCATTAAACTCACAGGACCTCTGGGTTCGGGAGCTTGGAGTGTGGCTCCTCCACCTCTGATGGCCTCCTTGTCACCACACTTGCCAGCAGCTCATTTCTGTGGCCTGTTGAGCACACACAGGTGAGCGTCTAGCCGGCAGCCGATATGAGCGGCACCTCTCTGTATGGCACACATGGGTCCTAATTAGGCCCGAGGGCTGGAGAAGAGCGATCCCTACAACACCCATCAGCCACAGTCTGATTAGACTCTCCCGGTGAAAGGCTCTCCAGAGATTGCCTGCAGGTCAAGTCTCTCTCTCTCTCTCTCTCTCCCCCTCCTCTTTCTCTCCTCTGAGAATATGAATTCTCTCAGCGAACCAGCCCATGCAAATAATTCAGTACTTTGCATTTGGAAGCAGTGTGATGCTATGCATCTTTACCAGGTAGCCCTTTTTTCTCTTTTTCTTTTTACGAATATAATTTGATCCGCGGGTGTGTGGATTACATTATTGAGAAACATTATTAAAAACAAATGTTATTTAAACAATCCAGTAATCCATCTAGTACCGAACTAGCCCATATTAACAAATGTACATTTCTGAGATTATCAATGACTACTTAAATGGAAACATAGTGATAGGCATTACAGCCAACATCACCGTTTCTTCTGTATATCAACATTTCATCCCTATCAGGATCTCTGGTAATTATTAAGAGCTAAAATTACCCAAGGGAGCTGAAAGTAAGGATCGGTTAATGCTTTTGTGTGCTCAGCCATTATTGCTTGTGTACAATAACAAGGCTTCAAGGACAAAGCAGAGACATACTGTTCTTTTTCTCCTTTAGTGTTCCTCAGAGACTAATATTTCCATGCTACATGATCTCATATTGATTTTATACTTGATGCTGCATGTGGTGTTAGGGAGAGAATCAAGTATCTCTGGAAAAAAACAAGTCATCACATGTTTATTTTACCTTTTTTTTATAGAAACATCAAATCCATACAGTGCTGTATGAACAAACTATTCTGCCCCCCCATCCCGTCGCCCCAAGCCTATGGATTGATTGTGATACTGTACGTAAAGCAGTTCTGAACGAGCAGTACACAATTCTTCTACACATAACCACCGTTAAAAGTATACATGTCTACAGGAAAAAGTACTTTACATGTGCAGTATCTAACGTCTCACCTGTATTAAACTAGCACACATTTTTACAGCAGTCCCCCCCCCCCCCCCCCCCCCCCCCCCCCCCTTTTGCTCGGGACATTTAGATGAGAAAGAATGAGGTTCCTTGGTATCCGAGTGCGACAGCAGCTGACACCGCAGTGGAAGAGATTCAGCACTGTATACCTAGCTCAGTCCTAATATACTTCAGAATAGTTTAACTGCTGCAGCCGACAGGATGTCCCAGTGGTCGAAATCACCAGTGGCCTTGGAACCAAATTAAAATGAAGGGATGACAACTGTGGTAGAGTCTCCAGCCCCTAATGATACACGCTACACAACTACCTTGCGCCAATGTTTGACCGACTTAAAAGTCTGCAAGTGTGACTCTTTTTTGTGGGACTTGTAGGTATAGGAGCACGACCCACAAAACATACAGAGCGTATTAAGCAATAAGGTTTGGACAGTAGTGTTGACTTTTACTGTCGGCACAACCACAGGTCTATACAGGCAGTGTTTTGCCACCCAAGATGATATTCTTGCATTTCTGCATTTGTGCCACAAATGATCGATCCACCGGTACCTCGCTCCCCATGCTTTTTAACTGGTCCCCTGCAGAGAGATCTGGGGAGAGACGGCAAAGACAAGATTGGGTGTGACAAGCACCCTTTCAAGATTTACATGTGAAATGCTGAAACATTCTTCCAAATTAGAAACAGTTGTTCAGTGCTATCGCCTTGTTCTTGTATCCATTTGTCAAGATTGTTTAATGTCTGTCTGTGTGTGCGGCATGGCCAAAGCGAGGTAGAAGGCTGATTAGAACACAGGAGCAGCCAGACCTTAGCGGCTGACTCACCGGGAGATGTGTTCTAATTAGAGTGGGAGCCCAATGTCTTACTGACGAGAATAACAAGCTTCATCCTGAGGCTGACACGGCAAGATCAACCTCGCCACAACATCTGCGGGAAATACGGCAACATATCTGATGCATCGACAACTTCAGGAAAGCAAGACCGCACCTGAGTCGACAAATCCACGCGTTAGGACTTTGAAGTGGATTATTATACATCTCGTGCTTGGGCTTTCTAGGTGTGTGTCTTTGAAGGGATATAATACAAACTAGGCAGTGGGTAGTTTACAAAAGGTTTGCTGGTGATGAATAGAACCACTACCCCAGCACTTAATTCAAATAAACAACAGAGTAAACGATGCAAAAAGTATATTGTTGACATTTCAGTTACCTGAGGAGGGTATTTATGCTTTCCACATAAGGGCCACCCAAGGACCACTTAAGCACTTAAAGCTGTCTGAAGGAGCCTATGCCTAGGTGACCTCCTTGGTGTTGTGATTGTAGGATTCAAGTCAAATTGGTCCTTTCTGTGAAGCAGAAGCCATCAGACACACTGAAAATCGGTACTAGATTATTGTGCACATAGAGCAAAGCATGCCCCTCGCGAATGCTTCAAAGCTACGTGAACATCATGTAAATGGGACAAAACAAAAGGGCATCCCATCACCATGTGTGAAAGACGGCAAACAGGCAGGAAAATCATCATTCTAAAGGGCATCCGCGCAATGCATTTTAGTGCCAAGTGTTTATGTCAAAATATTGACCTGCTCAACGTCTTACAGTATATGTCTCTCCGAAAACAACTTCCTCCACAGCCGAAATCATTTTCATATTACCACAATTTGGATTGTCATATGAGATAGCTCGGTGATATAACCCATGTCTATTCTTTACAATACATTTCACAACGATAATGATCAATGAATTCTTCACCCCACTGGCCACCATCCGTTCTATGGCGAGGAGAATACCCTGTCATGCTGGTGTAAACACCTCAGGATTAGTACCTGCTATTAAAACACACAGTATTCAAGAATACAAATTTGCATCTCTAATATTCCTCATCATATGTAGATGATGTGAATCCAAAACAAGGCCACAAGAAGCTCCGTTGAGTATTGGTACTTAGTAAAAAAATGTAACCCAATTAAGCTACCACTAAAGGTAACAGTGTGAAGTAATTATTATTTGCATCTAAATAACAGTTGCACACTTATGTATGCACATGTGCTCATAGTCGCGCGCGCGCGCGCGCGCACGCACACACACACACACACACACACACACACACACACACACACACACACACACACACACACACACACACACACACACACACACACACACACACACACACACACACACACACACACACACACACACACACACACACACACACACACACACACACACACACACACACACACACACACACACACACACACACACACACACACACACACACACACACACACACACCACACACACACACACACACACACACACGGCTCCACCTCCCTGGGTGGCCTGTCTCCGACTGGATGTCAGCTGCTGGAGACAGCTGCACTCATCACAGCTTTTATGAATACATTACCTTTTATGTAATTCATCCAAACCCTAATTTATCTTCCTCAAAAAAATCAAATGGGACAGATATTCACCCACCTCATCCCTGGAAGAATTGGAGCTTTCAGAAACGCAAGACAAATATCCTCACAGTCACAATAACGGGGGATGTTTCATCTGGGCGGAAATAATTCAAACCGTGTCATACGTTGATGGTATATGCCTGCATCGCTACCGTGTACACTGTATGTGCATGCGTAAGAGCATGTATACTCTGTGTGTGTGTGTGTGTGTGTGTGTGTGTGTGTGTGTGTGTGTGTGTGTGTGTGTGTGTGTGTGTGTGCGTGTGCGTGCGCTTGCGAGCGTTGTTGATGTTTTTTTTAGTAGAGATGGCTTGTGAAATATCAAAGTGTGTTATTTGCCTCCATGATACGCCACCACATCAAAGCCTTTCTCTCACTCCCTGAAGAACCCGAGAACCTAAGATGTTTTTTTATTTTTTACCCGTGCAGTACTTCGTGCCCGTCTTCCATCTCTCTGCATCACACCACTCGAAAAGTGGAAGTCCCGTACGCTTCGTCGTACAGCAGTGTCACACGCCTCAAAAATAGATCCGCGAGCTCACAACGCACTGCGGACATGGACGTGACAAGTTGTGAGCTTTCAGATCTACTATTTTCAGGCACGCGACACCATTGTGACCATCTTACGACAAAGTACAAATCGGGGCTCAATGGTACACAAAATCAAGTCCACAGACTGCTACAACGGGAGGGAAACATTGTGTGTGTCTGGGAGGGAGGGGGGCAACAGAAAATGGATATATTTATAGGGGGGGGGGGATACGGCATCACATTAACAAGCAACACCATTTCATATTTGATTGACATCTCTGCATCTTTTTATTATTCCAGTGACGTTAGTCCAGAGACACTGTGATGCCAGAGATGGCAGACTCACACTTTGGCTGATGCAGCAATGTGGTGATATGTGCCTCGCTGCCTGCCAACCACCTGGTCGGAAGAGGCATAATAAACCTCTCAGTCAAGCGCTCCTGCTCACATAGCCAAGGTGGTGGAGGATGAGTGTCAACTGAACATGTGCTGGCGGTGTGTCCAACTTTGACACTTCACTCACTCGCTGCTAGTGAGTTCTCTGTATAGACTACTAGACCATGGGATTTCAACAGCCTAGTACAGTGCATTATGTAGGTGGAAACTATTTGTATTCTGTGGAGGGGAACATGACCACTGAGATAAGCGGTTAGGTCTAAAGTGAGTAGAATATAGGCTGTTGTTGCCCATCTCTCCCAGAGCAACTCCCAATCTAATGCCACAGTAAAACCTTCAGTGTTAATTTAACTCTGAGATTGTAATGAATAAACGAACACGGAGGATTTGACTACGACAATTATGCAACAATTAATCAAATTAGCACTGGTGTTCATAAAGAGATTATGTATAACACAAGACCTTCGACTGTAATGAAAACGAGCTGTATCCTTCTCAATAGGCAAGCACAACTAATTATATAATAGCTAACATAATAGCATAATAGTTGAACACAGTGGAGGATCAGCCCACATCCGCCTCGGTGCCAGATTGTATTTGTGATAGCAATACTTGAAAGCGGTGTTCTGTGAGTAGTAAGCCTTGTAGCACAACAAATGGACCACCCAACATCAGAGCGAGCCCCATGGTCCTGAAAATAACAGCCCCAACCTATCTTAGGTGCTGAAGTTGTTTGCGTTGCACCAGTCACTTGCCTGGGGTTATGTAATTCAGCTGTGGTGCCCTCACGATGGCACCACATCATTTATACTGCATTACCTAAAAAGCCATTCTCACTGGCACCACGACACTCAGGCCTGCTGGATTTTTCATCTCCAATTAAAAGGGAATTAAAGTAGTGCATCACTGGACTCAAGAGAAGTGGAATAATTGACATCCTCTCTTCACAGCCAAGTGAATTATTGAATCTGTTTTTCATTCAGCACAAAAAAAGGAGAGTGAAAAAAAGAAAAAGGAGTACAACATTAGGCATTCATCTTCCCCCTCTTTCCCTCTCAGCTGAGTGAGTGCATTGGTAAAAATACTGGGTGCTAGCCATTAAGTGAATGAGGATGGGACTTGATGGGACGGGATGGGGGGAAAAAAGAGAACAGAGAAAACTTCTCAGTCATTAGTCATTTGGTAACCTGCATCCATCACAGCACTTTCCCCAAGAACCCTGACAGAGACAGAATGAGAATATGAACAGAAACAAGCGTAAACAAGACATGGGCTGCTGGGGACATTGGGTGTTTTACAGCGTGGTTCTGTAGAAGGTTTGCCATCTATAGGATTGTAAACCTTGCCCTCAATGCCCTCAGTGCCCGCATACCTGACTAACTACCTAAACAAAATTAAATCAGCAACACCCACAGCCACAATACTAGAGGGGGCGAGAACAACAAATATGATACTACCCATTTTTAAAACAAATATGGGTAAATGCTCTTTCTACAGCACCGCCACCCAAGCGTGGAATGCCCTGACCCCCTCCCTCAAAAAATGCAAATCACTTGCATCTTTTAAAACAGGCCTGAAAATCCACCTTTCAGCAGGCCCAAGGGAGAGGAAATGATCCCCCTTTTCCTTTTCCCCCTCATTATGTATACAGTGTTTTAATTTTGACTGTGTTGTCATGGGTTGTTTTTTACCTATGATGATATTGAATTCTGTTGTTATTGTTCATGTCATGTCTATGAATTGATTGCAAAGGGCCTAAATGGAAACAAATTGGTGCTATCACTTTTGGACTGAGTGTTTGACTGTACTCCGTTTATACGTTCTGCTGTCTAATAAACTATTCAATCAATCAAAAAAGGCTTGGTTATTATGGTTCATTGAAACCAAGACTAAAGGTAAATGGGACATAGTTCTTTTGTTAACAGAAACTTACATAAAAACTAAAAAGTAACTGAAAAAATAAAATGAACTATGTCATTTTTTACTGCAATCATGTCAAATCAGCTTTGTCTTTCTACCATCATATCTGATATCATGCATTCATTCAACCTAACTTTTTCAGCTTCTATGAATCAAGGCTTTCCCCATAGTAACTGTACAACTAAAACTAAGACTAAATCTAAATAATAACTAATGAGAATTTCAATGATAGTCTGTCTGTCCCGTCGTAATCTCGCAAACCGCTGGACCGAGTAGTGCCAGATTTCCCAGGCACAGTGCCGGTAATACATCATAGACAACAATCTGGTACTACCCAAACAAACATTCTCAAATTCTCATTCTACTACTTTGCCACCAAAATGTGGAATTCCCTGACACGAACCATTCAAAAATGTGAATCACTGGCCTGAAAAGCAATCCATCCAAATTGCATTTACCTCCAGTGGAGGTAAATGCAATTTCCCATAGAAAGGATGTGTCATTCACTGCTGACATTTTCCCCTTTTCTCTTTTGTACATAGTTTGTTGATAACATTTATTATTGTGATATTTTTTCATGCTATGTTGATGAATTAAATACACAGATATAGAACCACAATGGAAACAAGTCCACAGGACGTTTTTGTGTTATCCCTTGAGTCTTAATGTCTGATTTTACCACATGCCGTTTACATTTCTAACTAATAAAGTATTCAATCGTTCAAACTTCAATCGACAACTGGCGTCACAGGCTAGCCACATGAAGTCCGAGATCCACGTCGTTCCCATGTGAATCTTGAGATCCACATGACCCGATCTTATATTTTCTATCAGATCCAATTCAGGCTCTTTGTAGCTGTTTAAGTGGGCAGGGACCCCTTGCAGTCTCAGGTAACTAGAAATAGTAGCCAATGTCCCTGTCCCCATCGGAGGGGGATCGATACTGAACCAGAACTGCTGAGAAAGAGAAACAAAATACTCTGATTTAAGGACATTCAATTTCCCAATGCAGACAAGGTGCTGTAATATTGTGAAACATATCGCAAAAAAGAGACACCGATATCGGCTTTGTAGTCATTCTCCATTTCCAGAAGCCTACATACGGTCCTTTTGGTGTCACACCATTTTAATGGTAGGCTATATACTGTAGAGTGATGTCATAGTCTGTTTGAAAGCTAAGCAACTCCTTGATCTAAATATGGCATGGATGAGATATTTATATCCAATGGTGCACAGGGGCATTATGAAATCTAAATTACAGCATGAAAACATAAAACAACCCCACTTACAGTATGTATAGCCAGTATGTTTAGATTCTGCATTCTGCACTCTAAATTCAAGAGAAGAAAGTTGTGCATGTTGCAACCAAAGCCATATGTTATAGGCCAGTCAATCTAAGATTTGTCCCAAAAGAAATCCAAATAACAAATAAAAAATGGTGAATTATATACATTTTGGATCATGGTAAATTCAGGGTTTGAAAGTTGAGTACCATTAACATCCTATAGGCTATAAGGCAAACATGTCTAATTTTAATTACGCTTTAAGTTGCATGTAATGGTCTTTTACAAGCTAATAGAGTGATAGCATTGACCTGGAAGAGGCCGGACAAACCAAGTATTACGCAGTGGTTCAGAGAATTGTCTTTATGTCTACCTTTGGAAAAGATTGCTTACATTCTTAAGGACAAACAAGAAATGTTTCAGGAGGTGTGGGGCCGTTTTATGAGATACATAAAGAACAATAATTTGTCACATTTAATGGATGGAGCTGAAGAGGAGTAGTGCTGTTGTTGTTGTTTTTTGTTTTGTTTTGTTGTTTTTGGTTATTGTTGTTTTGCTTTCTTTATATCAGTAATTGTCTTGTACTGTTCATTGTTGTTGTTTTTTGTATATTTGTATTGTCATTTGTGTGTAAAAAAGAAAATAAATATATTGTTGAAAAAAAAAAAAGTTGCATGTAATGTGTCAAACTAGGGGTTATTCATGATTCTGAATCCATTGCAAGCATTAGTTTTGGGCACATTGGGCAAGTGGCTATGGCCGTTTTTAGCCCAAGGAGTGCTTTTTTGTGCAAAACGAATGCTTGTAATGGATTCAGAATCATGTATGTATATGTCTGTCTGGCACTGTTGAGCAGCACACACACACACACACACACACACACACACACACACACACACACACACACACACACACACACACACACACACACACACACACACACACACACACACACACACACACACACACACACACACACACACACACACACACACACACACACACACACACACACACACACACACACACACACACACACACACCAGGGAGGAGTACAGTACAGTACAATTAGTACAGTACAGAGTAGTACAGTACAGTACCGTACACTATGGAGTAGTACTGTACAGTACGGAGTAGTACAGTACAGTACCAAGTAGTACAGTGCAGTACAGTAAAATACGGAGTAGTACAATACAGTACAGTACAGTACAGTACAGTACAGTACAGTACAGTACAGTACAGTACAGTACAGTACAGTACAGAATACTACAGTACAGTACAGCACAGAGTAGTACAGTACAGTATGGATACTACAGTACAGTATGACTAGTACAGCACAGCAGAGTACATTACCCGTGCAGTACAGTATGAGCACAGTACAGTACAGTATTACACTACAGTATGAGTATAGTACGAGTAGTACAGTACGAGCACAGCAGAACAGCACAGTACTGTTCTGCAGTATGTACAGTACAGTACAGTACAGTACAGTACAGTACAGTACAGTACAGTACAGTACAGTACAGTACCGTACAGTACAGTACAGTACAGTACAGTACAGTATAGTACCGTACCAATCAGTTCAGACGGGTCTGATTTTTATACTGAATACTGTTCCTGTTTCTGATCCAGCCTAGTAGGTCTGGCATGTGCTTGTCCTTTAGCTGTTGATCAGCTTCTCTCTCAAATGTTTGTGGAAGGCCATCTGCCGTTTCAGAATGACAATCACCCACGCCCCCCCGCCCCACCCCCCCCACTCCCACTCTCCACCATACAGAGATAAAGTGTTGTTATTGAGATAAGTGGAGAAGCCTGGTCTGCACACAGCCCTGACCTTAACCCTAACCTTTGAAATGAAGTGGAACGCCAAATATGAGCAGGGCCTAATCACCCAACATGAGTGTCTAAAAGGGTATTAAAAAAAAGAGAGTTGGTCCCCCTTTCGTTACTATAACATTTACCACCATTACCACCATTTTCACTAATTGGAACATTACTGCTGCAATGCAATTTGCTTCCATTCAGCCACAAGAGCATTTGAGGTCGGACAATGGTAGGGTGATTACTAGGCCTGACTCACATTTAGTGTTCCAATTCATTCCCAAGACATTTGATAGGAATATGGCCAGGGGGCTCTGTGCACTGCCAGCCAATTAAGTTCTTCCTCGCTAGCTTTCAGCTATTTAAATTCATATTTCCTCAACCTCTTAATATTTTGTGTAGATTAATCAGATTGTAGATAGACGCTTATAAACACTTCCTATTTTTGGCATACAGGCCTAAGGTGGCAAAAAATAGCAGATCTACAAGCTCACAATGCATCGCATCACAATGCGTTGTGAGCTTGTAGATTTGTTTGGGGGGAAAAGGGCGTAAGTGGTCACTTTTTCATCACCGCCTAGTTTTTGAGGGGCGCTAGCCCCTCCTATACACAGGTTTAATGTTTGTCTTTAGTTCAAAGTTTGTTTAGTAAACGCATTGACAACTAGAACTGCACTCTGTCAAGTGCCTACTTGCGCGTTGCACACAAGTAGGCCATAAATGGCCTACTAGTGCGCAAGCAGAGCGCGCAAGTACTGTCGGCCGCTACGAACTTTCAAATCTCAGCCTCTCTGTGAAATATTGGTTTCAATATTGAGTTATTAGGTCTAGCTATGTGCTACGTACGTCATTGGAGGTAAAAAAAAAAAAAAGGATTTTGAAGTATGGTACAGTACCATCGGTTTAGAAGTGTCCAGGATCCACTTGTAGTGTAAGAAAAATAAAACATGGATATCAGATGAAAATGATGAAATGTTATCACGTATAATATTATTTATTTTAAACCTTCAATGTCCTTGCTTTAATTTGACTTAATTTAGGATTTTAGTGATATCAATACTAAATCATGGTCTGAGTAATAGGTGTCTCTAACTTCAATGTTTGTAATGGTATTTTCATTAGCTACAAATCATGCAGCTACGGCATACGCATCGGAGCACCGGACAAACAACTTTACTTGCGCGCTCTGCCTGTACAAGTAATAAAGGGAAAATTTACGTCATATTGTCTCTTTATTGTTAATGGCGTTTAATGTTTGTGTTGGCACCGTTTGTTTTACATCACCATTACATCACCTAATCAACATGAGTTGAGACTTTAATATAGTAGCGCCCCTCACTTCACACGGGTGTGATTTTTTATATGAAATAGCTCCTTCTGTCATCTCAACAAATCTATGGTTCTACAGTATATGGGGGAGTGTGGAGGGCACAGGGGATTGTTATTCTGAAACAGGAAATGACCTTCTGCAAACTGTTGTCTTCTTGAGAAAGGTCCTTTTGATCCAAACCTTTAAATAAATCAATGCAGAGGAGAACAAGTGTGTGTGTGTTGTCTTCTTACTTATGCCATCAGTTGCCTAGAATGTCACGGTAGTTGTATAGCATTGTAATATCTCCATGCAATGGAGAAATTAATTACAAAGATTAATTAGAAAAGGTGTCCAATTGTCCATGGGGCTCGGTAGCTACATATTAATTCCTACACGGGTTGTGTTTATAACCACGCCCCCGGGCAAGTTACGTTTACTGAGGTTAAGGTTAGGGTTAGGATTAGGTATAGTTTTCTTGAGGTTAAGGTTAGGGTTAGGTTTAGGTATAGTTTTACTGAGGTTAAGGTTAGGGTTAGGGTTAGGTTTAGGCTGTCAATCACAGCGACTGGCCAATCACAACGCGTCGACGGCACAACCCGCGTAGGCTTTGGTATGTCGCGGCTCGGTAGCACAGGGTACCTGTCCAACGACCACGATAGGGATTTGAATCCACCGCGGGGCATCCGGCTTGGACAAGCTTCCATACAAACACAACAGGTGTTTGGGCGAGGGAAAGCATCCCCCGGACCTTTGGGTTTCTGACAATGGTTCATTTCTGCCCATACGTAGGTTGCGCCACAAGTACGAATAGAACTGTACAGTATGTCATAGAAAGGCTATTTCACCTACTCAGGTTCCTCATGCAGGTTCCTGAAGGCTGCAATCACGACACATTGGACTTTTCTTGTTACAATTGTTTTGCATGACTAAACTACTGACTTAATATGCCACTGATACGTTCAGTAGTAATGGCATACCATAAAACGACAAAAGCGAAACTGAGCTGACATGCAGGCTACTTTAGAATCTACTAGGCCTACTACCAAATGATTTGTTTTAGTTCAAATCAGTGTTAAATAGCTCTATATTCTTCCGAGAGCAAACATTACAATAGAGTTTTTGTTCAGTAACATATGTCTCCCTGTCACTCCAGAACTTTTAAAACAGGAAATAAATCTTCAGGTCGGAATATGAGTGTAATCCAAGGACAGGAGAGAACTCATTGAGGATACAGGATAAACAAATTCTATTTGTAACGGATTAAATAAATAAATTAGCATACTATCTGAGTTCCCAGAATTGAGTGGCAATTATTGTTGATGAATGTATGACTTCAGTACTGTGACTTCAGGCATCTCTATATTTTGGCAAGAGTTTCAGCGCAAGCTGCCTCTCCATTGACTTCCAGAGTTCCAGACAGTATAAATTTGTAAAAGTTTAAAACATTAAAAAAAAATGTCCATGAACTTCTCTAGACATTGTGGAAAGTTTCAGCCCAATCGTGAGCACTTGCTTAAAAGATTCATTTTGTATCACGCAAGATTATACTTAATGTGCTGGCTAGCAAATAAGGTGACTACAGCAGCTGTCCATCCTGTCATGACTCAAACCCTTCAACAGTACCCAGCATGGCCTGGGCCGTGGCTCAGCGGTCCAGGCACCTTGGCTGGTGATCCAGTCTGGCAGTGTGCCCCGGGTTCGACTCCCGATCCCGACGGCCTTTACTGCATGTCACTCCCCCATCTCTCTCCCCATTTCCTGTCAGCCTACTGTCTGTCCCTCCATAACAAATATAAAATAAAGGCGAAAGCCACAAAAAAAAACATTTAACAGTACCCAGTATGAAGATTTTGCATCAGCCTTTAATTCAATAGACAATATGATTCATTCCCATCTCTCCTTTTGGGCCCCTATGCCTACAACAGCGAAAGAACAATAGCCTAAGGCATCAACACAGAAGGCTGTCCATCTTTTTGTATTCTTCTTGACTTCTGCACCATCATTGGCCAGGTCACACGGTCTGTAAAATCCACTTTCTACCCTCCAAATAGCCACAAGCAACTTAGATGCTATAATCTGGCATCTAGTGTTGCAATACTGACCCTTGACGGTCCATTTCATTGAAACTGAAAAGTCCTATCTGCTTGTATTAAACAATGTTAAACTCACAAATATTGCAGCAAAGGTTTTGTTATATAAAGCTACTTTCTGTCAATGAATTCCGTGCAGGTGATTATTTGGAAGTGTTCGTTTTCTATAACGCAACGTCCTGCTGCCTCGTACATTATGACCATTTTGAGGATGGTTGAGTGATTGCCAACAAATGTTTCCAAACTCGAACAATTACAGTACAAACTACAAAGACAGAAAGTAGTTAATAAAATATCTACAGTGGAGTTTTTGTGACCGTAGGTTGCAGTTTACTGTGAAGTCAGTCACACTAAAACTGTCAGTCTGTCAGTCACACCTTGTGACACGCTCCATATTTGGCCAATACAGAATTCATTCCATATGTTGATCTGACCTCATCTGACCTCATCAAACTCTGTACACTCAAGACACTGCCCCCGCTGCCACCCTTAGATTCTGCATATATGGAGCTGACCTACTCTGACATTCCATATATTGATCTGACCTCATCAAACCCTGTACACTCAAGACATGCTCCATATATGGCCAGACCTCATCAAACCCTGTACACTCAAGACATGCTCCATATATGTCCAGACCCCATCAAACCCTGTACACTCAAGACATGCTCCATATATGGCCAGACCCCATCAAACCCTGTACACTCAAGACACTGCCCCGCTGCCAGATAGTAGTATTTTTCATTCTGGAAGAATGCAGGTTCCCGAGGGCCTTGGGTGGCATGTGTGGCAATTTACAATTTACAATTTAGGCATTTAGCAGACGCTCTTAATCCAGAGCGCCTCAGCAGAGCGCTGAGGCACATGCAGGGCCAACAGAGAGTGCAATGTGGTTCCAGCAATGTTGAAAGCAGCTGTGCCAGTGGGAGCCGCGAGTTGGATTGCTGCCGCGGCATGTTCTGACTTGTGTTGTACCAATCAAGTTGGTACAACACATGGATCTTCATATGTGGAGCTGACTATCATCACCTGGATATGAAGATCACGACACTGACCTCATCAAACCCTGGATATCCATACATGGAGAAGACTGGATCATAACCTAGATCTACATATATGGAGCCAGCCAGCAACTCTACCTATCTGATCTCACTGACACCAGATTAATAGTTTAACTCCTGCTTCTCAACTGTGCCGTATTAAGAAGCTCTGTTGTTTCAGCTCGCCCCCAGGCGTCTTACTGGTGTAAAAAATAAAACTTGACAGATAGCCTATAAAGTTGGTGAGTTTAATGTTAATTGTTAAATGTTTAATGTTAATCAGGTTTCAATGTGTATTGCAGATACCAAATTATTATTAAATTATAGCATAAATTGCTTTGGGCTACCATCCAAACTCTCATTAGTAAGTTTCCAGTCTCTGAAATGAATCCAGTGTCTGATGTGCTTGCTACAGTACCTTGAGTGTGGTGAAGTTGGTAGAATCATGTTCTGTGGAGGGGTTCAGCTTCGGACGGTGGTGATGTGCACTGGAATAGCTATAGCTGCTGTTTCTCCCCCAAGGCCAAGTTTGCAACTGGATCATCACAGTCTCATGGAAAAAGGAAACATATTCAATTTTTCCATTCCTGAGCTCTGCTTTAAATATGCCTGGTGGTGATGCAACATGATGACAAGTGTAAAGTAACATCCAGTGACCACCCACCCAGAGTTGCATTCCATATACAGTATAGGCCTAGACCCCGCAGTAGAATTCAAGATTATTCAAACACTTTCGAGATTAAAAAGAAATAGCAGATGTAGAGTACAAGCTCGCAGCCCTCTGTGAGCTTGTATATCTCACCAGCACTCTGACTCTTTTTGACCTGAATGGAACAGAGCAGGGCAAAATGTGGCACAAATTAAGGGACCTCTTGTCACGGACAATTTCTCCATTCACTCTACTCTTCAGTCTCTAATATACTTTCTCCACAGAACCTGAGAAACTTCTAAATACATTTTGCATAAGACACAGCTTAATACAGTATCAAGTGTTCCATCATCTCCACTTTTTAAATGCCAGATCATTAGCCAAAATATAACAGCCAAAGGGGGAAAATAGAAAAGAAAAAAGGCACTAAACAAACTGTATAAAATAATATGACTGTAACGAGAGGGGAGAGTGGGAATGAAGAAAGAAAAAAAGAAAAGAAAATGTATTTATAAATTCCACCTGCAATGTATCGTATGATGGTCTTTTTTTCTGTTGTTTCTTACTCTATTCCGGTTTATGCTGAACATTTATCTTTTTGCAATGCAAACATGGTGCTCAATAAATACAAGTTTGCTGACATTAATGCTCTGGAGAATTTACTAATCACATTCACATGGCTACATGGTTTCAAAACTAGTGAGATTAAAACATATATTATGGCAAACAATAAACATTGGACAACATTTCTATAACCTTTCCATTAACACATGTAAATGTGTTTTATTATATTCCTGAACAATTCCAGTAGGCCTATATCAATGCATTATTACTCACTGTTTTGATGTGAAATTATTTTATATTATATATTACCATGATAGTCTAGGCATTTTTATAAATTATGCTCTCATTGGTTCTACCGAGTGAAGATCGACCCACCTTCGCTCCTCTTGAGATGCATAGGCTGGGGTTGAGTCCTATTATATCCCTGAGCCTGGTCTGGACTCTGGAGGGATGTTGTTGAATGTTGAACTGTGTAGAGCCACGTCTCTTTTTTCCAGGTGGGTGGGGGTGAATCGGGTGATGTGAATCTGTTTTGCCAGTAGGCAAATTGGTGGAGTCCAGCGTGTAGACATCACCCATTCCATTCTGTGTTATCACGTTGATTTCAGGAGATATGATGCAAAATACAAAATGTAGTTAAGGTAGAAGAAAGTAAACTGGCCACACGAGGTATGTGTTTTTGTAATGGCTGCATTTCTATTACCGTTTAGGGCTCCTTGTATGCTTTCATGAAAAAGTGAAAGGTTCACCATCATTATTGGAACAAATCCATTGGAATATTGTAATTTACACCAATGAGCCAGCTATCCTACTCTCTCACTGCTGGCAGCACACTGCTACTACTATGAAGAGGAGAGCACAATTAGACAGTGTGTTAACACCTGCCAATCTATTAACCCTGACACTGGTCTAATGAGTCACAACCCTGTCTCCACCCACAGCTGTCTTAAGTAATTGTTCACAAACATGCTCATGAACTTGTGAAAAACACCTCATACAATAAAACATAGCACAATATTAAAAGAAAATACAATATCGCATGACTGGAGCACCAGGTAATTATAAACACCTCATACAATAAAACATAGCACAATATTAAAAGAAAATACAATATCACATGACTGGAGCACCAGGTAATTATAAGTAGGTACTACTGTACTGTAGGTATGTATATGTTTGAAGCCTTTTATGTTGAAGAGATGACAATTCAAAGTTGTTATGGTAGCAATTTCGGGTGTGGATTTTTCTTTTCCTGTCCAGCACCCAGTATTTATCTTATGGATGTGTGTGCTTTCACACTTATATCTTTGTAAGTGATACATTTTCTTCCCTAGATATCTCCTAGGAGGCTACATCCCAGGAAGGTCTGTTAACAGCTGTGACAGCTTTGCAGTGGTTTCATAATCACAGAGCTCAGTCAAACCATTTCTGTTTAGATACTACTAAAGCTTATACGTGATGAGATTCCTGTACTTAAGAACTGAAAAAATACATATCATTGTCAGCGTTATCTGGCATTTTGTAATCTCATGCCAGTCGACCCGTTATTTCATGTTAAATATATAATAGACAATCATCTGACATCTGACAATCGTGTGTGTTCTGTACATGGGCAATGAATAGAGGAGATTGTGTGAGAATTGTCTATGTTGCATACATCTGATCTGTGGCATAACCAGCAGCCATTACCAGGAAATTAAGAGGCACCATTCCTCCAAACGTATCTTTCTACATCAGCTTCAAGTTGATCTCTCTATCTTCCGAATATGCATGTGAATAGTCAGAGGAGCTACAGTAGTCAACTGGAGGCTACTCTTCATATTTTTATTCCATTACACATTTCAGGAGATATATCCAGGGAGAGTTTCTTAAAATGGAGTCTTTCTGCAGCAGCATCAAGGATTAAAGTCAGCCCCTAGAGACACTAACAGAAGATTGATCAATAAGATGAGATTGCCTGTCTACAATGTGCGAAGCCCAATAACATGAGAATAGAAATGTGTTAATGTGTTACACTGAAAAGACAGGAAAGGAATTTGGCACATACAAAATTCAGTTAAAAGTTTACAATTGCTCCACTTAGGAATTCAAATTGGGGTTCTCTTTGAACGGAATGATTATTGATTTCAGCATTAAAAAGCTTGGCTCCTGCATAACACATATATCTCACACTAGGTCGCAGCATGTGAATGTTTAAATCATAGTACAGTATATGCATATTAATGGCACAAGCCGGTGGTGTTTCTTTACAAATTAATAAGGGCTGCTGGTTTACATATTTTTATGATGTAAGCTAGGCCGTCTCCTCAATCATCCATCAAACAGACCATGTGAAGTCAAAGCAGGCTGCAGCCCCATCAAAAAGCATGTGCAATGTCATTATTTCTCCCCAGAATGCTCTAGAGAGATGCGGCGGTAAAAATGCAATTCCCAAAACAGATGACGGCATTACACAAAATTACAGAACAAAAAGATGAAGGTGGCATATTAACTCTTAATGTCCTCAGCTCAATTGATCCAAACTAATTCAACCACAATTGAATCAGCAATAAATAAATGATGGAGCTATAATTTAATACACCACCTGTGATCTACTCATTAGATTTGACGGTACGATATGTCTTAATAAAGACTAAGTTCAATTTGAAGGTCATGTTTTAAGGACAAATTCAAATTTAGTGATTAGCCTATTATTTTCCAAGCTGTATTTTTGAGTGGTGCAACCATAGGGTGCAGCACTCCTATGCCCAGCTTTGTCCGTCCCTCCCTCCCTATGTCTGTCTGTATGTACAGTATGTATGTTTATGGTACCAACAGGGGGCGCTGTTGTACCACTCACTTCAGACAGGTCTGATTTCTTTTAACATAAATTGGGCTCCACCAACTGGCACCTTAACATAAATTGGGCTCCACCAAGTGGCTAAGACTAGAATTGTAAAAACTGAACAGAAATAAAAATTATTCAACCAAAGATATAAAATCAACAAAACCTTTAATTTATTTTAAGACATAATGTTCTCTTCTTTTGTTCTTGCATTGCTAAACCAATGTCAACAAAGATGTGCCCTTTCCCATTAAAAGTGAGGAATTCTGTAAAAGTTTAGGTGATAATCAATTAAAATGACATTAAATCACAGCATAGAATCAAACATATAAGGGAATAAACATTCTCATGCATTTGTGAAGAAAATAGGTAACACATTTCCTTCTCAGTCTAGGAGATGTTTTGACATGATGGA
Source organism: Electrona antarctica (assembly GCF_951216825.1). NCBI lineage: Eukaryota > Metazoa > Chordata > Actinopteri > Myctophiformes > Myctophidae > Electrona > Electrona antarctica. The sequence goes on from NC_136805.1 coordinate 21,048,950, forward strand.
CAGTACACTGTGTTTGATCTCAAGCTTCTCTAGTTGCTCCACATATTTCTGCATTGCGGACTGAGATTGCAGAGCAATGGGAACCCTTTGTCTGTTTTTCCACTTTGATGGAACATAAAAACTAAACGTTTTGAGGAGTATAAATCTGCGTAGTTATGACATATAGGTGGCTACTGTACAGTGTGTATTCACAAGACAAAACTGCATTGTCATCCACACTGGTAACCAGAGACCTTGTGTGTGTGCGTGCACAGGCACGCCAGTAAACATTTTTATATTCACTAGTGTTACAGTATAATCTATGGATCTGGATTACAGGTATGCCAATATGCTTGTATTGGATTTGCTAAAGTTAGGCATGTACTGAAACTAGATATATTTGCACTACCTTTGACCAATTTGATCAATATTAAGAGGTTAGTGAAGAAAAAGTCTCTTGTATTGAAAACAGTATAAATCCCGCTTAAAAAAATCAATTACTGTTACAAAATATGTCTTTGGGTCTTCTTCACCCAATATGGTTGTCTCAATGTTGGTCATTCAGAAAGTAAAACCAACATATTAATTATTAGAGACTATAATGTCAATGAATACCACAGCAGTCTTTGAACCAATGTCACCTAAATCTTTCAGCTATTGGCATCAAAGACATTGATAACTCTTCTAATATAATATGGAGAGATTTGAGGCCATTCAAATTGTTACATCAATTTGTAAACTCTCCGATGGTTTCGCTTACTATTCATACTGTATAAAAACTTGCATTTTAGCCCTGGCATACCAATTTTGGGCATGTCATAGCCTATATATATAGGCAAAAATAAAAAGGACTCGAAAAATAAGATTTTTCGAAAATAGCAGATCTACAACCTCACAATGTGGCGTGGTGTGACATATTGCGAGCTTGTAGATTGACTTTTGTGTGGTTAAGTGTTTAAAGAGATGTACTCATCTCTTTAAAAGTGGACTCGAATCAATCATGAGACAAATGAACACAGCTCGGAAAACAAGTTGCAAGTGAACTGGTTTACTTTGAGAGGGTGAATGAGCAATTCCTATCATTCATACAAAATGTATATTACTTTGAAGAAATGTGCAAACAAAGCATTTATAAAGGATGCCTAAACATGCTCTGTGATGCTGGCATCTGGAAAAATATACAGTTAGAAATATATACAAATCCAAAAGTAGCAAGTTTTACATACTCAGTGTGGGCATTAGCAAGAATTGCTTGCATAGTTAAGTGCATGCATAAGCAATTTATCATGCAAGAACAACTGCTGTGGTACATCTCATAAATGGCAATCTCTTTTCTCAGTCTAACATCAGTGCATTCAACATGGATCTGCTCTGTAGCGCGGATAAGCTAAATATATGCACAAGCCGTGATGTTACAGATATTATAAAGACGGAGAAGGATGGTTTTAGATTCAAACACACATACATAATGTGTATGTTATGTACATGTATGGTGTGTTCAATGAAGACATCCCAGGGAATTGTCTTTGAGTATCTTGGTTGTGTGTGTGTGTGTACAGTATGTGCAGTGGCTTCTGTTTTTTTGTTTTGTTTGACATAAACCCTGTGTTCATCTGAGAGGAATGTTTTGAGATGTCTGGCAGTCTGAACAAGTGGTTCCCCGTAAGGCTGTGTGCACCCGCAGTACCTAGTATCAGCAGCTGGGGGGCAGCAAAGGGGTGGCGTGGAGGTGGGTGGGGGAGTTTTGAGGGCAATCGACGGGCAATCAATAAACTGGAGAGTTCCATCCCACAGTGACACACATCCACCATTTGGAGAAAAGTGGGAACAACAAAAACAAAAAGGTTGATAGTACAAAGTGTATAAATTGTGACTGGATTGTACAAATTCTAAAAGTACAACAGGTAAAACAAAATAATAATTGTATAGATCAGAATAAGCTCTATTTAACAGATATGGAATGATTAACTTCTGGGAAAGCTTCTTTCTTTTTTCTAGGTGGATATATAATATGTTGGAGTGAAACTCTTCAATTATTACATTTAAAATACCATTACGAACCGTAGTCTTCAGACTTTTAACACCAGTAACGTGCTCCATTTTATACTTGGACTGGGCCTCACGACGACACGTCTCATCCCGGATGCACATAACAGTAAACGCTGCTTAAAGGTCATTGCACAAATACTACATCAAGGAGCATATTAAGATACGATTTAACATGTCAACCAACATGTGCAGTTAAGCAGGGTTACTTGTGTATTACACAATACAGGTATGTTCAGTGCTTAATAAATATCAAAATTGCATTATATAAATATAGCAACACCTGCCGTTATACAATTTAGAATAGACATAAATACATGACATAATGATTATCTGAGGCACTGATGTTTGCTTTTTAATACAAGGCTCCTAATTAAATCTCCCTGGCTCAGGAGAACTGTACTGTACTGTATGTTGGGGACATTTTTGGGAATCTTTAAATGGCGTGCCGCCTCAGCACATCGGAAAACAACCAGCAAACCACCTTTTGGTCACTGAGCGTTCGATGTTGACATATCTCCTCCCGCCCGTCATACCACCGGTCAGTCTTGTGCATGGCCACAGTTCCACCTCTACCGCAGTGGTTCCCAAAGTGGGGGTCCGTGGAAGCCCAGGGGGTCCCCCAGCTAAAATGATTGATAGTTATAGGAACCAGAAAAGAAAAGAACAGAACCTTACAGGTGTGTAAGTCTGAGAGTGTACACTCTAGTTATGGGGTCTGTGGTCTAATGCATACCAAATTGCGGGCGGGGGGTGGGGGGGGGGGGGTCCTTGAAATTTAAAAGGTTTGAGAACCACTGCTCTACTTGCACCGCTTCCCGAGACGCACCTTGCCACAGTATGCTACAGACAGAACCAGGCAGAAATGCTTATACTCAATATACTGTACATGTGTGGTCCGTAGGTTTATACAATACTATATAATATACTTCAAATTCAATGCAAACCATACAAAGTGCTTTGTTTAAATCCATTCCTAAATAACTATTAAACAAATTGGACAGTAAACTGTCCAATATGGCAGCTGGTAATAATTAACCAATTGAAAGCTATAGGTGCTTTGAACATTTCCTCTGACAAGAAAACCACTTCAATGGTTTGGAAACATCTTGGAGCTGCACTATGGATAGAATAGTTATCAGCCCTTCCAAGTCACTTTACTTGGACTTCTGGGTGGTCCGTGTACTGTTAATAGGGATCTTTCTAGACGGCATTGTCATCTTTTTAGCAGGCTCTTTCTTTGATGGATCTTTCCCATTGGTAGAGGCCTGCGCACTCTCTGTCTCTGCACAGGAAGACTTGGACTTGGCGGAGAGCAGCGAGGAGCGCTTAGCTGAAGCAGAAGCCTTGGACAGTTCCTTGTCTTTGGCTGCGGACGGATTAGTCTGGGCATCTGAAGATGTGTTCTGGGGCTTCTTGAGCGCTCCCTCTGCGACCCTCTCTCCGGGTGCATCTCCAACGCCATCCTCTGGACCACCTTTAGTTTCCGCTGCCCCAGATTTCACCCCATCAGTTGACTTGCGGGTCTCTTTCTGCCTCAGGGCAGTCTTGAAGAATGACAAGCCTTTGTCCTCGGTCTTACTATTTCTCCGAGGTCCTCTTGACGACGGGATAGCGTTCGCGGGCGAGACCCCGACACTCGAAGACCGAAGGCTGGTCAATGATGAGCTGCTACTGGAACTCCGGCCTCCCGCCCTGCTCTCTGCACCGCGGGCCGGCTTGCCCTCCACCCGGCTACCTTCTCCACTCCGAGCTGAACTAGCTCCATTCGTTCGAGAGGAGGAGCCCCCGTGGTTGACCTTCTTTTCAGACGCTGCATTGGTCCGCGAGGACTCTCGGCTGGCACTCCTGTCTGCTGCTTTAGTCCTGCTGGAGGCTGAGCTCTTCTCTCCCCCTCTGGGCGACAATCTCCTTGGAGGGCGTGAGTTTTGTGATCCTGGAGAACCACTTTTCCTCTGCTGTGCGGACTCAGGATGTAACGTCTCCTGGGATGGGGTTGGCCCTTTTTTCGAAGGAGTGGCCGTTTTCGAGGCCGCAGCCTTGCTAGTTTTAGGTGGTCCATCGCTTCTGTCTTTAGGGTTAGACGCTGTGGAAGCACTCCTAGCCTGTGCTCGGGACGGCGACTTGTCAATAGCAGGAGACGCACGCGATGGGGAGCTGGACGAGGTTGATGAGGTGGCAGGGCGCTTCTTGGGGCTCCTTTCAGACTCCAAAGAGGTCTTTGCGGAAGTCCTTCTTGCACCGGTGCTCTCGCTACCACCCCCACTCCGTTGTTTAGACTCCTTGGATGTTGCCCCATGTCCAGGGCTGCCCTTATCAGCAACAGTAGCTACGTTGTTGTTAACCCCAGACTGAACAGAGCTTCTCTGCTCTGCTTGGGACGCGGCCTTGGAACTACCCTGCTCCACCAGCCTCTTGCCACTTGGGTTACTCTCTAGGGCTGCCTTGCCCCCAGACAGTTTATCATTGAAGTAAGAGGGTGAGGCCTTGTCGTCGGCCTCTCCGATCCTCTCCAGTGTGGGGGAGGACGAGTGGGAGTCCAGGGAAAAGCGAGACGGAGAATTGGAGCGGCGTTGGAGCTTGGCAGAGATGGGCCAGGGGGGCTTGGTGCCATTCTCACTGAGTGCCAGGGGACTGGCCATGGAAGACCTGGATGATAATGGCTGCCTCTGCATGCCCCTCACCGCTGGCCGGGTGGAAAGGCCTGCTCGATAGAATAGCACATGTAACAAAATATGTATTCAGAACAATGTCAATGTGTCTGTCACAGTACAGAAAAAGACAATGTAGGATGTGTCTGTCACAGTAATGGGACAAAACTAAGTAAGATGTGTCTGTCACAGTGCAGAGAAAAAACCTATGTAAGACGTGTGTCACAGTACTGGGGGGAAAAAAACTAAGAAAGGTGGACTGTCCAGTGTCCACTCTCCTGAATGTAACGTACCGTCATCTTCGCTCCGGTCTGCAGTGAACTCGGCAGACTCTGAGAGGGAGGCCAGCGAGGTGCGTCTGGAGGAGCCAGATGAGGCCTGGCTGGGCGGACGGCTGCCCATCAGCCTGCTGATCCAGTGCTCACAGAGCGAGGAGCTGGTGGATCCTGAGGGCCACAACACAAGGTTCAACATGCAGAGGGCCTCCCACCAGCAGTGGTGGAAGAGGTACTCACTTTTTTTTTTTACTTAAGTAAAAGTATCAATACTGCAATGTAGAAATACTCCGTTACAAGTACTTTACTTGAGTAAACGTACAAAAGTAATGGTATCAAAGTGTACTTAAAGTACCAAAAGTAGAAAGTACTCATTATGCAGAATGTCCTGTTTCACAAGTTTTCAAATGTATAAAATGTATACAAATCTTTTGAAAATAGCAGATCTGAGCTTGTAAAACAAACCAAAAACAAGTACACAATAGGTCACACTACCTCCCACAGAGCTGTTAGCAGACCACGATGGTATTGTGGCGCGTCTTTGATAAAACAAGATGTAGGCAGTCTGCTTGCAAACGTCCTCATCAGATATGGATTGGACATCGCTATCATCAAAACAGTACCACTGCCCATCAATGGAGTTCTTACAGTGAGCTACAAGACAGAATGAAAATTACAATGAAACAACATTTTTTCTTTTATTTGTAATTATCCTTTGTTACCAGGGTAAAACCACATTGAGATTTTCATCTCTTTTTCAAGTGGGCCCTGGCAAAGAAGGCAGCATACATACGTAATTTCACAACAATTTAACAACATTAAAACAAAAACAAAAGATAGTAAAACAACAGTTTAAAACCAAAATCTGTCCATTGCAAACATGTGTACAATTTATTCATTAAAATGATCAATTCCAATGAGAGTATCTTTTTTTGTAATAGATTGAGAAAGAATGGTGCAGCACAGTGAATTTAGTTTTTCCAAATTCAGAAACAATAGTATGATGTCGCTGTCAGGCAGGAAACAACATACAGTATCTCCATATTCAAACTTTTTCTTTTTTTTTCCTTCTTTTTTTGTGGCTTTCACCTTTTTTATTTTATATTTTTTATAGAGGGACAGCACACTGCCAGACTCGGGCTACCGGCCAAGGTGCCTGGACCGCTGAGCCACGGCCCAAGCCCATATTCAAACTTTTCATGTTTATTCATAAAAGAATGCCCTATTTCATCATACTACACTGTCCCACAAAAGTAGTTTTTGACTAATATTAGTTAGTTACTGCGAGGGTGAGGTCTAGCCAACACCAACTGGGGACTCCTGGATCGCTGCCCTCCACAGTACTTTCCTATCTAGGTTCTTGAGCTCTACAGTGTTGTTAGCCAAGCTGTCGCGCCACAGGGCGTCTACGTAGGTGGTGCGCTTCTTTCCCCTCCTGGCTTTGCCCTGGGTTGGCTCCCATAGAGTCAATTTACTTGCCTCATTTTTTTAAGCAACAATTTTGGACATACAAGGTTTCCACCTGACAGTGACGATCAATGGATAGTGTCACCTGTATAATGGCCGCCCTGCATGGTCCCATGGTGGTTGCAGACAGCGTACAGGTCATACAGGTAGTCCTCGGGGTCACGGCCCATGCCGTAAGGTCGTCTCCATGGCGACCAGTGGGAGGGCAGACTCCAGCTGCTCTGGCTCCTCTTCACCATGTGGGGTGCCATGTCCATGCCGGTCAGCGGGAAGCGCACCATGTTCTGCATCTTCATCCGCCGGTCCCCATCCTGCATGAACATGGCATTATTATACAGCAGTGGTTCTCAAACGTTTTCATGTCAAGGACCACCAACTTGAGTGCTAGGGACTCCCAGAAGAGAGTCCCTAACTAACTGTTGCAGCCCTAGTTACTGTACAATACATGCTATGCACAGGAACATCCTCAGTGTTAACTCTGAGTGTTTTTAACACTGAGGATTCATGTACTGTGTATTGTACTAGTATACTATCACGTTGTTTAATCAGTATGTATAAGCTTAAAGATAAAAGGTAAAGACATACTATTAAACACAATCCCCCAATCCCCTTCTAGCCTCAGTCCCCTTCTTGCTTAATTGATTGATTGATGGATTGATTGCAGTTCTGCACGATATGTGCATTACTTGACTGGAATAACAAAGTACAGTTTACGTCCATTGTGCTCATTTATGCCTTAATCAGTACCTGTCGGAATCGCTTGAGGTGAAGTATGAGAATGTCCGGCAGGGTCCACAGGCTGAGCTTGATGCTGCCCTGTTGAAGCTGCTTACAATGCGGACAGCGCCATGCATCATCTGGAGCCAGCTGGAAGTATTGTGAACACAGCCGGGTTTAAACGCATCGTAGTACAGCATGTGGAAGTGAACATTACTGCAAAGAATACTACCCGGCATGCAAAGGAAAACTGCAGTTAGTATTCATATCAACACAAATGACAACCTTTGCTGTACAACCATACGATACAGTCATTCAATAATCCTATATAATAATAATATCTGGAGACTGATCTGAGTGTGCACCCAAACTACTTGACTAGACTGGTATGAATAGACTTGGGACAGCAACCGTGACTACATACAGATCCCATTTTTAAATTGAAGCTTAGGCTATATGGTAAGATACTGCCCCCTGTGGGATATTTCCAATGTCGTGTCCTTAGTTACTCCTGGTCCAACAGCCTGGGTGTGGTTCTGGACAGTCATAGTCAGCTGTCCTTCAGAACTTGCCTCACCAAGGAATCTGCCCTACTCCTTATGGACGCCTCCAGACTCGACTATTGCATGTCCCTCCTCACTGGCCTTCCAGCATGCTCACTAATGACTGGACTATTGCATGTCCCTCCTCACTGGCCTTCCAGCATGCTCACTAATGACTGGACTATTGCATGTCCTCCTCACTGGCCTTCCAGCATGCTCACTAATGACTGGACTATTGCATGTCCTCCTCACTGGCCTTCCAGCATGCTCACTAATGACTGGACTACAACCTCAAAACCTCAAATGTTCACGTCTCCCCTCTTTGTGTACCCTTCACTGGCTTCGGGTTGCTGCTCAACATTTTGTACAAAACACTGGTGATGGCCTACCATCCTGGCAATCAAGGGCATTGTATCCCCGTACGTACCTTCAGTAGTGTACATGATCCAAACCACAGCTTCCTGCTCACTTAGATCAGCTAACGCAGGACGTCTTGTTTGAACTTTAAACCCTAAAGCTCTCTGGCCAAAGCTCCATACATCCTAGACTCTTTTCCCTTCTGGCTCACAGGCTACTGTATGCACTACTATGCACTCTCTCTCTGGCTCTCCTATGTTGTGTATATGTATAGCTCCCTGATCCCATGGAGCACAATTTAGACTATTTGAAACAATAAAGCCTGGTACTACTGTTAGTGCTACTGTTCAGTCACGCCCGCCATTTCACTGCAGAGCCACCCTGACGACCAACAACCAATAAAACCATGGCAGTCCTTCTGGTCTATGGGTTCAGCGACCACGCCAACAGATCCCATAGCCTGTCACAAAAATGCAAATAAATAGCTTAAATATGAGAGAATTGGGGGGAAAAACAGCTTCCTCAATCCTTGCATAGTAGCATACTGTACGCCAATGGCTAAAATAATTCCCATGTGCGATGTCAGATCGACTGGTCCACCCACTGAGGAAAAAGATAAATGAGGACAGACAGACAGACACAGACACAGACACAGACACAGACACACACACACACACACACACACACACACACACACACACACACACACACACACACACACACACACACACACACACACAGAGTGAGTTTTCTTCATATATTGATATTGGATTGTAGGATATAATGAGCCAACCTGTTCCTCTTTGGTGTAGAGCTGAAAGCACTGGGCAACGGAGCAGGTCTGAGGCTGGAGGTGCAGGTCCTTCACCTGACGCACGCTCTCAGCATCTGGGATGTATTCATCCTCTGTCCGCTTGAAAAGACTGTGGAAGGAACGAGCACATGTTTGTGTTTATTTGTTTATTTAAACGGATGTCCATTCACTGATGCTTACTTATGTACAAAATTTGTACATAAGTATTTGACATTTAATGTCAAATACTGCAATGTAGAAATACTAGTACAAGTACGGAAGTCAAAATTTACTTGAGTAAAAGTACAAGAGTATTGGCATCAGAATGTACTTAAAGTACCAAAAGTAGAAAGTACTCATTATGCAGAATGTCCCATTTCAGAACTTTGCAAATATTTTGAAAACAGCAGATACAAGCTCACAATGTGTGGCATCGCAACACATTTTGAGCTTGTAGATTGGCTTTTTTCAAATGGCCAAAATGTATAGGGCTCAAAATCTACAAAGTAACTAGTAGAAAGTAACGTTTTCAAATAATTATAGTAGAGTACAAGTACAACAGTTGCCTCTGAGTATACTGAACATTGAAAATTATCCAGTAAAGTAAAGAAAAAAAGAAAAGAAAATAGCACAAAATTGTACTTGGGTACAGTACTTGAGTACTCAGTTGTTTCCACCACTGCACATGACAAACTAAACATGGACAATGGAACATCAATCAACCACTGAGACGGGTTACACTTAACCCATTTAGACCTGAGGACGCATCTGTGTCATATTATAGCTTTTAACCCATTTTGGGGTGTTTTAACTAAGCATTATGTTATACTTTAGCTATTGAAAAATAGCAGATCTACAAGCTCATAGCGCGCCACCGAGTGGCGCGCTATGAACTTGTAGGTCTGCTATTTTTGAAAAATCGTAAAAATGCGGCACAAATCTTTTAATATATATTCTTTCAAAGCGAACGTTTTTTTTATTTCGACGTCAGGCCTGAATGGGTTAAAGAAGTCATGATGCTTACTAGTCTTTTGTCTCCTTGTCCCATTCCACCACTATTTTGACATGAGGTGGCCCTCCGGGACCACAAGACTTGTATGCCCTGTTAAAACACAGAATTGTTATAATTACGTTACATTCTAGTCATAATATGCTCTCTCTCTCTCTAAGAGAATAAGAATGACTTACAATGAGGGCAAAAGCGGCGGCATTAATAAATAGACGATCCACAAGCAATAAGAACAAAAACAAATATTTAACCTAGCTAAAGAAATGTGATCACTGATGGAAAAAGTACTCGCATGTTTCAATTAGGTAAAAGTATCCCTAATACTGCAATATAGACATACTCCGTTACAAGTAAAAATCTGGAATTCAAAATGTACTTGAGTAAAAGTACAAAAGTATTGCCATCAAAATCTACATAAAAGTACCAAAAGAAAAAGTGCTCATTATGTAGAAATGTCCCATTTCAAGTTTTCAAATGCATAAAAACTTGAAAATAGCCGATCTACAATGTCACAATGCGTCACGATGCGACGCATTGGTCCAATGTTTTGTAATAATCAAAATCTATAAAGTATAGATCAAATAATTGTAGTGGGGTAAAAGTACAATATTACCTCTGAGATGTAGAGAAGTAAAGAAATTGGAAATACAAGTAATGTACAAATACTGTGCAGTACTTAAGTAAATGTATTTAGTTTCTTTCCACCACTGAGTATACCTCAGAGTTTGAGTCCATTGTTGGATGATTTAATTTGACTTCATAAACCACCACCACCACCACCACCGGTGAGACAATAGCCCCCTCTGCTGGTAGACAGTGACATTACCTTTCCACAGAAGGGTGGCAGAGAGGCTGCTCCTCTTGAGGCAGTAGATATGTGATCCCGACCACGCCCACCACACGCAAACTCAAGGGCCCCGCCTACAGACAGCCACGGAGAATTACACTTCAATAAACACATCGATAATATATTAGTTATTAGCTAGCTTGTCTCCTTCAAACATGTAGTACGTGGGTGCGTGAGTGTGTGCATGCATTCGTGTGCACCTGCACAAAGACTCCAGGGCGCAGGAGATGTTTCATCTTCTCCAGGATCTCTTTCTGAAGTACGTCCCAGGTCACCATACGCTCCAAATACAGTACAAACGGATTTCCAAACCTTCAACGATACATTTTAGATTGTTTATGTTCATTATTTCATTACTGATTTAGAAGGCATTTTTAGAATTGACCTCAGGCCTTGATGGGTTAAAGGTCCAACCCGGGATGTGTTGTGTGGTTGGGGTCTTACCTGCGTCCTTGCTGTCCAGCGCAGGCTCTGTTACACACCAACAGGACCACCTTATCGGCCTGGCCCTGGCCACTGTTCCTATTAGGACTCGGAGGTGGAGTTCCAGGATCTTGTGTTTGTGTTGATAGCCTGTTATTATCTGTCCCATACTTCAGGTTGTTCTGGTTCAGGTTGGCATGCGGACTCCCTGTAGGTAGTGCATACGCTGTACATTTATCAACAAAAGAAAACCGCGAAACAATGTTGAAAACCGTGAGTGCTTTCTTCCTACCAGAAATTCACCATAGTAAGTTTGTGTAATGGCTTCCGGTTTAAAGCATTTCTCTCTTGTTGATTCCTGTGTAATCTAATCTGGAGTCTCAGTCTGGCCTGATGTAAGTTAAACTGATTTCAGAGGAATCAGAATGTCAGATATACCTCCTCCTCCTCCTCGTTGTGAGCGGATCTGCTCTGGTCTGAATAACTCAGGTGTTTCAAAGGCAAAGATGGAGTCGCTCTCCTGGATGATCTCAAGGTCATCCTCGTCGTCGCAGAAGGAGCGGTGGAAGCCGTCATAGTACATCTCAGTCAGGACAATCTGAATAGAACCAGGGAACAGAAGCATGGCAGAGAAATACATGTCATCAAAAACGGATGGTATATAACCGCACAGAGAAGGAATGATCGGAAACGCTTGAAACATTTGAAATCCGTATGTAAATCCATAAAGTATGCGATTCGTTGAAAAGAATTAACTGCTAAAAATGTAATAAAGGTCTTGTGTAGGCTTATGTATAAAAGTGTAGACAATATGAAATGAAATGAAATGAAATCTATATTTACCCAGGGTATCTGGGCTAAGCTCAAGAACTTGTTTCCAGCCAGGCCCTGCTCATAGAACACATTTCATCGTAGTGGTTGATGCCTTGTTCAAGGGCATTTCAGCGGTGGTAATTTTAACGTGTCGGACGGCTGGTTCGAACTGGGAACCTTCCGGTATCTAGACCGCGCCGCTATCCGTTCGGCCACCGCTGCCACAATGAAACAGTATTCATTTTGAATCAAGCAAATACCACATACCCAATGGCTTTCACTGTGATTGAAAAGCCATGAAACACCAAAGAGGCAATATTTTATGGAGGGATAAAATATACCGCTTCACTGTACGTACTGTATGTAACAGAATTGTAAATTCTTCCACAGTTCACTGACATCCTTTTCCCGCCATTTGTATTATTTCATGGCTTTGGAGGCATTCACTTTAAATGACACGGTGCAGAAACTGAACTGGACTTGGAGTACAGGTTTATGGACTACTACAGGTCATGCGTTCCCGTGCTGTAGTCCATCCACCCTCAGACAACCTATTTGGGTTTGAAAACTTTACATTTTCATTAAAAGGATGGTTGTTCAATTAAAATACATTTAAACCAAACCAAGTAGCCTACTGGTCATTTAGATAAAAAAATAATCTATGTTAAATTTCAAAACATTTGTTGTTTTTTGTCCTTGTATTGTTGCTTCCTTTCTAAACTTAAACAACATGTGCCCTGAACACTGAAACCATTCGATGGTCTCTCGCAGTGTTGGGAAGAGGTGTGTTTTATGTCTCACAGGAAAATACACAATTATGACATAATCACCTATCGTAATTATTTGAGAGAATCGCAATTATTTATTATAATCGTTAGTCATAATCAAGTGTTCTTTCTCTTCCATGTTGAAAAATTTTCTTATCAGTATATTGTATTATGTGACACGTTATGAGCTTGTAGATAGTCTATTTCCACTATAATTTATTTCCGGAAAGTACTGTATTAAATATGTATATTATTTGTATATTTAGGTTATTTGTCAAATCTGCATCTGTGCAACTTAAAGCCAAACCTAAATGTTTTATTCTTATGTTCCAAACGCAATTAAATCATTAACTGCAAATTATTTGTGTGACATAAATCGTCATAAAATGGCATAATCTCGACAGCCCTACTACTTGGGGACAACAACAGTGTGTTGAACTTCGACATTCGTGATGCTAGAGACGTTTAGCACCAACATAAATGGTTGTCACCGACCGCACCTGTTGATTGGGGATTTTGGTCTCCTGTGCTACAGCCTGTCTCAGCCTGGACACGGTGCTGGACAGAGGCACTGCCACGCCCACTCTCATGCAGTGAGAGCACTTTCCTTGGTACACCACCGTCACGTACAAAGGCCTGTAAGGCAGGGAGAAATATGAAATAAAACAGCTGTTTTAATGTGACAACATTTTGAACAGCACTTCAAAGGTTTACAGACCTTCTTCCAATTTTAGCCTCTCCTTGACGGATCTAAGGGGAGCTCTTCAACAAGAGGTTTGACAACACTCTTTTGCAATCCATTTTAAACTCACTCACTCTCACAATGAATTAATGAGTTTCATTTCGAACATTATTTGAAAACTAACTAATACATTAAAAAACACTGAAACAAAAAACGACAACAAAAGAAACAACAATGTCTGAAAAGGAGTAAGATGAAGTATAAAACATATTAAACTCCTATACCAATGCAACATTCACTGGTAATTATTACTTTTCAACAGAATGTATTTACAGCAACCCAAGCATCTAGGAAAAACATGAAAATAGAACAAATAATAATAGAATAAAGTGCCCATCTGGGCACAGGTCTACACCAGGGCATGTCAGGTTGTGGCCTCCTGGTGGCGCTATAATAGGCCAATGTGAAAAGGGTGCCATTTCTTCTTACGCCTTGGATGGCAATTTGAGGCTTTTTGTTCCAAACGGGCCAATCCTGCAAACTTTGAAAGCCAATGTTAGCCAATTAGGATGGAATATGAAATATTGGACAGATCCGTCTTGAACACATGACTATAGAGATACTGTGTAACGATTGTGGGATTTTTGGACAGAATCTGGAGGAGTAACAACAAAAAAATGTGTTTTTCAAAAGTCAGCCCTCTGGTGGCGCTATAATTTGGGGCAGAGGTTGGCATCCAGGGATTTGGGGAAGAGGTTGGCATCCAGGGAGTGTGCGTTAAAAATGTGGCATCGACCGGGTTACCGGTGCCGGAGATTAGCTGGTAACACACGCACGCACACACGGACGGAGTGCAAAACATACTCTCTCCCCATGCCTTCGGCCTGGTGGAGACAATCTCAGCAATAACAGAAATAAAATCAATAAAACTGGTACTCTAACTAAAAACAAAGGCCCACGACGGGCTGGATTGCAGCAAAGGTGCTATGGACTTGTGACAGCCAGCTGTGTTGACCCCTCCTCGTCCAAGTACCTCCCAAATATATAATGCTTTTACACGCGCACGCACGCACGCACGCACGCACGCATGCACACACACACTCCTCACCGTGTGTAAGGTACTGGAATGGGCAGTGAGATGCAGAGGAAAGGATCAAACGTGTTGCTCTGTTTCTGGCAGTGAGGACAAGTCAAAGAGGACCTACATTGGAACAGAAATAAAAAAACATATCGAGAGAATCTCTGGCAATCTGGCAGTATAGCTATTTGGCGGTCCAGACCTTGGCCTAAGGTTTGGAGCCCCTAGTCTAGTTCGCTGTTCAAGAGGAATTGGCATAATGACTAAATTGGGGGAGAAGTGAATTACAGACACTGACCCCTCACGAAATACACACCAATGAAGTCTCTAACCTGTACTGTAGGTACATGAAGGTACAGTATGTGTATGGGAATGATTAAATCTAGCTTGCAGTCGAATGAGGCACAGTGACCATTAAGCTATTTAATAACGGTCAGCACCTTTTCCAACCACACCAGAAATAAAAACCCTGTCAGAGTGGGCTGGGATAAAATTATGATATCTACAAGATGGGGTATACTATACACAGAGACAGGTGCTTTGAAAAACCTTTGTAATATGATTCGCAGTGGTGGAAAGTACTGTACGTTTTTTCTAAGTACACTTTTTAGGTAGTTTTACTTCACTGGAGTATTTCTAATTTTCAATACTTTTACTACTACTCCACTACATCTCTGTGGCAAATATTGTACTTTTTACTCCACTACAATATTGAAAACTTGAGTTACTAGTTACTTGATTATGTCTGGAGTGCTTACAAAAGCACTCCAGACATATATTATAATCTTTGGCAATTTGAAAATAGCCCACAATGCTCACAATGCGTCGCAAAAGCGATACGTTGTGTTGTGAGCTTTCAAAGGATTTAAAAATAAATAAATTACATTTGAAAACGTGTGAAATGGGACCTTCTGCATAATGAGTACTTTTACTTTTGGTAGGCTATAAGCATATTTAGATGCCAATACTTTTGTACTTTTACTCAAGTAAATTTTGGATATCGAGCTTGTACGTTTAACAGACTATATCTACAATAGGCTATTGATGCTTTTACTTAAGTAAAACATTTGAGTACTTCTATGTTCTACTTCTTACCATCACTGCTGATTCGATATTCTTCAGGGGATCATGAAGGTTAAAACAATTACATGACAACCTTAGGAAACAGGAGTGCAGGAAGAGAGCTTCTCAAATTAGACCGGTAACATAATGATGAGGTTTCTGACCTGTGTTGAGCCTGAAACAGCTCCTGTACAAAGGAGGCAGGCGCTGGGAGAGATCCCTCAGGGACACTTTCTTCTTCTAGTGGAGGCTGGAGATATTCACACACATTTAAAACGTCCATTAGAAGGCATGTTGTGTTGAAAAAACGATGAAAAATCGTAGAGGTGCTCCGATCGACCGGCCACAGATCGTGATCTGCCGATATTCACTCCAAATGACTCGATCGGTGATCGGCAATTTACCTGATCTGGAGAAACTAATCTTTTATACCATTTAAGTATATAAAAGTCAATCAGATATATAGTATAATATAGTTTTCCATCTTTGTGAGTGTGACAGGCCTAAACATTCTCCCCTTCTTCCCCACAGGAACAGTTTTGACGTAATAATTTTGGAAATATAAACATTTCGTGAGAAAGACAATCAGTGATCGGGATCGGTCCTGATCGGAGAACCTATAGTGAACCTACTGTAGTATCGTGATTCGAATCGTATCGAGAGTTGAAAAAATACACAGGATCATAATGTATATAAGTATATACTGCACATATTGCAATTATATTATGAATATCAAATTATTCATACAATAATATCAGCACTGTATATACTGTACTTATTCAATGTTAAAATGTAGTCTTAGAAGATGCAAGGACATGGTTTACTTACGTATATTGCTGACTATAGACTTGTCCAGTATGATATACATCATTTTTACCTTCCTGGGGGGTCTGCTGTCGGGGTGGACGATGTTATTGAGATCTTCGTGAACTCTGTCCAGCAACCACAGGAGGAACTCCTGGGCGTCGTGTTGGGCATTGCCACGAAACTGGAGGGCACTCTTGGACACCACATTCTGGAGCACATAAGAGAACACAGCGGTACAGATCCATCAGATTCTAGTGAGCGGCTTCTGGAAACAGAAAGCATTTTCAAACTGGCACCATTTCTCTTCCTATCACAGTGAGCCTCGTCATGAAATATTCAGCAGGCTCTTTTTTCCCCCAGGATGCCACGGTCAGCGTTATTCCTGAAGGTTGGTGGTGGAGGTGATGGAGACGTGGGGTGGTGGTTGCGATGAAGAGCAGGCCTGGAGAGGCCTCGTCGACACACGAAATCGACGGCTTTACCATTAGCCACAGGCGGTTCAGCCTCGCAGGTCCATGCGCGCAGCGGGGCGGCAGTGAAGTCACCTCTACTCAGAGCAGGCCTATCAAATGTCAGGGAAGGTCAGAGACGCGAGGAGACTGAGCATTATGCGCCTCTGAGCTTTCCTCATGGGACACCGCTACTCTTCTTCAACCCATTACCAAGGCAAGACACACTTTGCGCAAAGTGTGGCGTACTTAAAGTGCAAGCATTCCATCCCAAGGCACAGAGAATACCTCTTTAACCACTTTAGACCTTTTATACTTTGGCTATTCTAAAATACGAAAAAGAGTTACAAGCTCACAACGACGATGCAACGTGGTGTTGTGAGATTGTAGATCAGCTTTTTTCCCTTAAAGAAAACTTGATTGATTTTCTTTTTGCCTATAATAATGCCCCAAGTGACGCCAAGTTGAAAATGGTTGAAAATGGTTAAGTGTTAAGTCAAGGTGGTGTTGTTTTTTATTAGTGTAAAGTGTGAGGCAAATGAGGGAAAAACTAAAGGGAAGCAGTTCTAGCACTATGTTCTGTGTGTCTATTTACAGTAGTTTACAGTCCAACCAAAAATAGTGTGACCTGCACATACAGTAGCTGCACGTGCACATGTATCCTCCACTGTTAATTATGATTGACAAAAGCCCAACCAATCCATTACAAATGGATTAATTTCATTGACATAGTTTGCTGTTAAATAACATACAATACGTGCACTGCAGATGCAAAAGATTTGCAAGCAACCTAGGAAAACAACAACCTTAAGTTCAGCCTTGTTAATTGCTTATTGTGACAATGATTATATTGATAGCATCCATCATTCAATAAGTCAATATAGGCTAATGTTGAATATACCAGTAAGTAAATGTTACATTATTGTTTCAGACAGGCACTAAAGTATTCTACTATTATTTAAAAATATATATAACTGTACGTTTTCATTTTATGTTAACACAGTAGTTGCCTTTTTCAAATTGGAAATGTATTTTGGGATAAAACTCATCTTGCCATATTTGCATGTGTAGATTATAAATGTAGTCAGTTTGGGTGGTACTTGAAAACTATGTTGCTCAAACCAAATGCTTCTGAGACCAAATGGATGTCTCATTCCCTTGTGTAATCACCACTGATGTATTCCTAATGAGCAGTGCTAAGTGCTTTCAATAAAGCCTGATATTGTGGACCTCGGCAATAAGCTATGGAGCTGCAAAGCAACCTCACATGCGGTCACTGGGAATCCTGTAATCTACACGAGCATCGGAAATGGCATGCTTCAGTGAACTTCAATTAACTGCATTTAAGTTTCTGATACAGGGTTTGGGTAGTGCAGCAAAGAAAAATCTATTGAATGAAGCACAAGCATTTTGTTTTTCACCAAATACCTTAAAGGGAGAGTTCACATTTTAACAAGTGCATCTGGGGGTCAGCGTGAATGGAACACATGTTCAGTCAGTCCAAAAACTTGCCTCAGTCCTATGGAGTTTCTTTAGGAAGACATTTTGCACACCTGAAATGCTTTTAACAAGTGCATACGGGGGAAAAGACACGAGTAAAGATGTCAATGCAAAGATAGTGTTGTGACTGAAAAGTTGTGCCTGCTAAGGCAATCACAGAGAAACGGTTTACAATACCATTGACATACAACAGCAATCAAAATGATCAAATCATGCCTCCATAGTCTCAAAATGATATACTGTATATGAATCGCAGATACAAATATGAAATGTCCCTTTAGCACTGTACTTCATATTCAGAGGGTGCATGTGCTTCATGTCTGATGCCAGCTCACACCCTGGAATTGAGGCCTCGCACTCTGAAGTGAATAATCTATATCAAATCGACAGATTGTACTCTGGCTGACAACCAAGGGGGGATGAAAGGGACAGAAATAGTAGCAGTGTCAGGAATAAGCAATGTTCAGTTCCCCTCTCCAATGTTTATTTTGAACCCATAAAATGGGACAAGAATCTGTCTAAAAGAAACAGGGAAACTACAGAGCCTAATCCCTGATGAAAAGTAACATTTTGTGAATGTGACAGACACCATTTGCAGTGCTGATGAAGACAATTGGGTTCCAAATGTTTTAAAATGTTGAATTGGGGCTATATACAGTAGACTAGACATGGTGTAGCTGAAGTGGATTATTTCCCCCAGCTGAATTTAATACTTCTGACATATTATATTACCAGTAAGTAAGTGCAGTAAAATCACTGTTAACACACCTGTTATACACATACATAGACCTGTATGTAAATGGACCCGTTATGGGCCTGTACTGTCAGAGTTACAAAAGGATAAATGAACACTCATGTGTACTGTATGCACAGTAACAGTATTAGCGGATAGGTCACTAGTGCAACTAGCTATGGTAATTGCATGCATTGATTGGTTATGGTTAGCTGGTTAAGTCTGGTGTGGGACAATGCATGGCCTAAATAATAATAATACAATATATATAATGATTGAAACAATATTCAATTTATTTTAACTGAAAAATAAAATAAGCAAATGTTTTTGCATGAGATTTATAGGCCTAATTGATATGAAAATGTAATTAGAAAACTTACAGAAATAATAATTAGCCAAAGTAGTCTACTTTCATTAGGTAGCACTGTTTTAGTGAAATCGCTTACAAAACCAGACCAGGCATTTATCTATAGGCCACCAATATCCGTGTGATCAACTGCTAACATTAGCCTAGAGGTGTAGCCTATGTTCTACAGGTATATTCCCAATCCTGCATGCAGGCTAGGCCTATTAGGCATGGCTACTTGGAGGAATAATGTTCAGTGTGTTTTATTGCAGTAAGCTACTGTACAGCTGAGCTGTGTGCATAAAATACAAAAGTCCAAATAAAATCAAGATAAAAATGCAATTGCAATAGGTCTATATAGACATAGGACATAGCAATAAAAAAGGAAATTAATATATGAATACCCATGTCATGGGGGAAAATATTGGGAGTTTTAATGTAATCCTATAATTCAAAGCAGGTGTGACACAGAACCCAGACCCAGTCCAATTAAATTGCAGCTGAAAACTGTGCGCACTCATAAACTTACCTTGAATTCTCGACTGTGTTGAGGGGTGTACTCGAAGGTCCACAGCGCTCGAACCAGACCCGACAGCTGTTCGGTGACTTCACCCGAGTCCTGCTGGCTGCTGGAGGCTTTCTTCTGCACCAGAACCCCGTTGGTCTTGGACTTGTCGGAGCCGTTGGACTTGTCGCTGTTGGTGGTCGCACCACCACCACCCTCTCCCCCGCGGAACTGCTCCAGGGCCAGGTATTCGGCGAAAAGCTCCGTGTTGCTCAGGCACTGCAGGATGGCGTTCATGAAGCAGGTGTTGCCGTGGTTCTTCAGCCCGGCGACACCCGGCACCTTGTCCCCGAAGAGGAACCCCCCGCAGTCGCTGTCATCGGAGGGGACGGACCCCCCGGTCGTCGTCGGGATGAAAGTTGCGTCGTCCTTCTTGTCGGCGGCGGCGTGCTCCTCCGTGCCGAAATGAGACAGTGTGGACAGAGTCCTCAGAACTCTGTTCATGAAGCTCCCCACGGAGCGGACGGAGCTCCTGCGGAACAGCTTCTTGCTGAAGGATTTCTTCTCCTTGTTGCTGGCAGCTTTCGACATGATGGTGGCTGATCCGACGGGTTTCCCCCAATTAGGCCTAATATTCCTGGACGGGTCCTCCTTTTTCAGAGCATCGCTCCTGCCATTCCCACTGGCGAGTCAAGTCAACCACGACACAGGGTTAACCGATGTTCAAACGTAGACCTAATAGAAGCATTGTTTAGCTAAAAAAAAAACACCACGAACAACAACAACAACCCTATGGCTCCAACAGCTCCGGAAGGAGGGGGGACCATAATATTATCATGACAGCACCACACGGGAACATAAAAGAGCCACGGAAATCAGCCCACTTGCAACACTGCGTCGGATTGCATAAACACGCTCCATGGAGAAAGCACCGGGGTAGTCCCGCTCTCACTCCCGCTCCAAGTGAATCATGTGGAATCATCTGGACCCGTCGGTCCAGCGAGAACATCAGGTGTCACATTAGGGTTACGCGAAAAATAATTAGCTCCCCTAGTTGACCATGAAAATAACGATTGTCGCATATCAACAGCAAATCACCATTTCAATCGAGATCCCAATGTGTCTCATGTTTTATTTATTAAACAAACCGCAGCTCCACCCTTTAGGATTTCGACGCTTTCAAAGTGCGTTTAACCGCGGTGGGAGCATGGCTGTTGCAAAAACACCATATTCTGATTGATCCATAAATCGCGTTTCCAGTGAACGGAGGAGCCCGCAGATTAGTAGATGCAGCCGAGCCCGCCCGCTCCTCGGATCGGGGTTAAAAGTAACTCATCGTTCGGAAAACATGTACGTTTCGGTATCTCCATAAAGCAAGTTGTAGCAGCTGTCCCGTCCCGTCACGGTTGATTTCTCCCTCCAGCCTCCAGCGTTGATTCATCATCGCAAGGCCGCTTCTCCTCCGCTCCGGTCTCCATCATCTGTAGTCACACAGATACTGCAGGCAGCAGGCAGGGCAGGCAGGGCGGTGACGGCTGACGTCACAGCCAAACACTGGCCCATGTTTTGAGCAGAGCAGGTAGCAGCATGTGATTCTGGACCAGTCTCCATCCCAGGCAGGCTCTCTTCACAATAGGATGTGAATCTTGGATCCCCTTGTGCTACACATTTCCAAGTGCTTGATATAGCTTACAAATAATGCATTTTCCAAACGTCCGCCAATTTATTATTATCATTTATTATTATTATTATTATTCATTAAGCATATCACTTTCATTCATTCGGAGTGGAAATCTACAAATCCAAGTCATGAAAAACATCACCCATGTGTTTGAGACAAACAGATTTATTAAGTTAGAATGATTATAGCAAATTAATGCAAACATTGATTTCTTCTAGTAAATAAACAGCAGAATATAGAAAATAAGACAATGGCACAGAAGTATGTATAGTATCTCTTTCAGTTACACGTTTTATAGGTTAACACATGGAACCTTAAACAACAACCAGAGAAAGACAGACAATTTATAGCAGGTTTTGTCTAATCTTTCCTTTTCTAAATTAGTTCATGAATATATAACACAACAACCCAAACACCATTTGGAAATCATATGCAGTGTTAATTTAAGCCTTGGGTCCATTGTTATACTCTTGAGTTAAATGAAACAGTGAGGATTTTACTGTGCATTTGAAGATAACAGTATGCCATCCAAAGAAAATGACAGACAAACCCAATTCATGTTTTTTTTCTTAAATTGTCTTAAGCACGGGCGACTTCTCAGGTTTTAAATGACTCAAAAACAAAATCCCAGAAACATTAACCCGAGCTAACTGGAAAGGCTCTCCCAGTAAAATCGGAGACCGTCAAACCGCTGCACCCCCCCATGGTGGTGACCCCCATCGTGGACTTCTGTCAGGTCCCCCAGACCCCACTTTGAGAACCACCGTGCTCCCCATCACCTAATGCAGTGGTTCCCAAGGTGGGGTCCGGGGGGGTCCCCCTAGGGGGTCCTCAAGGTCTGTAACTCAGAGAGTTAAATTAACTTTGATTTTACAATATACATTGGGGTCCCAGAGATAGAAATAGGGGACCGTAGCCTAATTCAGGTCAAACCGGGGGTCCTTAAATGGTTGAAAATCACTGCTTGAACCATGAAAATCTTCTCTTATGTGGGTCCTTGGTATATATTTTCAAATGGGGGGTCCGCGGGCTAATGAGTGTCAATTTGGGGGTCCTTGACATGAAAAGGTTTGGGAACCAGTGACCTAATGACCCTGTTGTCCCCAGCGCCTCCCCAGTCTCCGTCAGTGGTCGAGGCCGCGGAGGGCGGAGATGCTGGAGGCCAGCCGGCGGGGCAGCAGTTTGGCCGTCTGCCTGTAGTCCTCCGGCTTGGCTCTCAGCAAGGCGAGGATGTGCTGCAGGGAGCGGGACGGCTGCAGGCCCAGCGCGTCCATCACGTTGCTCAGGTAGTCTGTGGAGCAGTTAGAGTGGTTATTACGCTATGTACAGATCGGAGACCGTTCAGAGGGTCGGGTTGCTGCTGGAGCAACATTGGTCCCCCATTAGTCACGCCTCCCATCACGTGGAATGGAATCTCTCCTCCCATGTCTTCTCTGCTCTGTATCCCTCTCTACTCTCACCTTCGTGTCCATATTCAGGCAACAGCAACATACATCACAATTTAGGCATTTAGCAGACACTCTTAATCCAGAGCGATTTACAGCCAGCAAGAACAACACATGGCAATACATCAAATAACGTAAAAATAGTCATCAAGAATCATAAGGCCCGGACGGTTAGCTCAACCGTCTGGGCACCTAGGCTGCCACGGGTTCGACTCCCGAGCCCGACAGCCTTTGCCGTGTGTCACTCCCCATCTCTCTCCCCCTTTCCTGTCTGTCTACTGTTGAGCCTTTGCATTCGCCTGTATCGAGGCTGGGGCAAGTGCTACAGGCTAAGATGGCGTCTGAAGAGGTGGGTTTTCAGACCACGGTCCACTCCACTTAAGTCGAGTGGACAACTCTGCGTCCATAACCACTTAAATCCTATATAATTTGTTGACCAAGATCCCTCAGGGGACCGTACTACTGAAAATAGCTGATCTACAAGCTCACAACACGTTGCAACATGATGCATTAAGCTTGTAGACCTGCTATTTTCTTAGAATATTTCCCCCAGAACAGGGACATTATGTTAAATTATGACTCATGTATGACTTCCCATGTATCTACAGTACATTAGCAACTGTTATTACTAACCATTATCGTTTCCTAGGATTTGTTAATAACACTACAAATGTGACAAACACCTCAAACACAACTCTGAACCACACTATATTTTAGATGGAACACTCGGCAGTGTCCTGTTTAGGTGTATTTTTCCACATGTATTACTTTGGTTCTTCATTAATCTGTAAATGGTCATCCAGTCATCCAGCAGTGTCACTCATAACAGAAGCAAAGCCTTATATTATGTCCAACTACACAACGCCCGTCAACTTTTTCTGAGATGTGCGTGCTTCCCTTTTGGATTCTCAACTACACAACTTAACAAGGGACATTCTTCAAAGATGAAGACCCGTGATTACCTCGCAACCACTCATAGATGCCTCAGTGTTGATCTGTAAGTAAAGGTGCTGCTGTTCTGCATGGCAGTGAGCCGGTGAAATGTGTCAATAAATGTCATGTCTGCAGTGAGAGGAGGCTTCCAGTTACCTATATCGGTGGCCAGCTGTTTGGTGGAGTGTGAACCGAGCTGGGGGATGAGCAGGATGGCATCGCAGTACGTCTGCATGGTTGCCCGCGCGATGGAGCCCAGCCAATAATCAGCTGTGTTGTCCAGCTCCGGAAGGTCGTCACCTGAGAGTGGAGGAGGACAGCGGTGATGTCAAACCGTGGCGTCAAACCGTGACACAGGTCAGGAGGATGTACTGTCCCTGCAGGCACCAAGTGTCACCAACGTGAGGACGTAAACAAGGACTGATTGATGTTGCGGAAGGCAAAACAAGAGGGAGGGAGAGAGGGACAAATGTGGACAAAGAAGCAACGGTAGAGTAAATAAAATAATCACTGGGGGAAAAAAGAAAGCATGCAGACAAAAAAAAAAGAAGAAAAAAAGACTGTAATTAACACTAGGAATCCATCTGGATGGAAGCCCCAGACGGCAGCATGCGGGGAGACAGACTGAGAGAAGAGTTGGGGCTGACAGCTCATCACCTTGTTCGGGAGGGAAGGGCAGCTTCCCAGCGTGCAGGGCCAACTCCAGTGCCGGGTCCTCTTGAGTCACAAAGGGCTCCAAGTGGAGTGGCAGAGACATTATGTACTGTCCTATCTGAGGATGAGAAGACAGACACATGCTGCAGGAGGTAGCTCGATACATCCGCTGTCTGGGAAGGAGCTTCTACAGTATCACGTTCATTCGACTCATGTGACAGAAATCAACAAACCTTTTGACTTCGTCTTAGGTGATAATTATTTTTTGCTCGCAATCCCCTCTGGTAGGTTATAAATTAGGGTTTAAATGAGTTCTCTTGTGTGAGCACTCACATCCATACATTTTACGTAAACAAATCAGTTTAGTTGTTTATCAGGAAAAGACTTCTTGTATACAACATGTGAATGTATGGAATGATCCATTTTATATTGAGTGTGATTGTGTGTCTCTCCTTTGCAAAACATCTTCAACTTGATGAAGTGTATTGCTGATGCCCTAAGGAAGTTCAATGTCATGTTTCAAGTTCAGGGGTTCCCCGGAACCAAAGACCACCACAATTAAATGCAACATCAAGTTGAAAATCCATGCAAATTTGTCACCTGAGAATGGCGGATGTTGCCAGGTGTCGCCCATAAATGATGTGAAATGGCGGAAACACAGATGATGCAATGCAATTACTGCACAATCATTATGTAAAAAGTGTGCTGCTCCAAAACCAGCACACGGGTATGGGCCTGCACTATAGTCTATAAATTCACAGAATCTGTGACTGTGTGTGTGACTGTCCTTCACATATCTCTAAACGCGTTCAACCGACCGACTTCACCCTTGACGGATGTATGGCTGCGGACCCAAGTGTTCTTGAGAACATGGCAAGGAGCCAGGGCACGGTACTCGACAACACTGCAAGCAGCTCTTATGGGGGCCAAGCAAACAGATGACTCCGAATGCACAAAATTATAACTTACAGAATGAATGCACAAAATGAAAACTTATGTTTGTGACTGCTGGGCAATTCTATTTATTCTTTGGGTTCAGATCATTTTTGATGAGCACTGACATCATTAGTCATTGTATGGCTTAATTTAAAATTCATGAAGTACTTACATTTGTGATGTACTCCTGTGGTGACAGGCTGAAGGTAGGCAGGTCTTCTGTGTAGCCCTCCCCAAAACCACCTGCCTCTTGACTCTGGCACATGGTCAAGACAACAGAAGATTAAATTAGACACCACACTCAAATAAACACCCGCAGACATACAAACACAGACACACACACATCAAATGCTGTTGTCTATGTACTCAGATCTCATTGGAAAACGCTTCAAAATCGTATAGTTTGGAAATACTGCAAGCTGCCTCTCACCTCCATCTTGGAAACAAGGCAGAGCTGGTGCTTGATCTGCAGGAAGACAGAGTCAAAGGCCAGCTGGTTGGCCTGTTGGTTGAGTCTCGTCAGGGCTGCCCTGGGCTCAGCCAGTAGGCTGGAGTTACCTGTACCCTTCTCCTAAGGAAACAAAACAAGAGTTACCTGTACCCTTCTCCTAAGGAAACAAAACAGAGTTACCTGTACCCTTCTCCTAAGGAAACAAAACAAGGAGTTACCTGTACCCTTCTCCTAAGGAAACAAAACAAGAGTTACCTGTACCCTTCTCCTAAGGAAACAAAACAAGGAGTTACCTGTACCCTTCTCCTAAGGAAACAAAACAAGGAGTTACCTGTACCCTTCTCCTAAGGAAACAAAACAGAGTTACCTGTACCCTTCTCCTAAGGAAACAAAACAAGGAGTTACCTGTACCCTTCTCCTAAGGAAACAAAACAAGAGTTACCTGTACCCTTCTCCTAAGGAAACAAAACAAGGAGTTACCTGTACCCTTCTCCTAAGGAAACAAAACAAGGAGTTACCTGTACCCTTCTCCTAAGGAAACAAAACAAGGAGTTACCTGTACCCTTCTCCTAAGGAAACAAAACAGAGTTACCTGTACCCTTCTCCTAAGGAAACAAAACAAGGAGTTACCTGTTCCCGCTCTCCTAAGGAAACAAAACAAGGAGTTACCTGTACCCTTCTCCTAAGGAAACAAAACAAGGAGTTACCTGTACCCTTCTCCTAAGGAAACAAAACAAGTTACCTGTACCCTTCTCCTTAGGAGAAGGGTACAGGTAACTTGTTTTGTTTCCTTAGGGAAACAAAACAATATGGCTCTTCTCTGTCCTCCCTCCAGTGGTGTAAGAAGTACTGCACGTTCTTACATACCGGTAAATAAAAGTAGCGATACCACATAGAAATACAGTCAAGTAAAAGGCCTTCCAATGTTAACAAAAGTATTGGCACCAAAATACAATATCCTGCCCTATGCATCGACAAATGTTAGTATGCAAACAGTATACACTTCCATACACTAGCCTGCACTATACAGAAACAAAATACACAGTGTCATTACAGTATCATGCCATGTGTTTAGGAAGGTATGTACAGTACACTACAGTATGCAAATACACGCACTCCATGTCCTTATGACATCACAGAATACACTGAACAAAAGTGTCAGTAGCTATGTTGTTACTGAACGCCTATAATGATATTTCTTTCAAATTGGACCCAAATTATGATGGCAGAGAGGTGACAATGAAATGCTAATCGGCAGATGGATGAAGGGCATACATAATACCACCTGTCCTTGATGGGTGTACAACAGGTGGATCCATCCCGGCAAGCAAAGGCGCTCAGATGACTCACTACTGTAACCATTAACGTCTAATGTGCTTGAATATGATGCCAGGCAGCAATCATCTCCTGTGTATCTGTCAATTTTTGGATGAATACTTCATCATATGGTGGGTGGCTCCATTAATTACATTGTGTTGTTTTGGATAAACGCTTAACATATTGTGACTCCATACCTTTAAGGAGTAGAGCACCTCCATCAAGCTGTTGTATTCAGCCATGTTTCCTCTCTGAAGGTAGTTGTACTCCTGCCAAGGGTTCTTAATGGCATTCTTCCGCTCTGTGGAGCTGGCTTCCTGGATGCCAGCCAGGCTCCGAGGGCTGTATGAATCTGATAGGTATTTGCCTGCTGTTCCCAGTATCCTATGAGAAGGATGTTGAATTATATTTGGAGGGTAAATATAGTAACTTAAATCTGAGAATGTACTTTGGTGGCATTAGTTAGGTGTTATCACTTTGAGAGATGCCAATGGGTTTGTAAAGGCTAAATGATATTCCATCTGATGCCGGACATAGACAATGAGGGTGGAATCATTTCTCGTACTTGTTTGACAGCTGCTGCTCAAAGGCTCCACACTGTCTCAGTAACTCTCCACAAGTGGCGATGATCCTGCCAAGGACAATGTGAAAAATGTATTGTATGTTACTTAGACATTTTCATGTTGTAAACAATTACCGCAACATACTAAACATTCTAAAGTTGTGCACACAAAATAGTAGATCTACAAGATTGCAAGGCCAACGCCTTGCAATGCGACAGAAAATAGCTGATCTAGGCTCACAAGTTGCGTGTAACTAAGTATAAGTCATGCATGACCTTTGTGAACTTACTGTTCATAACCGATACCCAGAAATACTATAAGAGAAACAGCCGTTAGTTATCTATTATCTAATGCTTGAAACTCACAGGGCGTGGACACCATTTATTTTGGTTGCTCACATGTTAATGAATAACCGGCTACGCACGGATGCGGATTTCCCCCACCCCGCGTGCATTCCCATTGTACAAGTACATTGACGAGACGTCCCGCTGTGGCCCGGTTTGGCGAGCAACAGTCGCACACAAACCACAGTTGCACAGTAAGCGTGTGTGAGCAAGGTTTTTTTTTTGGTGGGTTTCAATTGTAAGTTGATAAGCCTACAAAAATATCCACAAGCTGTTTTATACATTATTATTAGCGGACAGAATGGTGACATTCAACAGAATCCTGGAACCATCTCGGAACCACCTCTTACGCCCACCTGACAGAGTTCTGGAAAGCCGTCCAGTCCTCCTGGAAAACAGAGGAATTTGGGGTTTCTTCCAGTTTACACTTCTTCCTGATAGACTGCAGCGTTGTAGAGAAGTCTGACACATACCTGAAAACACAGCAAACACAACACTCAGACTGGATGCAACTCATGCAAGTCAACCAAAGCTGTGACATGATGCAGTACATACTGTCTGCAATTGCTCATGTAAACTGAAAATGAGGACTTTTGCTCCAAACATTTAATTATAACATAACATCATTGGCACCTGTACTGAAAAAATCACCCCGTGTGAACTGAGCAGTGCAACTCCGTTTGGGGGTCCCCGGGTGGTCCCCGGAACTTCCAGACACACAGGAACGCACCCAGTGTGCCGGCACAGTTCCGGCGAGCCGGCCCGCGTCCGAAACAGTCGAGAAATGACAACGTTACCGTGTGGGGGTCCCCAGGGGATGTACTGTCCCTGTACTGTCACACCCGAAATCATCGCATATACAGTTAATATGTGTGTGTGTGTGTGTGTGTGTGTGTTAGGCTGCACAACTTGGTGGTGAAAACCAACCAAATTTTCATGCTCGGACACAGCGACACACAAAGCTCCGTATAGGAGTGGTTCTCTCAAAATGACTGCTGGCATGAAATTATAATTCACTATTCACTAAGTAAATATCTTAATACAGCCTTTATTCTGATTTAATTCCATTGTAAAATACTCAATAAACACACAACTTGACCGCATGTATCAGTATCACTGCACCACCATCACAATGCCTTGTTTACAATCTTCACTGTAACGTTCCATGGGTGCATTAGCGGTCGCAATTTCGTTTTTCCTATGGCAAGGTAAGAGGAGAGCTCCTTTTTGTCCAGAGTATGTGTATTGTGTAAGGTTTTATAACAATTGCATCACTTTAAAACAAGTCAGATACTGTGACGTGAACGGTTCGATACCTTCCATGTATCTGCACAGCAACTTCCTTGGCTTCCTTCAAGGCTGTCGCAGGTACTATTTTCTGTTTATTTTTTATTTCTGTCTGTTTATTTGTTATAACTAAGTCTATGATTTTAATGTTGCCATATTTGGTAGTGTGCTTCACTATGACTCTTTGTTCTAAAGTCTACAGTGAACTCCTCTTGTGGCTTATTGCTTTATAATATAATAATAACTCCAGTCAATAATATAATATTTGGAATGAAACCCCTCATTCTGATATCCTTCCTCTGTGCTGATCACAAAGCAGATGATGAATAATGTTCCCCAACAGCTTGTCAGGACATTATTATCCAACTACACTTGACCATGACCAATGACTGTAAATGAAGCATTTTGTTTACTTTGTGAAGAGGGCTTTGAGAGCCTTAAGGAGGCCACACACAGCCAGTCCATCAGTCAGCTTGACACAGCGTTCCACAGCAGCGCTCGCCAGGCCAAACAACTTGCCTACAGAGTGGCTCAACTCCTCTACGCAATCTATCACCTCTCCATGCTCCTGGATGAGACGAGAGAGAGAGGAGGTTTTAACAAGACCCATTAGATTTGTGTAAACATGCACATTTGTTCTTGTGTGGGTGTGTGTATACAGGATGCAAACATGTAACATGTGCGTGACTGAGTGTACACAGTACACACGCAGCACGTGTGTGTGTGTGTGTGTGTGTGTGTGTGTGTGTGTGTGTGTGTGTAATGAATAATTTGTAGGACGTCGAAATGCACATACAGTATGCATGTACAACTTGTACATGCATACTGTATGTGCATTTTTTTATTGTACAGTGTGTGTGTGTGTGTGTGTGTGTGTGTGTGTGTGTGTGTGTGTGTGTGTGTGTGTGTGTGTGTGTGTGTGTGTGTGTGTGTGTGTGTGTCTAACCAGAGGCACAGCACTGATCTGGATGAGGAGGTGTGTTTCCTCCAGGTCTCCATACTGAAGCTGATAGGGTTTGTAAGGGTCGTACAGAGCATTGACAAGCTCGTTCACCTTCAGCAAGTTGTTTTCACCTGGACAGTGCAGAAGGATGAGGAATAATTATCATTTACAAAAATAGGCATTTAGCAGATGCTCATTTGAAGAGTTAAGTGGCATGAAGATGATGGTCAAGTAGAGTTGAGATGACATAACATAAACATGAACCCTAGCATTCCTATTCTGGGGCGAACATTTGTCAGAAATTGATCTTCAAGCCCACAAAATGAGTTCTGGGGGAACCCAGTCAACAAATACTGTAGTGGTGGGCACTTGAGGTTGGGCACATGGTTAAGTACGTGCTACAAAGTAACTAGGATACCGGGTAAACATCAAATCTAGCATTTTCTAAAAAATAGAAAGACAAGGATTTAGTGGACATCATCAAATAGAGGGGTGATCCAAAAGGGGTGCAGACGTAATTCCAAAAATCAGACAGTCCGACAACACCATCGCTCCCGACATGTGTTGCCGGTTACAAATCACCTGTGGCATCCGTGTGCGGTTAGGCTAGTGTTTGGTTAGGGTGTCGGACTATTGACGATCGGACTCTTGGTAATTGGTATGTCGGAACATAATTATGCCTGCACGCTGCACCCATCCAAAATGACCCGTTTCATTTAAAATACATCTCTGCAATGGATCTATGCCCTGAAACAGCTAAATCTATTGGTCATTCTTCGGCCTTCAGTAACTAGCGTTCTATTCTTCTATTTTACATAAAAAAACTGTTTGCTTATGCAAATCCCCCAAAGACAATACTTTTCTTCCTTTCAAGTTAATATTATCCCTGCACCCTTTCATCTTTAATCCACATGACACTTATGTCCCGCATATGTCATGTATGTTAGGTTTGTATTGAATTGTGCTTATTATATGTAGGTCTTGCACCTTCCTATATGGGCATACACAGGGTTAGCTGCTTATCTACAGTATGGTCCATTTGGCTATTATGACACAAGTGCTTGTGCTTATGACAGTGGACAGACCCAGGTGTGGCAGCATGGCAGCCTCCAGGCCGTGTCCGAAGGTAGCAGTAGTGTGGTAGAGCTCCAGCAGGGTGTCGAGGCGCTCTTCCTGGGCAGCATGCTCCATGGCCGTACCCAGACACACAGGGATGGAGGGCACTGTGGCGCCCAAAGTCTGGATCAGCAGAACTGTCACCACCTCATACGGATTCTTGAACACCTGACGAGGGTTATCGGAGAGAGGAGAAATAAGCATGCAATAGAGAAGATGAACAGAGCACAGTATGACATGGTTTGTCTTGGTTCTTTTTAATTCAATCCAGTATGAAAATTGCAGTATTGCAGTACATGACATGATGTATGAGTGAGTGACAAAACACTCCTCTTGATTCTTAATTAACTAACCATAGATTTTGCCATTTTCTGCATTGGCACTTGAATAATGTTAGGCATAATTGGCTACAAAACACCACATCACTAACACATTCTGATCTTGCTCATCATGGAAGTATTGGTCATATTGTTTTTGTATTTGTATTTGTATTTGTAATTGATTCATGTCACCATCACAAGACACACGGGACCAGTACCTGACTGCTCCACTGCAGCTGAGAGTGCCAAGTGGAGAGCAGGGTGTCGTAGAACTCAGAGAGCTGCTGGTTCACACTCAGCTCACTCTGGGTGAGGTCCTGCCACAAACTCACCAACTGACCCTGTACACACACACACACACACACACACACACACACACACACACACACACACACACACACACACACACACACACATTTAGACAGTCATATGAAAGATAAATAGAAGGCCTACACATTATAATGCTCCACACATTTAAGCATATTTTTAAAAAAGTGCTGAAATGCACCTTCAAATATGTTTATAAATTGAAGGCAAGATGAGAGTGAAGCTGAAAAACAGCCAAAAGACGCACACGTTCCAAACCCATTAGGCTCTTCCTCAGACCTTCACACAATGAAAGACATTTTTATATGCAGTGTGGCTGATTGGTCACAGGTGTTGTGATCAGGATGTCACAGTGCTGCATGATTCTTGCTCAAATGTGAATATCGATTTTCCTCCACAAGAATTGAGTTCACAATCCTCACATGATTCTAATTTTTTCCATGAAAATATTTATTGTGTTTAGTTGCTGAACATTACTACATTAAAAATGTGGCACCTGGAACCAACTACTGTGGCTTAAACAGACAACAACAAAGTGCTTGACTCTCTTGTAGCAAAAACATAAGAGTAACTAAAATGAATTGGACAGCCAACTAGTGCTGCACAAGTTCACGATGCTTCACAAAATGAAATTGCACAAGTGTTTGAATCTAGATCGTGATCTTTTTTCGATTAAGTGTGCAGCACTATGTCACACTGCACATAGAAATGTCTTTCTAGTACACATTGTGTGAAGATCTGAGGAAGATCATGGTCGGCTAAGTGAAGGCAGGCACACTATATAATGCTAATGTATAGAGTGCACACCTTCTAGTCATCTTCCATACTGAACGTCTCAGGTTACAGACAAACATGTAGAGTTACACTTGTACATTACACAGAAAGGGCAGACATTTAGTATCAAACAAATCTTAAGATGTTAAAGGGGAAAACCACCCATTTTCAACATTTTACTATGTCATTAATATACCTTAGAGCTGTTGTGTGGAAATAATAAAAAGTCCCCCCATTCTGTGTTTCCTAGAACTGTAATTATGAAAAAGATCATTAACATGGTGAAACACATCTTGATGACATCATCAAGATGTGTTTCACCATGTTAATTTTTTTCAGACCTCTAGTTCTAGGAAACACAGAATGGGGGGGACTTTTTTATTATTTCGACACAACAGCTCAAAGGTATATTAATGACATAGTAAAATGTTGAAAATGAGTGGAATGCCCCTTTAATGACATATGTACATTATGATATGTTGAAATCTTTACATGTTAATGATATGTTGATATCTTTTACATTTCTCTTTATCGTGTATGTCTCTTACTGTATGTTGTATGTTGAACTGACGAATAAATATTATATATGTAATATGTTTAATTGATGTATTGAAGTCTCTTCCATACCTTGTGACACTTGTAATAGTAGGCAAGGAGCTGAGGCATTCTGTCTATCTCTGTGAAGACTTTAACAAATAGCTTTGCTTGGTCTGCAAGGGAACAGGAAACATAGTTTAGTCTAAATATTCCCTGCATAAAAATGTGAATGTTAAATTTACCATATTCACAGTGATCATTTTTCTCTCAAGTCATACTTGGGATGGGAAACACTGAGCATGATATCCTGTAAGAGCAAAATAGCCACTCTGCGAATATTACAGCCACTTATGCACAGAACCCAGCAAAAAAACATGTCTCAACAATGATCACAGTCAAACCAGGATGTCTGGTCTGTTTTTCCCCCCCTCAAAGATACCATAATTATACATTGTATATTGTAGATCCAAGATGGCGGCACGCACAGACGCTGCAGCTCTGAGCTCTCCTTTTTGATATGTTTTAATGTATGTTTTCTTAGAGTATTTTGTGTCGTTTTATTATTATTTAATTAATTAATTCATCAATTGATTAATTCATTAATTAATTATTTTTTAAGCACTGAGCCCGATTGCTACTCAATTTCGTTGTTTCACACAATGACAATAAAGATATTCTGATTCTGAAATGGCATATACAATGTATGAGAATACGGGTGCACTGGTGCAGACATGCCAGTTTTTTCCACCCAGAGCGGAATGTCTGTGAATGGTCAGTGAGAACGGCTACCTTCATGCAGCAGCGTTCGCGCTCTTACGCTTGTGCGTCCCGTGTGTTCTGTGCGTTAGGGGCACAAAAGCGTGTTCCACTTGTGGTTCTTACCCATAGACAAGGAGTTGAAGGTTGACACTATCTGGGGACTGGCCATGGCTTCTAACCTGTTCTTCAGAGCCTCCAAGTGGACACACTTCTCAGAGTAGTCTGGTGTGTCCACCAGCATGGCCAGGCTGTTCTGCATACTGGTCAGCTTCGACGAGATCACCGCAAAGTCCTAGTGCAAGGTGTGAGCAGATTCACGGTTAACGTTCATACAACATTTTTATAGTATAGTCACTAGTAATATAGTCACATACGAAGTATCCATTATCAATATAGCAGATTGCCTAAAATACAGTTACATGTAATTGAGCTTGGCTATATCCATTTTGCTTACATCATACTGGGAAACCCCACCCCTTCACACATGTGATGCTATTAGTTGAGCTTCCATGTGAACATGGTCCATTTTTGAACTACCCTCTCAACCCTATTAGTTGAGGTTCTATTCTAGGCACATGTATAAAGTCACACGTTTCCTCTACAGTCATATGATCTAGAAATCAATGCTAAATTATTTAAATTATAAATGTTTCGCAAGAATTATCTTCATTTCCTTCGTCACCTGAGTTTTGAAGGTCTCCTCGATGTCTGCACTGAGCGTGGTCCATTTGTCAGCCTCCTGCAGCGCCTCGGAGGCATCCTGCATTCGGGATTTCACCTGATCGATCTCCACCAAGACCTGTTGGATACAAACCACACAGACATAATATATATAGATTTTTTAAGTATGATTATGATCATCAACTACACTGATCAGGTTTATATTGTTTGATGTGAACTTGGACAAAACTTGCAAAACAGTTGCACCATTCATAATTATAAATTATTGCACCAATGCTGTGTTTAACCCATTAAGACCTAAGGCCGACAAATTTAATGAGTAGTTCTGACACTTCAAGACTTTTCTAAAATGTTCAAAAATAGCAAATGTACAAGCTCGCAGCACGGCACAAAGTGACGCGCTGTGAGCTTGTATATCTATTTTTGAATAGCCAATGCTAAAATAAATTACACAGATGCTTTCACGGTTTTAATGGATTAATGTGCATGGTGATGTCATAGGCCTACACTCACGTAGACATGTAAAGGAAGTCACAGAAGTGAGACTAGGATGTCTGTCCGCTAAGAAGAGAAGAGGATTCCATACGCTAGGGACAAACTATTCTAAATACTTCAAAAGTTCAAAACCTGACCACCTTTTTATGTCTTGATACCATCTGTTTTCTACATCAAACGTGTGCACTCAATGCAGTGATACCAGTTCAGTGAAGTTTACTGATGGAAATCTGGATGCCCCTTTCACATTATAGCAGCAGAAATACTGCTGGCATGCAAGGTTTGGCTTAAGGAAAGACAACACACGCGGTGCAGGAAGTGTGTGCGGTTATAAGTGAAGATACAGCCATACATTATAATAGTATAACTCTGGCACCACTGCCTTGCAAAATGGCTTTTTGCAGTTGCTCTGGAGGTCCACGGTGCTGTTACTATGAGGTTGGGCATCTGTTTTGACCGATTGTCATGTGAATTGTAAACAATGGGACCTTACAGAGCTGGAAGTGCAGAGTGTGAATGTGATGAGCGTTGGGAGATTTCTTATTTGCTTTATCACATGATGTTGATTTAACACTTTTACAAAAGGATAGTAGGCCTAAATAAGGGCACGATAATGCAGAGAGTAGTACTGCAAGCCACGGTGGTGACACACAAGTGGGCGAAAAACCATGGCAGCCTTGGTGATGACAGGATGATGCAAACACAATGGATGGATGGATGGATGGATGGATGGATGCCTTTCCTATATGTATAACTATTTGTATAGTTTAGTAAGATAGCCTTCCCTCTAAGGGAAGTATGCATTTATTCCATTCCATTTATATATACAGTACAATGTTTTGTTCCACTTTTGCTTTGGCAATGTAAACGTATGTTTTCTCATGCCAATAAAGCTCATTTGAATTGGAGAGATAGATAGATAGATAGATAGATAGATAGATAGATAGATAGATAGATAGATAGATAGATAGATAGATAGATAGTCTATCTATCTATCTATCTATCTATCTATCATAGATAGATAGACAACTTAGTAATAACAATTGCGTACCTGCATGGACTGCACCGTGTCTTGCTCAAACTTTCTGATGTCCTCCTTGACTAGGACCATCTGCTCCTTGAGGAAGGAGGCCTCCTGTTTCAAAGCCTCCACATCGCGCAGCACTCTGGGCATATTCTGAAGGGCCTGGTTACTACTCTCTTCAGAGAAAAAGGCATTTGTTCGTTAGTATTACAGGCAAGAAAAGTATGTGCCATTCTGTCTTGAGGTCATCAATATGTGGCAAGACTTGTCCTTGTCCGTGGCACATTTTAGATTGTGTTTTTCATAACATCATAATGTTGTTATTTTGAGCATAAGACACAATTACTGAATGTCAGTCTCCAGGTTTTCTCCAGAATATGTATGACACTGATTTACTTACACTATGGCACATTAAGACTAGGATGATTCGACTAGGTGGTTATCAAACCCCCGCCCGATAACAAATGGAACCAAATGCTGAGCTGTACCTGTAATGGTAATTTTGGACTAGCTCTTTGTGTTTCTGGTAACATTATGTCAGCTCATTTGCATGACAAGAATTACATTTTGACAAAAATGTCCACTACAAGCCAGCGATGACCCCTGTGTCTTCACCTCACATATTATTCTTATACCAAAAAAAATAGAAAAATCTATTTGCATTTACCTTAGCTCTGTCTGGTCCATAGCCTAATGCCATTTGCAGCAAAGGGCATTATAGCATATTAGGCTATGGACCAGAGCTACATTTATCTTGGCTTGGAAAGGCAAAAAAATCAAAATGAATGAGGAATTGAGAATGTTCATAATGTGTACTCTGTTCTTGCCAGAATTAAATTGACAGCATTAATGTATAGGCTGAACAGAGGGAGGTTGACAGGTTGGACTTGGAGACAGCATGAACACCAACTTACCCTCAATGGCATTATTGACTTCCTGAATGAAAAGCTGCAGTTTCATGACCAGCGTGGCTGCGTGTGTATCCGCCTTCCCTGTGCCCGGTGCATCCTTCTGCACCACTTTGAAGGCTCCATTCACCCAGTCCTTCACGTCGAAATCATCGTCCAGGAACTTTGAAAAATCCATCCCTGGGCTGCCTCACGTCCTCCTCTGTGAAGACAGAAGCTGTCTGAATGGTCTTATAGTCCCAGTCATTGGTTAGCTTAAAGGCTAGTTCTTCCCCAACACAGGCTTCGAGACGAATATAAAATAAATAGCCCAGGAGAATGAAATGATCATCACCACCAGATATATTTCTAACAAAGCAACAGCTTCCGCCAGAGTTGCCAGAGTTGCATCCAAGAATACAAGAGAATGGAGATTCTTCAGTTTCTGTTGTTGTTGATTCAGTGGCAGCAGTTTGACAGCAAGTTCCTGTTTGTGCATTCTTATTTACCGTCCCTGGAAACAAATGCTGCGAAGAATACGATGAGCCATGACAGCACGTTTGCGCTGACGAAAATACACACGTTTCCTTTGTCAGTTCGAGAAGCTTGCTGACATTTGAAAACAACAAAGACTGGCCAGCAACAACCGAGAGAAATTAGAGAATACAATATAAGAGATCTATTTTTGGTAACGCTGTAGTGTGTGTGTGTGTGTGTGTGTGTGTGTGTGTGTGTGTGTGTGTGTGTGTGTGTGTCACACATACACATTTCCGTGCAGAAACCAGCTGCAAATGGAAACAAATTGAAGTCGGCTTCCCTCTAGCGGCTAGCGGCCTACACAACAGGCCACTGATAATGACAGCAACTGCACTCAAGTTCAAGTCCCTCACTTCAACATCACCACAGTGTGAACTGTGAATGTTAATACAAAATAAAATAAAATTATAAACCAGGATGTGTCAAACCAAGGGATACAGGGAGAGTGGGCACCTGAGAAGTCTGGGCACCTAAATATGAAATGTAAAGTAGGCATATACATAATTTGAACATGCATGGTACATCGACCGTTATCAGATCTAACTTTACCCTTCAACTTATTGTTTATGTGTGCCATAGCCTATGGCAATTTTCCATCACAACAGTTCAAGCATGTTCAAATCATGTATACTTTACATTATTTTCAAAATGATACATTTAGGCCTGGCTGTGGCTCAGCGTTCCAGGCACCTTGGTAAATGGTAAATGGTGCATTTATATAGCGCCTTTATCCAAGGCGCTTTACATAGGTTGTGCATTACATTCACCCATTCACACACACATTCATACACCGATTGCGGCGGAAGCCATGCAAGGTACCAACCAGCACATCGGGAGCAATTTGGGGTTCAGTGTCTTGCCCAAGGACACTTCGACATGTAGACAGGAGGAGCCGGGATTCGAACCGCCGACCCATGGATCATTGGACGACCTGCTCTACCTCTTGAGCCACAGTCGCCAGCTTTACAGTGTGTTGCGGGTTCGAGTCCCGATCCCAACGACCTTTGCTGTGTGTCCTCCCCCCTCCTGTCTACCTACTGTAATCTGTCAAATAAAGGGGAAAAAAAATCATACATTTATTCTTTAATGTTTAACATTTTGGAAAAAGCTAATTAAACATTGAGGTGCCCAGACTTCTCAGGTGCCCACTCTTCCGGCCACTAAACCAAGGCCTAAGTCAACATTTTGTCAAGTAGCCCATGATTTATTTGGCCTTAACCTGTGTGTGACACGTCCAGTGTGTCTTTTCCCCCTGCTCATCAAGTTGAAGGAGTCTATAGACCGTACGTGGCTCAGCAGTGGCAATGGGTCACGTACTCTCTGTTACAAGTAAAAGTTTACTCAAAAGTATTGGCGTCAAAATATACTTGGATCAAAAGTAAAAGACAAACTCATTATGCAGAATATCCCTTTTCACAAGTTTTCACAAATCTTTTGAAAATAGCAGATCTATAAACTCACAACACAGTCACATTGCATTGCAACGTGTTGCATACTTGCATAAAGTTACTTTCCATCACTGCTCACTCATGCCATATGGGCTCAGAATGGCAGCGGGTTGGGATCCTGTCGAAGTGTCCTTGAGCATGACACCCCCAACTGATCCAGATTATCAGGTTGATGCCTTACATGGTTGACTTCACCATCAGTGTGTGAATGTGAATGTGAATGTGTGAATGTAAAAGCTCATTGTAAAGAACTTTCAATAAAGGTGTGACCGACTAGTCACTACCCAGGGCAAGGAAGGACACAACACAGGGCAGCTTCCTTAAGTTTGTAGCTTTATTCCTCTAAGTCAAGGGAATAACAATTTGAAAGCATCACAATACTAGTTTACACAGGAGAGCAGATGGCTCTCCACTGAGTGTTTGTGGAGATGACTGATTTATCCTGTTGTGCCTTGATCAAGTCTATGCACAACAGGTGCGCAGCCACACCCAGCTCTGAGTCCAGTTCTAGTTTGACTCAGGCCAGGTGTGACTGCTTAACTCAGTTATCCTCCCTCTCACAAAAGGCGCTATAGAAATGCCAGAACATTTACTCACAGAGTAAATGTAGGCCGGGCTATGCTCCCTGACAAGATAATACGCTCATGGCCAGTGCCTCTAACCACTTAGATAATGTCCGTTCAATGTCCGAATATCATGCAAAGCATAAAGGGCAGTAAGAGAGCATATCAATTCACAAGGCTCACTCTTCCAACCAGCTCTTATAAGCCACCTGGGGAAGCTACATAACAACGGCAAGGAGCACGCGCTCTCTCACCTTCAAAGAAGATGGACGCTATTAAGCAGACTCTGTTTGAGGCAGCGTTTACTCCATCCACTCTGATATCTCCCCGAGGGATCCTGCACATTCTTGAGATCGTCTTTGGTACTATTGCGTTCTCAGGTTACACAGGTTCGCTCAACAGCTACTGGGTCTCCAACTCCACCTACAGCTACTGGATCTACTGCAAGTTGGTTGGCTGGTTCTTCTGTCCCTTCGTGACCCTCATCATCACCATCATTGAACTGGTCAAACTCGACATCCCACTCAATAAGTTTTGCATGGACTGGCCAGACTTCGCCACTGGCATGGCTATGACCTCTACCCTCATGACCTTGTCCGTCGCCATCATGTACGCCAACTTCTACACTTGCGCCACGTGCATCAATGCCTGGGTGGTGACCATATTCGCTTTCCTGTGTGGTGTGGCCTACCTTGTCGAGGTGCTGTGGGATAAAATCTGCAAAAAGAAAAAGGGGAGCTATCTGGCTGTTTTGCCTGGATTCTGGAAGGGTTTGGAAGCCTTTGTAAGCTGTATCATTTTCATGGCACTACCACTCACTGCATATTTCGATCACGGGTGGCTAATCATGTGCCTTATTGCATATATTCTTCCTTTCCTCTTCATCCTGCTGATCATTGTTGTTAACATCCTCAAGAAGCTGAAGCAGTCCTTACCCTTTAACCTGGACCGTGCTGTGTTCATATTTCTGATCATCTGTGTAGTTCTATATGTTTTTGCAGCTATTGTGTGGTCTATTTATACATTCAGGGGCCATCCTCGATATGAGTGTCGGTTGGTGGTTACAATATTCACTTATATTAACCTTATTCTGTTTATAGTGGATCTTGTTTTTACCCTGTTTGGAATATGTGGCTTCAAACGCGGATAAAACACCTGTACATTTTAGCTACCTTTTAAAATATGTGGAATTACATTAATTTTTACATTAATTTATTTTTTTATCTGACTGAAAATAATGTCATAATGTGGGTTACCACTATGACTTTACTGACCTTCTCAGCAGTCACACCAGAAAACATGCCTTTGACTTTGCTGCACTGCGGCTGTGAAGCAGTCAGGTGCACCTCTTCCTTTTTTGTCATTATTTTCTATCCATTGTCATCGTCTTCTCCCCATTTGGGTGCATGTATTCATCTATTTCTTTAATGCTGAAGTTGTGAACATTTTTCCTTTTATTGCATGAATAAACTTTGTCTTGACCCTACTTTGACTGGAATGTCCACATTTCCCTTATACTGTAAATTATATAAAGGTAATTTACTTTAAACACAGCATTTGACAGATAGGAGCTAAAAGTAAACAATGGATCTTAATAATGAACTTTGGGGAAATGGGGACTATTCTGTACTCAAGAATGAAGAATCAAGGAAGGTCTAGTTGCCATACCTCATACAGGCACTTCTCATACAGGCGCAAGTGTGAGGTCCTCAAAAGTACACGTGCCACCACAACATACAATGATACAAAAAATATGATAAACGGGTGTGATAAAAATCACACCTGCATTCAGATCCGCAAGTGACAAAGTTGTGTGTGTGTGTGTGTGTGTGTGTGTGTGTGTGTGTGTGTGTGTGAGATATTGTCTGAATCAACTTTGTGTTTGTTTATGTACTAAAAGAGTGAGTTTGAGAGCTGTTTCAGCGTACAATGTAAGTCAATGAGGAGCATATTTTTAATTATAAATTTCTAATCACTGGAGCAATTGTTTGGGATTTCTTGTCCACATTTGGAGTTACAGTACATCATGGCAAGGTAACTACACAACCCAACCCTTTAACTTCTGACTTGGGCAGCCTATTATCAATTTCTCACAAGGCAAAACTTTCTACCAAACTTAGAACTGGAAAGGCAATATAATGTGTTCCATGAGCTTTTTCAGTCTTCATTGGTATTGTTGCTTCTCTCAGTGAGTTGGTGAATTTGTATACAACTGACTGGAGGAGATATCTGCTAGCTCGCTTCTCGTGCACAGTGTGACTGTTGCTCATATGTTGTCAAGTGAATAGACTATTGTTTTTTGTTTAGTTTTTCACCAAAACAGGCAAACATGTGACACTAATTCACTTAAAGCAAAAGGGAGATTGAGGCAGTATAAGATAGCATATAGACCCTGAAGGCTCACCATTCCACCCAGCTCTTATCAGCCACCTGGGGAAGCTACAACAAAGGTGAGGCACTCACTCAACTTAAAAGAAGATGGGATCATGTCTGGACACTATCAAACAGACTCTGTTTCAGGCAGTGTTTACTCCAACCTCCCTGATATCTGTCAGAGGGACCCTGCACATGCTTCAGATCATCTTCAGCGTGGTTATATTCGTCCTGAGCGCCTTGAGATTTACGAGCAGCTTCAGCTACTGGATTTATGCTATGTTCACCTGGGCCTTCTGTCCCACCGTGACCCTCATCATTACCATTGTTGAAATGTTCAAGCTCAACATCCCATTCAGCATGTTTTGCATGGACTGGTCGGACTTCACCACTGGCATGGCTATGACCTCCAGCCTCATGACCTTGTCCGCCGCCATCATTTACGCCAACTTCTACCTCTGCATCTCATGCTTCTATGCCTGGTTGGAGACCGCATTCGCTTTCCTGTGTGGCGTGGCCTACCTTGTTGAGGTGCTGTGGGATAAAATCTGCAAAAAGAAAAAGGGGACCTATCTGGCTGCTTTGCCTGGATTCTGGAAGGTTATGGAAGCCTTTGTAAGCTGTATCATTTTCATATCACTAACTGGGTATCATGGGATGCCAGGTCTAATCGCGTGCATTTCGGCATATGTTATCCCTTTCCCCATCATCCTGATGATCATAGTTGTTAACATTCTCAAAAAATTGAGGAACCGTTTACCCTTTAACCAGGACCGTTTTGTGTTTACATTTCTGATAATCTCTGTAATTCTGTATGTATTCACAGCTATTGCGTCGCCCGTTTTTACCTTCAGGGGCAATCCTCGCCCTGATGAGTGTCCACCAAGCTGCTGTATCTGGGCCATTGAGTTTGTGGTTGCATTCATGACTTGTGTTAACCTTATTCTCTTTTCAGTGGATCTT
This sequence comes from Electrona antarctica, assembly GCF_951216825.1. Classification (NCBI taxonomy): domain Eukaryota; kingdom Metazoa; phylum Chordata; class Actinopteri; order Myctophiformes; family Myctophidae; genus Electrona; species Electrona antarctica. The sequence goes on from NC_136805.1 coordinate 21,092,156, forward strand.
GTTTTTACCCTATTTGGAATATGTGGCTTCCAACGCGGATGAATGTCAACTGAACATTTTTGTTACCTTTAAAATCAGTGGAATAGAATTGGCATGCAAGGACATTTACCTGACATCGTAACAAAATAATGTCATTGTAGTGTGCATGGGTATTGTGTATTGGACAATGAGGCCATCAAGTCAGTTTCTGTTGTTCCACGGTGCTGTATAAAATGTACGAGAAACATGCCTTTGCTTTCACTGCACTGTGGCTGCTATGAAGCAGTCCTCTTCCACTAACCTACTCACTTGCCTTTGAGACAATTTATTGTCCTTTTATGTCATCTTCAATCCATTGTCATTGTTTTCTTCCCACTTTTTATGCATGCATTTATTCATATCATGTTATTATTTTAAGTTGTACAATACTTTAGCTTTGTTAATAAACTTTGCCGTGACTTGACTCACCACATTTCCCTTATAATGTATTTGACATATATTTAGGTGCTAAACAATGGGATTAATTAACTTTGAAGAACTTTGGATACTGTCGCTCATATTGGTCACTGTGGTGCATAAAACACCATCAGGATGATAATGAATAAGCAAAACACCAACTCCAACATATGCTCCTCAAAAGTGTATAAGAATGTATTAGTTTACAAAATGGTGTGAGAGACTTCTGCATCTTGTGAAATAAATAAAAATGTTTTTAAACAAACCGCAACATACAGATGCATTCAGATCAGCAAGTTGATTTGCATTTTATTAATTTTTCACAAACAATCATGTTACTGAAGTAAAAACACACAAAATAAATGAAGGGTGCTGACCTAACTGGTCAACATGTAAGCATCAGTTGATTTTAAAAAGAAAAAGTCCGTGGACTAACATTTTCAGATCCTATTTGCAGTGCAAATGTCAAACATGGATTAACATAATGTACAGTACAGGTCTAGACAGCTTGGCTCACTTGATGCAGTGGGAAACAAACATGTGCTGCAGTTAGGCTAAATAAGTAAGACTTCCTACAGTATGTGACCATTTTAAGGAAAGACATTGTGAGAATGTCTGGGCTGCAGGTAAATAATCTGTTTCAAATCTTCAAGACCTTCTTTAGAATATAGTAACTCATTTATATTCTTAAGCAGGCCAGATTTGACTGAGACTATATTATAGTTGAATAGTCCTGTGTGTGACACGTACAGTATGTCTTTTCCCCCTGCTCATCAAGTTGAAGGAGTCTATAGAAGTTGCTCATCAAGTTGAAGGAGTCTATAGAAGTTGCTCATCAAGTTGAAGGAGTCTATAGAAGTTGCTATACCGTACGTGGCTCAGCAGTGGCAATGGGTCACGTACTCTCTGTTACAAGTAAAAGTTTACTCAAAAGTATTGGCGTCAAAATATACTTGGATCAAAAGTAAAAGACAAACTCATTATGCAGAAATAGCAGAATGTCCCTTTTCACAAGTTTTCACAAATCTTTTGAAAATAGCAGATCTATAAACTCACAACACAGTCACATTGCATTGCAACGTGTTGCATACTTGCATAAAGTTACTTTCCATCACTGCTCACTCATGCCATATGGGCTCAGAATGGCAGCGGGTTGGGATCCTGTCGAAGTGTCCTTGAGCATGACACCCCCAACTGATCCAGATTATCAGGTTGATGCCTTACATGGTTGCCTTCACCATCAGTGTGTGAATGTGAATGTGAATGTGAATGTGTGAATGTAAAAGCTCATTGTAAAGAACTTTCAATAAAGGCGCTATAGAAATGCCAGAACATTTACTCACAGAGTAAATGTAGGCCGGGCTATGCTCCCTGACAAGATAATACACTCATGGCCATGCAATGCCATAACCTCTTAGATAATGTCCGTTCAATGTCCGAATATCATGCAAAGCATAAAGGGCAGTAAGAGAGCATATAAATTCACAAGGCTCACTCTTCCAACCACCTCTTATAAGCCACCTGGGGAAGCTACATAACAACGGCAAGGAGCACACGCTCTCTCACCTTCAAAGAAGATGGACGCTATTAAGCAGACTCTGTCTGAGGCAGCGTTTACTCCATCCACTCTGATATCTCCCCGAGGGATCCTGCACATTCTTGAGATCGTCTTTGGTACTATTGCGTTCTCCGTGAGTGCCTACACAGGTTCGATCAGCAGCTACTGGGTCTCCACCTACAGCTACTGGATCTACTGCAAGTTCACCTGGTTCTTCTGTCCCTTCGTGACCCTCATCATCACCATCATTGAACTGGTCAAACTCGACATCCCACTCAATATGTTTTGCATGGACTGGCCAGACTTTGCCACTGGCATGGCTATGACCTCCACCCTCATGACCTTGTCCGTCGCCATCATGTACGCCAACTTCTACCCTTGCGCCACGTGCATCAATGCCTGGGTGGTGACCATATTCGCTTTCCTGTGTGGTGTGGCCTACCTTGTCGAGGTGCTGTGGGATAAAATCTGCAAAAAGAAAAAGGGGAGCTATCTGGCTGTTTTGCCTGGATTCTGGAAGGGTTTGGAAGCCTTTGTAAACTGTATAATTTTCCTGTCACTACCACTCACTGCATATTTCGATCACGGGTGGCTAATCATGTGCGTTATTGCATATATTCTTCCTTTCCCCTTCATCCTGCTGATCATTGTTGTTAACATCCTCAAGAAGCTGAAGAAGTGCTTACCCTTTAACTTGGACCGTGCTGTGTTCATATTTCTGATCATCTGTGTAGTTCTATATGTTTTTGCAGCTATTGTGTGGTCTATTTATACCTTCAGGGGCCATCCTCGATATGAGTGTCGACGAGGCTATAACTGGGTGGACACTCCAAGGGACTTATACTGTATCTATCACTTTCGGTTGGTGGTTGCAATATTCACTTATATTAACCTTATTCTGTTTATAGTGGATCTTGTTTTTACCCTGTTTGGAATATGTGGCTTCAAACGCGGATAAAACACCTGTACATTTTAGCTACCTTTAAAATCAATGGAATAGAATTGGCATGCAAGGACATTTACCTGACATCGTAACAAAATAATGTCATTGTAGTGTGCATGGGTATTGTGTATTGGACAATGAGGCCATCAAGTCAGTTTCTGTTGTTCCACACGGTGCTGTATAAAAGCACGGTGCTGTATTAAGGATGATAATGAATAAGCAAAACACCAACTCCAACATATGCTCCTCAAAAGTGTATAAGAATGTATTAGTTTACAAAATGGTGTGAGAGACTTCTGCATCTTGTGAAATAAATAAAAATGTTTTTAAACAAACCGCAACATACAGATGCATTCAGATCAGCAAGTTGATTTGCATTTTATTAATTTTTCACAAACAATCATGTTACTGAAGTAAAAACACACAAAATAAATGAAGGGTGCTGACCTAACTGGTCAACATGTAAGCATCAGTTGATTTTAAAAAGAAAGAAAGTCCGTGGGCTAACATTTTCAGACAGATCCTATTTGCAGTGCAAATGTCAAACATGGATTAACATAATGTACAGTACACATCTAGACAGCTTCGCTCACTTGATGCAGTAGGAAACAAACATTTGCTGCAGTTAAGCTAAATAAGTAAGACTTCCTACAGTATGTGACCATTTTAAGGAAAGACATTGTGAGAATGTCTGGGCTGCAGGTAAATAATCTGTTTCAAATCTTCAAGACCTTCTTTAGAATATAGTAACTCATTTATATTCTTAAGCAGTTATTAATCCTCTATTAAAAAAATATTCGCAAGGGCAGTAACATTTTAATTAATTTAGTTTATGCCTCATGTAAAGCACTCAATTGGCCTTTGTGTATTAAATACTAGAACTACTAGGGAGTAAAGAGCATTGTATTGTACATGGCAGATTGTAACACTAACTAGAGGGCATTTGACTACCAATCTACAGTACTACAATGGATGACAAAATGTATTCAAATGGCAGTTGAAATACTGGGCACACTGATAGCTAATGCAAATGTCCACATACACTCAAGACCTTCTTTAGAATATAGTAACTAATTTATATTCTTAAGCAGGCCAGATCTGAGACTATATTATAGTTGAATAGTCCAAATATGAATACAGTGGACACAGGGGCGGCAGGTTCCTATAACGGCAGTGGGTGCCCCCCGCCCCGCCCCCCAGCCACCCCGCCTCCCTGCCCGGCCGCAGCGGGGAAAAAACCTTTTTTTTGGTACTTTATTTACAGTTTGCTAATAAATACAGTGGTGCGCGCTTTCAGTTCACAACAATTAACGAACACATTAAATTGTTTCAGCATCTTGTTTCAACATTTCAGCATGATCAACAGTAAATAATTAAATTGTTTCAGCCATAAGCGGCGGGTGGATTTTACCTTTAGCTAGGTGGGACGACGCAGATTTATTTATTTATTTCCCCCAGATGGTCTAACAATCTCATGATTTGACCAATGTATTACCAATCTCGTACACCATTGCTCACGAAAGCAAGATCCTTGACCAAATTACAGCCACTACATCTTACCTTTTAATTAAAGTAAAAGTAGTCTGAGGAAAGGGAACAGTTCTGTTCCCCGGACATTGTTTTGGGATATTTTTGCTGAGATGGCTCTGTTTGTCAAGTCTCAAGTCAGTGTGGAGATTGGCCGGCGGTGTTGCTGCCCTCCCCTCCCCTCCCGACTCATGGCTCTTTACAGACGGGCCGACGGTACACAGACAGCAGCCTCTCCGCTGACTGTGTTAGTGTTGTGTTGCTGCAGGAGACGGAGTGTGAATGAACCGTGCGGTCACTGGAACAAAGCCACCGTATTAGCATTTGAATACCTGTTCTGTGAACACCGTAAAGGTGTGTGCCTACGTGACAAAATGACCAGGGGGAGGGGATCTTCAGCCTTAATCTCAGTGGGTGCTATTTGCCTTATTCTTTTTTCAGTGGGTGCCCAAGCCCTCAGGCACTCCCAAAGTTGACGCCGTTGAGTGGACAGTAACAAAGTTGATATATTGTAAATAATTTACAGTTGTCTTCGATCAGGCAACTTTCCAATGCCTTAGAGAGGCATAGCTAATGCAAATGTCCACATACACTCATTTGTTCGCAAATAATATGCCTCTATATACAATAAGTCACAGTAAAAAAAAGCCTGAGTTAAGCCTAATTCATGTTGTATGGCAGTGTCACTCGCCAAAAATATCATGACAATTTGTTTTAGTTGAAGATGGGATGTTGTCAGCCCCCTGACATTGCTTTCAGTCCTGGCAGCCAATAGGGGGTTACATAACTCATTTCAGTCTTCGTCGTGTTCCTCATAGTCCACGGCGGTCCTCCACTCCTTGGAAGGTGAAGTAGTGCGAGTTAGAGTAGACCGCTGGCTTGTTGGGACACATCCCCACTACTTCTGGTTTCAGCGAGGCAAAGGGGTTGGCTCCACTTCCTTTCCGGTCGATCTCCAACTCTAACAGGATCTGCAGGGAGTAGGTCATCTCTGCCTCGCTGCAAGGGAACAGGAAGTGACCATCAGTCATTATCCACATGGATTATGGGATACAGATCCTCATAGACGCATACCATCATTCTAGATGAATACCACAATATCAGACAAACCATAGTGCTGCAATCCCACAAAAGACCCAGCCATAACTCGCTCCTCCAAGGGAGATAGCTCTCTTGCCGTGGTCCATAGAGCGTCGCAGTCCCGCCCCCTACCAGGGCCCAGGAAAGGATTTTTTTGGGCCGAACAAATAATTAGAAAGAAGAAAGAAAACGGCAGGTTACAACACTTTTTTTGTTGTTTTTCTTCTTTGTAATTATTTGTTTGGTCCAAAATATTGTGTTTGTTGTCATGAGTTGTCACGACTCGAGTTGGCTTTGTCCGCGGCGTAACCGTCTTTAATTAAATACTTTTTGAAATGTCTATGGGAAAAATGCATTGGGAATCATTTCCTGGGCCTGGCGTCGTCATGAAAGAGGGCGGGACTGCGACGCTCTATTGCGCACTGGGTTGGTGAGCGGAAAGTCAGGAGTTCGATCACAGCTCTGTGCCTCCAATTCGGTAATATAACCCAATATGGGTTACACTTTGTGTAACTTACTGTAATTCAAATAATAAGACTAGAGTCTAAAAGGCCCACTGGCAGCCTAGAGGTAGTAGAGGCCATGATTCTCCTTACACCCAGCTGATGTCTGTTTGGCTGAAGGATGGAAGGCGCTAGAGGAAAGGCCCTGGTTACCACACAATCAGTAGGGTTCATCTTGCAATCTCATCCTGCAATGAATGTGCAGTGCACAGCAAATGCAATGGCAATCAATCATTTAGGGCGAATGTTCCCCCTAGAATAGGCATGCCGCGTTCCAGGTGGTTAAGAACTGAACTGTCTGTGACTGCATTGACAACTACACCACATGGACTCTGGTGCGCGCGCACGCACGCACGCACGCGCGCACGCACGCACACGCGCGCACACACACACACACACACACACACACGCACACGCACACGCACACGTACACGTACACGTACACGTACACGTACACGTACACATACACAGCAATTCATTGCAGATACAGAATTTAATACCAGAATCTACTGTATCTTGATTTGTTTTCTACTCTTACCTGTGCCTCTCTAGTGTGTCAACCTTGTTGCTGCTATGACATCCGTAGGGGTAGATCGTATTGTGTCTTATCTTTAGCCAGTTAAGCCACCAGGGCACCACTTCATAGAGTTTACTTTTTTGTAATGATGTTATAATACATTTACTTTATAACCATGTTTTCCTTAATGTTGTGCAGCAATTACCTGAGAGCAGTGAAGAGACAGGGGATGTCGTAGTCCCTAAGGAGCAGTAGAGTTGGAAGCCAACCATACTCCAGATCTTGACTAGCGTCAAACCCTGGACAACAAAAAGATTCAAAATATAAAAATATAAAACATCATATAAGCAACAACTGTTTTGACGTATTGCAATGTTAAAACGTTGGTAAAACAATTTTGTTCATAAGTATCATAAGTTTGCTTTTATATTATTTAATAGACACAGAAGAGAGACGACAGTTTGTCATAATTCAGATCACTGCTTTTCAATCATTGGAGAAGAAGTGTTTACCAGGGTGAAATCCAACGACCAGGTCTGGCTTGGCTGCCGCCTCGTTCTCAACTACCTCCTCCCAGAACTGATGGTAGAGACCCTTGTAGGCACTGATGTAGACGTTGTGTTTGGGCCCAGACTCCCTAAGTGGAGGCCTCATGATGGGGCCTTGCACAATTTCTGGCCCTATCATAACCACCACCAGACCCTTGTGTCCAGGGAACATATGGTTCAGTTCATCGTAGTCCGTCAATTTGGCTCCCAAAGTCTCACTCTGGCCTGCTCCCACGAGGTGAATTGTCAGGGGTCCATCGTAAGGGTCGAGGCCAAACAGTCTCATCCCCGAGGCTATGGTCAATGGCCTGGAGAGGAACTCGCTGGTAACTCTCCACAGTGACTTCTTCAGGTCTTCGTCCTCTGGCCTAGGCTTTCCAGCATTGGTCCACAAGTCTTCCATGTTGGCACCAGACAGAATGGGATCAAGGCGTGGCGTGAGGTCTCCCTGCATGGCAAGCCAGTCATCCCAGCCCTTGATCTCAGATCGAGGCTTGGACCATTTATCTGTAGCAAATGGCAGATCTCCTGATATCGTGGCAGGGAGAAACACAACTTCAGTTAGTAACCAGCATTTGTTTCTGTTCCCAACGTGCTCTGACCAACCATGCCTAGTGCATTATCCTAATAAACTGTTCAACAATAATAAAAAATTAAAAAAAGGAAGAGAGTTGTACTCAGAAAAAAAGATGTATTTTATTCTTCCATAATTATGCATCAATGGATCACAATCCAAAATCTGTGATTCATTGAGGCATATATGGAAGAATAAAAATAAATCAGTTAAGTCACTCAGGCCTATTCATTGTCTGAAAAGGTGAATCTTCTGTTAATCTGAAGACTCACATCTTCAGACATCACCTCTCCAACCTGTACATGTAGATTTAATGTGTTTGAGATATCTTAATTGTTTGTTGTCACTGTTGTTATTGTGAATGAATGCATGGGACCCGAATGGAAACAAGACCGCAAGGTCTTTCTTCGGTGCTGTCCTTTTGGACCAATGCTGTGCTTGACTGTACCCTTTACTGTTTGCATTTTATTGTCTAATAAAATTATCAATCAATCAATCCAAAACCTTAGCCCGTAGCACTTGCCGTAACATTTGCCCTATCCTTGTCGACATTGCAGGCTTATGCAAAGGCTAAACATGTAATTTAGATAGCATGTTATGTAGACAGATGCCAGGTCATTGTTGATGTGGCATCCTATAGTGTGTATCGTTTCAATGTAAAGGTTATTGATTTTCTTTGGATATTTTAATATTAGACGGATGATAGGTTATTGGTTTACTTAAGATTGTTACAATCTTAAGTAAACCAAGAACCTATCATCCGTCTAATATTAAAATGTAGATGACTATTTCTATGCATTTGATGTATATTACCTATGTGTTGTCCTTGTTTACTTTAAATTGCTCTGGATTACAAACGTCTGCTAAATGCCTAAATTCTTTCCATTCCCTTCCTTCCATCCTTTAGACGAAATTACATTTAAAATAAGAATAAATTACACTATTCTCAGTACAACAGTAAACATTTGTTTTAATAATGAAGACGTTTATACTAAGGTGAAATGGATGGTTTACAGTATGTGTAACATATGTTCTGAACACATTGTCAGTTCACTTGTGGTACTTTACCTTTGTACACAAGCCATTCCACAACTCTGTCAATGGCCACGAGACGCAGCTGAGAGCAGAACTTCTTGTGTTGTTGCCAGTCAGCCTTCTGGCACCCTTTACAGCAGTAGTAAACATTCAGACATCTGTGCAACCAGAGGGCCACAGAAGCAAAGAAAGAAAAGAAAAGTGAGATGACTGGTACATGTAAAATGACCAAAGAAAACAGCTAAATTGTACAGCTTTTTGCTGTGTGAGTGCTCTTTTTCACCTGGTGCAACGCTTGAGGGTCTGTGACTTTGAAAGCTGTTTTGGTCGCTTCTCACAACTTGCGCAGAACTTAAAAGATTCTTCCATCTTTTCAAACATCTCTTTCGGAGACCGGAAGGCCACAGCTGTGCCTTTAGTCTCCGGGGCAGCTCTACTGAGAGACAAGCAGAGAAAGGATAAATTAGTAATCCCAACAACATTTTTTTTAGACCGCTACTGCACTTATAGTAGATCATTATGTAGAATGATTTGCCAAGTGGATTTTTTTAAATCGTGATCAGTGTTAATTAAGTAATCAGTTGGGTCGCATGCATTTTCAGAGCATGTTCATTAAAATGAGCAATTATTGTGTTCCAGCTTGGATCAATGGAACTAATAGTAAGCTATACAACATATAGTTCCTGTTCAGCAGTATCACAATGAAAACTCACTTTTTAAGGTTTTAAAGGAAGAAATACCATGACGATTTTTTTTGAGTGGTGTAAACCACTCCTACAACTGGCTTTGTTAGTTTACGTGTCTGTCCGTACCCGTGTCTGTCCGTACCCAAAAAAAAATCACACCAGTGTGAACTGAGTGGTGTAATGTGATGATTTGTGACCATGAAGTTGATTCAGCTGGAGTTTTTGTCCGATGTGAGGTATTATATAAGGTAAGGTATTATATAGCCTGATCAGCTCTGATCTGACGTAATGAAATCACACCCGGATGTGATTTCACAACTGGCTTTTGTTGTGCAGAAAAAATGAGCATGGTTGCTATGGTCATCCAGTTCACCCGGGTGTGATTTAATTACGTCAGAAATTATTTTGAACATAGCAACCATGCTCATTTTTTCTGCACAAAAAAGCCAGTTGTAGGAGTGGTTTACACCACTCAAAAATGAGCACGGTTGCTATGGTTCACACGGGTGTGATTTCATTACGTCAGACATTACGTCAGACCACAGCTGATCAGTCTATATAAGACCTTGTTACAGCTTACACCACTCAGTTCACACGGGTGTGATTTTTTTTAAACATATTGTCTTTTTAAATCAATGTTATGTTATCATTAAATTAAAATCTAAAGTGTTTTGACAATTATTTGGGGGACCACTTATAATATCCTCAAGACTAACCAGTGTGCCCTGGCCTTGCAGGTTGTGATACCACTACTCTATAGCTTCTCGTGCAAGACTGCAAGTCTATTCTTAGAGTATGCCATGTGTTCAGCAGCCATGCATATGACTAGGAAAGGATGAGGTCGAATTGGTGCATACGAATTGAATAATGAATGGAATGCATGGTTTACATGCGGTTTATAGTAGCCTGTATCAGACAACTTAAATAGGTCTATGGATATGGGCCTACGGCCAAATGTATACGCAGGGGCATAGCAAGGTCTACATGTCACAATGTACTGAAGGGATAGGGCCAGGTGGAGCCTGAGACAAAATAAGGCATAACAAAATAATTCATGGAATTCATGGCATCATTGCATATAGGGAAGTTATTACAGGCTAGTTGAGGTATTTCAAACCGCCAGCTTATTTTTAACTGGCACGCCACGCACATATAGGCTAGGCCTATCTATACCTTTCTTTTCCTAAACGACTTTGAATGCGGCTTCTATATCGGTGAAACTTTCTGTATGTTGTCGGTTTCAAAATGGAAATGAAAATAAACATTATCACATATACGCACTGATGTGAAATAAGTAGGCTAGGCTATTACATAATTATTATGACACTAATTCGCATACCTCGCAGATTCCATCATGGGAAATTGTGTAGAGTAGTGCCACGCTGTTGAGTCTCCGTGTTCCTGCAGTAGATTGACTGTGTGAGAGCGTCTGTCCGTGGGACATTGGGGGCTGCCATATATAGCACCTGTTCTCGCTCTTCCAGGACTATCTGACAACTCCAGACACCTTCTGGGCTCACAAGAGGTGAGGAAGAGGAAGGCTCCGCCTTGGGCTAGGCCAGTGCATGGTTCTAAAACATTTTCAAAGACATCTGAAGAATGTCCAGATTTTTTCGAAAATATATAGCAGATATTTGCAACGAGCTGCTGTGACTGTGAGCAATCCGTGAATGTGACAATATGTAGGTTCGGAGTTGTAACAAAAACCAAAAAGCATAATGGGTAAGAAAACAACAAACAGAATTTTATTTATTTGCAATAATACAATACAATACTGAACTAACTGTACATAGAAGCAAAAATCCAAATAGACAAACTGATGTATTCCGCTAGAGGGCAGTGTTGTACTACACAGGCCACGTTGATCATCGATATCTAATTTTACATATAAATACGGTAGACCTACAGTACAATCGAAATGTATTTTAATTGGTCATAAATAGACATTATCCTTAAGCGGGGCTTTCCCCCACTGTAGGCCTACTCTACACTAGTCACACAGGGCTATTCATGTCAAACACAACAGTAAAGCAACACATTTGATTATTGAAGATAAAGGTCATAGATATGAGAATGCAGCCCAACAGTCAACATAGTTCATTTTAAGTCCTAATTTGCTCCAGTGCCCCTTGGAACCAGGCACAGTTGGAGTTGCAGTAGACAGGGGGCATGTTGGGACTAGATTGGACTTGCTCTGGTTTGTGAGCTGTGAAAGGATTGGGTCCACTGCCCTTGACGTGCATCTCTAACTCCAACAGTATCTCTAGTGAGGCCTCCAGCTCTTTGTCACTGTAAAGAGATACATAATCAATGTCTCAAAACTACTGTACAAATATCATAAATATGGGGAAAAGAATACAACAAAATAGAAATGGTTAAGACTAAAATGTGAGAACTCTGAAATGAAATCTTGACAATCAATCTCTCACTCAATCACTATTGTCTCCAAAGAGAAAAGTTTGGTTAAACAAATACTGGAAGGCTACAGTACGTGATGTGTAAAATCAAAATGTGATAAAACAGGTAAACGTTAACTTGTTGGGTATATATATCTTTTTTAAATCTATAACATGTCGTCGCTGTATTTTCAGCCCAACGAACCCCAGCTAATCAACTTACCTAAAGAAGGTAAAGAAGGAGGGGATGTCATAGTCTCTGAGAAGCATCAGAGTTGGCAGCCAGCCTTCCACCAGACCCTGGTTAGCATGGAACCCTATACAGAATGTCACAAACATCAGGTTTTATTAGATTACCGTCGGCTGGAAACATTGTATGTCCAAAACTTGTAAACAAAGATTGCACAGGACAGCCAATCGACAAATTGACAACGTGGCATGAACTTGCAGATTTGCTATTTCCGCTATTTATTATTTCTTCTTCTTATGATTGAAAATGTATATTTCATCAGAATAATGTATACAGTTGACTGAAAAGGATTCTGACGATTATGCAAAAATAATTGCGATTATCTCAAATAATCCCTATCAGATTATTATGTAATAATTGTGACAGGCCTAGTACTGTACTGTACTGTACAGCAGTTTAGCCCATTAAAACAGAAATAAACTGTGTCCTTTTAGATTTTATATGTTGGCAGCGGCTATTCAAAAAACACATATATATACACATTCCGTGCTCAATCAAATCATCACATGCCATGCTCAAACACATTCCGTGCTCATACGGACATGTATACACACAAAACTGCATATATATCAAAAATCACCTGGCCTGTGTGAGTGCGTTTGTGTGTGTGTGTGTGTGTGTGTGTGTGTGTGTGTGTGTGTGTGTGTGTGTTTTAGACATTTTTGAGAAATCTTGAAAGTAGTTGAAAAATCACACCCGTGTGAAGTGAGGGGCGCTAATATATTAAAAACGGTGCCAACACAAACATTAAATTCTCTTTATTGTTAATGGCATTTAATGTTTGTGTTAGGGACAAGATGACGTAAAATTTCCCTTCATTGTCAATGGCGATTTTAAAACAAATATTGAACTAAAAACAAACATTAAACCTGTATATAGGAAGGGCTAGCGCCCTTCAAAAATGTTGAATGATTTAGATTTCCTTCTGGGAGAGTGCCTGGTACAAAACATTTTCATATGGGGTGGGGGGGGGGGGGGGGGGGGGGGGTCTGTGGCCATATACATGTCAATTTGGGGGTCCTTGGCATGAAAAGGTTTGAGAAGTGCTGGTTTAGAAGGCATTTGTATAATCGGCCTCAGATCTTAATGGGTTAACAGCCAGAGAAGACATTTTCCTGCAGAAAGGTGAAGGATTAGTGGTATTAGGTCTGATAACACTCACAGTCTTGACACCAGCTGGCTATATCATTCCCTTAGCCGAGAGATATTACTTTCCACATACGTCACTGAACACATTTACACAGTGGTGGGCAAAGTATATGAGTGTATATTGAATGCTAAAGAATTCCAGAGTTTTAACTCAAAATGTGCTGAACTCATTGAAATACTTCCACTTGACTGGAGTAACTGACGCTCATTTCAGTTTCAAGTGATAATTGCACACATAAGCAGACGATTTAGTGAGAGTCACTCAAGCTATTCCGCCCTCAGAGAGGAGTCGTTAACAAATGAACAGACAGATGTCACTGTCCCCTGAGCGTTAGGGGTCAGCTAGCTCAGTGGCCTTGTGTCCGCCGTGGGACTGGAGAGTTCAGAGTTCAATCCCTGGGCGAGTCATACCAAAGACTATAGAAATGGTACCCAATGCCTCCCTGCTTAATTGGCACTCAGCATCAAGGGTTGGATCGGGGGTGAGTCCCTATGATATACTAGCGTCATGTCCTCATGCTGAAACAGGAGATATAGGCTCCTGAAATACAGTATGGGTCAAATGGCTTGTGAACCATTGATTCCCAAGGCCATTTTGTCAGGAGGCAACAGTCGTTAAGTCACCTGAGGTTAGTCTCTCCATGACAGGGATAGAGTGTATATAAAAAGACACAATTATCTACGGTAGTATCAACCTCCTGTCAAGCCCCCCAGTATTGCTTTAAATAGCAGCTGATGATTATATTCTCTGTATGTTTCTTTTGTCTCTGTCGGGTGGAAACCTCATCTGTCCAAAACTGTCACATTTCAGGATTCTAATTCAAAAACAGCAAAAGTAGCAGATCTGCAAGCTCGAAATTTGAGCTTGTGGATCTGCTACTTTTGATGCTTTTGTGTGACGCTGTATTATGATCAAGTAGGGCGTTCATTTATATTAAAAAAATCACACCCGTGTGAACTGAGTGGTGTAAGGTCTTATATAGACTGATCAGCTGTGGTCTGACGTAATGTCTGACGTAATGAAATCCCACCCGGGTGAACTGGGTGACCGTAGCAACCATGCTCATTTTTTGAGCACAGACAGACAGACACATAAACTAACAAAGCCAGTTGTAGGAGTGGTTTACACCACTCAAAAACACACAAAAAGCCAGAATATGGAGATAAGAGGTTTACGCCCGACAGCAACAATGTTTGTTTCACATACCGTATTAGGGTGTCAAGTAGTGTCAGCTGAAATATATGCTTTCCACAGTAACCTGTACATACTGTACAGTGTGCTTGTGTGTGCATGTATGAGATGTGTGACATGACATGTATAGGCACAGACTGTGGGCTCACTGGGCTACCTGCATGCCTGCCAGGGTAGTGCATTGTAAGGCCCATGGTGTTGGAACAACCGAGGGTATCACATCTCTCTCGGGAGAACACAAACCACGGAGGAGAGGATTTGGGTGTGAATAATACATGTTATTATACAGCATGCCAGAGGTTACAATCCTTATGTCCATAAAACATTTAGCACCAAATAAGCGTTTAGCCCCTCAGGAGATAATGTATCACACACACGGTACCACCTGATGACCGTTAACCACTGCAATAACTGCCTGGCTCGCGTTTGAATTTGGTATGGAGGTAAAAATAATGCCGAGGCCTAGAGCACCAGTGGTGGAAGTACTCACATTTTGTGAAAGTATACCGATACCACAATGTAGAAATATTCTATTACAAATAAAATTCTGGTATTCAAATGATACTTGTGTAAAAGTACAAAAGTACTCGCATTAAAATGTACTTAAGTACTGAAAGTAAAGTACTTGTAGATCAGCTATTTTCAAATAGCCTAAGTATGCATAGGGTTGAAGTGGTTAATGCATGTTTTGTAATAATAATCAAAATCTAAAGTAACTAAAGCTGTTAAATAATTGTAGTGGAGTATTTGAAACAGCATTTGAAACAGACTTATAGCATGTCATGTAGACAGCACAATAACAGTACAGCATAGTATAATATGTATAGCTTATATGTATAGTGTCATTATATATAGATATGTTCTAGTTACGTTCTTAGCTTACGCATGTTTCTTGATAAATGCTTTTTATATATGTGATGTATTCCCATGCTTTTTGTTCTTGCTTAATGTAAATCGCTCTGGATTAAGAGTGTCTGCTAAATGCCTAAATTGTAAATTGAGTAAAAAGTACAATATTTGCCTCTGGGATGTAGTGGATTAAAAGTAAAAGTATTGGAAATTGGAAACACTCTAGTAAAGTGAAAGTTTCTCAAAAGTGTACTTAAGTACAGTACTTGAGTAAGTGCACATAGTTACTTTCCACCACTGCCTACCTAGCGCTTCGTAGCTTGTGAGGATGTTTTGTTTTTTTGTTTTTTTTGGATGAATGTGGAAAACATCAGTCAGCTGAATGGCATTTCCGTGACGGCGCCAAGCCTCTGTGCTTGGTACAGTCACAGTAAGCTCACTGAAGTATTCCAAACAGATAAAAGCTGGAATCATTATTATGAGGTGCATGCTTTCTGTGGGCTTGCTGCAATGATGACACTTATACGTATTGTTGTGTAGTCCTTCTCCTCTAGCTAGCTGTCATGAGGAGTTGCACCCCCTTCTCCCTCTTTCTTTCTGTATCTTATGAAGAGACCTCATCTATTCATCCCAGTTCTCCACTCTCACTCTGTCCCTGAATGTCTGTCACTCTGTCTCTGACTTCAACTTCTCTCTCATCCTCTCTGACTCACACATGTGACACACCACTCCTTTCAGTCAGTCTCATTCTCCGAGTCTCCAGTACAGCTAGCTAGGCCTATCTCTTAAACTGTGGTCATGAATTCCTAATGCAGTGCTATGCCAGGTTTGCAGCATGAGGTGTATGCTGGCAATCAGTGGGTCAGCTTGGAGGGCGACAGCTCCTGTATATTTAGCTTGATAACTTGAGACTGGGGTTATGATGACCGTTCGGGGTGAGTTGCAATAGGGTTGGGTCGGGTGGGGGGACATTGCTGGCGCTCGAGCACAGCTGTCTGTGAGGTGTTGGGTTTTTAGGGGGCTGGTGGTCCTGGTCTGTGACTTTGTCTGTGGCTGACAAAGTGGCAGCAAAGGGGATGAATTATGAAATGCTATGTTTGGGGAAGCTGTTGCCTTATAATGGTTCTTTGATATCTCAGAAATACTGTAATGTAAAGTAAAATAATAATAATAATAATAATAATTATTATTATTATTATTATTATAATTATTGAAATGCTTTTTATAGGTAGCCTCATGTTCATACTTAATGCCCAACTTTATTTAACCCTTAAACCCCTTTTATTATGATAATGATACATTTTTATTTCCTTATATAAATCAACAATAACTATGTTATCCCTTGGGTTTATGACTTTGACTGGAGTTAGTTGTACTTGTACTTAATACCATAATTAATGATGACTATTATATTCATGGGCAGTCATCTTTTCAGCCATACCAATTATAATCTATGCATATTATGCAGCTTTCATTTGCACAAACAGGGACTGAAAGGGCCTGACTAAGGCGAGCGAGGACGATTTAAAGGGGTGAGCTGGTAGACAGCTGGAGCGTATAGAGCTGGGGCGCGGGCTTGGGCATTAGAGTGTGTCTGGGGGGTCCCTAGGGAGAGCCTTTCGTCGCAGCATGGCGGCCTGCCGAAAGCGCTGCTGAGTCCAGCAATCGCCAGCCAAAGCCTGGCACGGCTGTTGTCATGAATCACCCTGCAGATGCCCAATAAAAGCCTGGCACTAATGAAAACACAGCAAAAATCTTTGGTGTTCATTTATCCATTTGTCACTCAGAGAATGGATACATTTGTACAGCTCTCTGAGTTAAATTAAGACTGAGGATTTTAAAGTGCCAGGACTTTTGTGTATTTTGTGAAGTCTAGAGTAGACCAACTGGGTAATGTGTCTCTAAAAGAGGAGTGGAGATCACCAGCCTGGCTTAGGGAGAGGCAAGCCTTTGGTTACAGACCGACTGATTTGAGATTGTATTGTTTGAAGCTGCTGTATGTTATTGGTTTATTTTAAACTTTTTTGAGCTGTGTGTGCGGGCATACCAGGATGAAATCCAACCACCAGATCTGGCTTGGCAGCTTTCCCCTTCGCCACCATATCCTCCCAGAACTGATGGTAGAGGCCCTTGTGAGCACTCATGAAGACCCGGTGTTTGGGGCCAAATTCCCTTAGAGGAGGTCTCAGGATGGGGCCTTCCACCACCTCTGGTCCCACCAACACAACCTCCAAGCCCTGGTGTCCGGGGAACATGTGGTTCAGCTCATCACAGTCTGTCAGTCTGGCTCCCATCGTCTCTGTAAGAGATGCCCCCGCTATGTGGATGGTGAGGGGTCTAGCGTGCGGGTCCAGGCCAAAACGTTGCATGGCCATGCCAACGGTCAGAACCCGAGAGAGGAACTCGCTTTGAATCCGCCACACGGACTGCCTCAGGTCTTCATCGTTCGGCCGCGGCCTGCTGACATTCTTCCACAGGTGGGTCATGCTAAAACCAGATACGATGGTGGCCAGGCGCTGGGTGAGGTCTCCCTGCATGGGCAGCCAGTCATCCCAGCTCTTTACCTCAGCAGCTGATTTGGACCATGCCTCAGTTGGGAAAGGGAGGGCCCCTAGAGGGGAAATAGAATAGACGTATAGCTTATAACATTGGTTATTACACTACCCATAGTAATGTGTGGCATTAGTTCTGTCTGGACATCGTAGCCAAAAGTGAGGTGTGGATTTCAAAATGTTCTAAGGCATAGACATGTACTACCTATACTTACGGTTGGTTAGACATTTTTTTCCAGCACTGGTTCTTGTCCAGCAAATGGTGCATTTATATAGCGCCTTTATCCAAGGCGCTTTACATAGATTGCGCATTATACGCGCATTATATTCACCCATTCATACAACGATGACAAAGGAAACCATGCACTCGGGAGCAATTAAGGGTTCAATGTCTTGCGGACACTAACACTAACTCTGGGGGAGCCCTGGTTCGAACTGGGAACTTCCTTGTCACCTGCATCGTTTGACCACCTCTAAGCTGTGAACATCAGCCACTCCACCAGACAGTCTGTCAATGGCGACCAGACGCATCTCTCACCTGTGAACATCAGCCACTCCACCAGTCTGTCGATGGCCACCAGACGCAGCGTCTTACACACTTTCTTGTGCCGAGGCCAGTCGTTTACCTGACAGTTTTTGGTGCAGTAGTATACATTTATACACCTGGAAGAAAGAGACAGATTGAGATAGAGTAAACGAAAGAGAGAGCACAGAAGAGAGGAGGGGGGTGTAAAGGGAAGGAAATTCAGTCCATGTCAAAGTATTGTAAGTAAAATCCTCAGAATTAATTGATATTGTATCCAATGATTTTTCTGAAAATCAGCTTCCCTAAAGTCGAGGATGAAGTAGTGCAGAGTGAATAATAAGTGAAATACCCTTTAAATAGTTCCTTCACAGCAAAGGCCTGGAGCGTGTTGGTGTCAAATCGATATAAGTATTGCACACTAGTGTAAAGACCATCTTCACGTTCAACCTTCTCAGTCAAAGGTTGACATTTGGCCCACGAGAGCTTGATGAATTCTGCTCTGTTTTACGAGACAGCTGGCAAAAACATATATCCGTGGCAGGAGCCATAATCTATGCTGGAATTTAATACTGATAATGTGACCACTGTGTACGTAAGCAGTCTGTGTGCTGTGCAGTCACACGGTTTAGCTGGAGAGGTAATTTAACCGCCTGGGATAGTGTTTGTTTGAGTCTGTTCAGACTATAATGCCCTGCCTTTTCAACCCCTCGCTGCCAATTTACATACAATCAGGTGCCATTTGAGAGTCATTTGAGGGTCATTTTAGATCAGTATCAACATATAGGTATTGGTAATGGGTCACACACACCAAGAATGCATTTTCAGATGGTTTATTTCTCTACATCACAGAGCAGACGTTTCGGCTATCCAGCCTTCATCAGTCATTTTAGATGCCATTTGTCCTACTAATAGACCACAAGAGACCCACAAGTGGACAAAGTGAGACTAAACTAGCAGAGTTCCTATTTAAAGTCAAAATATAGCCTACAAAGTCAAAAAGGTGATATAAAGAGATATGGATCGGATGAAAAATGAAATAGCATGGAGAGGTTGGAGAGTCACAAGGGACTGATGGCGATAATGCCTCAGCTGTCAAGTGTCCGGAAACCCCACCGAGAAAGATGACATTACTTTGGAGCTGAGTGTCAGTGGCTCTGTCATGTGCCCCGTGTAGAAGAACATCACTGCTACTAGTTTCTGAGAGAGAGAGTCGGTAGCAGCTGATCACTTCAAGGTCATACACGTTAACATTGTTTAAGTAGGTTAAGTATATTTTATTATGTTCATATAGTACTGTATAATGTGTTCATGTACAGTACTGTATATATGTAGCCCTGTCTGGAAGGCTAATATATATACTGTATATATATTCCCCTTTGAGTGAGTGGTACTGTAGATGTTTTGTTTCCCATCAATCAAGGTGGTGACATTGGGGGCTCGTCAGTGATCACGCTTCCTTGTGGTGGGTTTAAGGGTGGTGAATATAGCAGAGGAGCCCTGCCTTAAGTCCAGAAGCCCATTATCCCCCTTGTCCAAGTGAGATTTCCTGTCATGTTAGCACCAGATATAGGGTTTCCAATGCGGGAGACCAGGGTTAAAATCCGGGTGGTTACACAATACACAAGCATATGGATATGGATGCATGTAGTATGTGTGTTGTCCGTGCTAATGGGTTACATGGAAAGGGAAAGGGAAGCACTAAACAAATGCCCTCTCCTGCAAAGCATAGAAATTGCAGCTTCCGCTCAGTAATGTGCCACAAATATGTCAATTTCCAAACATAATACATTCTTTGCACTGAAATGTCTGTTGTGTTGACACGCCATTATGAGTGGCATAAAAGCTGGACATTTTTCCGTGAAAACAGCTGCAATGGGATGATTTAGCAGTCGGGGAGTGAGGCTATATTCAACCCTCGCCCATAATCCGCAGTCTGCACAACTGTTTACACCTCGGCTTCCTATTGTTTTGCTGATACAAAGAGCTGGGTGGTGGTGCCGGGAATGTCTCACACATGACAGCTATTGGCAAACAGACCAAAATAATGTTTCAACAGGATTAATACAAGGCTGACAGAATAACATGTATGTGGTGACAGCTGCCTAAAATATAAATTTTAATGAATATTGAAACTCACGCGCCAAATAAAATATTGTTGCCGTCGGGCAGAAACCTCCTATCTCCATATTTAAACGCCCTACTTCAGGGGTGGGCAACTGGCGGCCCGGGGGCCACATGCGGCCCCCACCTTCACTTAATGCGGCCCTCAGGTTAATGTCAGAATACTGATATAATATTGGTTTCAGCTGTTTACAATTCCACAGCATGCAAACATGACCCGCTGTAATTACTTCAGTCTAAATTAGTAGCTCAATGCTTCAACACTCGTATAATTAAAGGCATTTGAAATTACATAAAAATGTTAATTTTCAGGATTCCAATTCAAAAATAGCAAAAAAGAATGCAAGATTTCAATTCGAATATATCAAAAATAGCCGATCTACAAGCTCAAAACGCGTCGCAGCGCGGCGCGTTTTGAGCTTGTAGATCGGCTATTTTTGCTACGACTAATATATGGCCCTCTGGAGTGAGTGTGGAAATATAGTGGCCCTCTCCATCGTCAAAGTTGCCGACCCCTGCCCTACTTGATCATACTACAGCGTGCGTCACACAGAAGCATCAAAAGTAGCAGATCAAAGTCAAAGTCATACGATTTGTCACACACGTTACCTCAGCTTTAGCAATTCTTTAAATTTGAATCCTGAAATGTAACAGTTTTGGACATGTGAGGTTTCCACCCGACAGAGGTGATAAAGTGATTTCTTAACCTCAACTTACGTACCGCCGGTATGCAAAATTTACACTGATAGCCATCTATAAATCTGCAAAATCTGCATTTTTATCTTGTCGGAACGAAAATACACCGCATGGATGCAACTGGGACGTATCCTCAGTGATGTACTGTATCCCAAGGTCATCGGGGTTTCGGGTCTCGCAAACATCATACCCCTCACTCGGGTGGCCCAGCCGGGGTGATCAAGTCCCGACTTACGTCCCAGTAGTACCCTCGATCAGACCCACTAGGGAAAGACCAGGGCCACACAATCCGTTGGAACCACTCCAGAACTACTATGCCGGGACTGAGAGGTACAATTCTGGCATGTCATTTCATGGAAATAATTAATTACCTCAGTATCTATAAATGCACCTTGTCTCTGTGCATACGTACGTGTGTACGTCTGTAATCAACGTAACTCGAGAACCGTTCGCCCCGCCCGAACTTCAAATTCGACACACACGTTCCACACCCCCACAGGGAGTGCAGTGCCCGGTGACGAGTCCGTCGGATAGCTGGTTGTCCTGAATCAACGCAAAAGCTTCTGCCTGGGCTCTGGACTGATCATCCCTATATCTCCTGGCCTGTTCTGACATCACAACACTTCATATTTGGGCATGCCTGACACAGAACTCCATATATAGGAATAAAGGGACACAGTGAGACAGATACAGAAATATCCATATATGGGCATAAAGGGGACACAGACAGATGGGTGGAACGGGTACTCTGACACGGGTACAACGGGTATTGCATAGCCGGTGTTACCGACTCGGTGCTCTACAGCCGGGCACCGGTCTAGTATTACAAAAGAAAACATAAGATCGCATCACCCTCCATTTTGGGGATTTGCACTTACTTGGCACAGCGCTTGAGAGTCTGGCCCTCTGCAAGGTGCTCAGGTAGCTTGTTACAGCCCGTGCAGAACTTGAACGTCTCCTCCATTCTCTGGAACATCTCCTTGTGGTCGCGGAAAGTCACGCTTTTGTTCTTTCCCTCCACAGCCGTCCTTGTGTGACAAACAAGGAGCCACATTTAATTTAGTAATTTACACAGTATAGCACCCATGGCTAGATATATAATAAAATTAGAACAGAATGAGATGGCAGAATGCATTTAACCACTTGAACCCCATTATGGTTGAGCCCCTCAGTGCTCTATGCTAGCGCATTTCCTGTTTTCTGTTATTCGGCTATTTCCAGCGAAAGCTTTCTCCACAATACGGATGCTGGGGTATAAGTGGTTAGAGCAAAAATATACAGTGGCCAAATGCAATGATATAATCACACCAATACATTGTCATGCAGTATAACAGAATCACTCCCTGAACAAAATAGGGAGAAACACACAACAAGCTACGTACTCAGCATCAATGTTTTGTTGTGTTGTGTTTTTGTACCTGTACTCTCCATAGTCCTTCATGTTGAGCTGGTTGAGGATTACCTTGGAGAGACCAGGCACATTGGAGTCCAGAGAGTAGAAGCCAGAGCGGTCAGAGAAGACACTGTCATTCCCTGGAGTGTAACTCTCTGGGAGCGCTAGGATCTGCCGTCCTGCCATGGTGTGACCTTCACTTTATACTGACAGAGAGAAAGGGAGAAACGTGCTTTGTAATTTCGTGTGAACAGGATTTCCTGTTCTATTATATACATAAGTGGTTCTCAACCTTTTTGGGGGGTACCCAAATGACAGTGACGTGACAATTTAAGGACATTTTTAATACATTTTTAATACCTTAAAATGAAATATAAAAAAAAGACGATTATTGCATCAAAATTCATCAACAAACTATACTATAAAACTGGTCAAACGTTGGTCAAATTGTCGAATAAAACAAGAAAGACGAGAATTCTGAAAATAGCCGATCTACAAGCTTGCGTTGCGATGCGTAGATTGTCAGGGTGGGGGTTACCAGACCAAATATGATTATGTTGGGGGTTGCGGCCTGAAGAGGTTGAGAGGAACACACTGGATCTATCAAATGACATCTGGCCCATCAGAAAGTGCTGGCACTCATTTGGCCGAGTTTCATTAATGAACGAATGCTGGAACAACATACTAGGCCTACGGGTGTTTTGTCGTGGATCCATTTCAGAGGTCAAACTCAATAGCATGCACCAATACATCCATGGCATACATGGAGTGATGTGGGATGTTGGCTACATACTTGAAAAAGACAGCAAGGTCGGAATCGTTGTACATTTCTGCTGTGCTGTGAATACAAGTTGCGAATCCCCTTTTTGTTTTTGATTATTCTGTTTTTGCAGTTTGGCTCAGCACCAAGAAACAGAGGATGTGCGTTGGATGTTAGATACAAAACTGGGATTCTGGGACATTCCATCAATTTAGATTGGTGAGTGACAAATTAGCTGGAAATGTGATATTTGGCATCGATGGAATAATGAGCAGGTCCAACATATGGATCAGAATTATGATATATCACAGCTATAAGGAAGCCATGGAATGTTCATACCTTTTAGTCAGTTCATTCCTTCAAAAGGAGCTAGATAAATTTCGCTAGAGTACATAAAAACATTCAAAACCTGTGAGAAAGTAAAAACAAATAAAAAGCTTCTATACATAATACATATCATAAAGACTATTTTGATTAACCAGAAATGTTGAATCGTACATTTTAGAAGTTATTTTTTTTTAATTCATTGGCATTAGTATGCTGTGTGAAACAGACAATGGGTCAGGAGGATAAAGCATACAGTATCATCCTGTTTTATGTTAACTTCATATCCAGTGCAGCATATTGTTTTCTTAACACGGCTGCTAGCACAGTAGATTGTGAGAGATACTGTAAGAGTGGAGACTAAGGGCTCCATTTTCGTCACCGCTAAACCCCTTATCCCTAAACTTCTTTGCCTTTTTTTAAAACATTTTTGAATAGTTAAAATGGCCAGTCTACAAGCTCACAACGTGTCAATGTTGAACTATTCAACTACTATTTTTCAAAATAGTAAAAAAAGGCAAAGAAGTTTAGGGATAAGGGGTTTAGCAGTGACGAAAATAGAGCCCTAAAGCTCAGGCACACACACAGTAGTGCACAGCATGCATAAACACACACTGGCCCAATGTCCCTGGCCCGCTGCCGCGGTGGACGAGAGCAGAAGCTAAGCCCAAGACATGTGATGACTCCATTGCGTCCACCCAAGCCAGAAGGTACCTTGCCACTTCCACATATACGGCACTTGTATTGCAGTGACTGATTGAGTCACCTCATTTTATTACGCCTGACTTAAGAGTAAAATGAGAACCATAGTGCCGACAGACGTGTTAAGGTGACAGACTTGGATGGTTAGAGCGGCGCGATTACATACAAAGTCAATGCAAGACGAGAATTGCGCGAACGGGCGCGACCTGATGCGGCACAAACGGGACGAACCGAGGCGAATATATATTCAGGTCCAATTCCTCATGGGGGCCCTGGCCCCCCGGCCCCCACAGACTCTCCATTAGCGCTTTCTACCCCACATGGAACCCAGGTTGTCTTAAAATAGTGCCCATGGATGCATCTGCAACAGTGTCATCATCTGTTTACGTCTGGACTCTGGAGAGATCCCGTCCAGGACAGGCTTCAGACACGCCTCCTGCAGTGAGACTTGGCTCAGATCTGAAACCCATTTGATTTTGGCGTTAGAGAGACCGGTTGTGACCGCATGCCCTTGCTAACGTTGGCCCAGAGTAGGCTTTGAACCAGGTATATGCTAGAGAGGCATCTGTAAATGTGTGATGAAATAATTTCATAACAGCATACTGTGCCAAATTAAAGCTCAAAATATGCCAGTAGTGTCAGCTAATGTCACTGGAATTGTTTCATTTTATTTTTTGCATGTCACATTCCATGCTCAGCCAATCAAATCATCGCATTCCGTGCTAGAAACACAAAGCTGTGCATAGAAGGGGCTAGCGCCCCTCAAACAAAAGTCAATGTAAAAAAAAACATAACGTTATTGGTCCCGACCTTAAAGAATGCTCTGCTGACACGGATGCCACACATAGCCGACTGTCACATGTTGCATGAACAAGCAAAAAAAGCATATACGTTACAACAAACAGACTACCACAGCTGTATAGACTGACACTCTATCCATCTCGGCCCTAAAAGCATTTCCAAACTGCTTTTGGGCTTAGTCAAAGTTCTATTCTTAACTATGGACATGCATAACACAGACACAACACAATGTCCACAACATTCAAGAAGAGTCATATTTATATTTATTTAACATCAAAATAAATGTTCTGCTACTTTGATGTAAAAACTGTGGAACCAAAATCACTCATCACAAAAAAGCAGAACAAAGGGAAAAAAATAGAACATTTTTTTTCTACTTTGTGTGAAATTGAAAAGATACCGCATATCCTCAGTTTCTGAAGAATGATTGTCCATTATCTTGTCTGTAATCAAATTGAAAGGCACACATCTAATTAGCTCCCTCGTATCTATGGGGCTCCAGCGAACATGAACAGATTTCCCATGAAAGAGCAAGTTTTAATTTTCACTGTTCACACTTCCCAGAAGACTGGTACTACTTTAGCATGCAAAACCATGCCACAATCTGTCCCCATACAGTATTACCACACCACAGGCTGGCAGCATTATTTTAGTGCATGTACGGTACTGTATAACTCAACTTAAACATTTACAACTATTACAATTTAGGCATTTAGCAGATGCTCTTATCCAGAAGGACATTATGTGCCAAATCAGAGTACTGTAAATGGCATGTTATCACAAGTAAAGTACAATATGCCACACTTGCAACACCGGCTAGATAAGGTATCTCAGTGACATCTTAAGTCATACCTTTGGGTCCAGAACAGGCTGTATCGTTCTAGAAGATTGAAGATTCTGAGGATTCCTGATCTCTCTCTCACCTTCACACAGCTCAGACTGGGACCGCGTGAGGCTGGCAGGGGACTGAGGGGAGAGATGGAGACAGGGAACATGGGGGAGGGAATAGGTATTGGCTTGGTAAGGTGGGTGGGGTCAGATGGAGAAAGGAAGACAAGGGGGGTTGGAACGGGGTGGGGGGGTACATGCAGACAGTAAAGGGAAGGAGAGTTGGATTCAAGGGGACTGAAACGGATGGTGTAATGTAAACTGTAAACCAAGAGAGCTAAATAGTTATCCAAAGGATATTTTGAAACCTTCCCCAGCCAAGCTTAATTTTGAGGTGCTTGGATTTTGCAGGTTACCGTTATTCCTCACCTCAACCAAACTAGTTTTCCAGTTTGTTTTTTACGATCCTCCCCAGTAGGGCTGGGTACAATAACAGCAATACCACAGTTGTGTAATAATGCATACCACAGTGTTGAGTTCATAACCACCATTATCATTATAATAGTTATATTTTTACTTTTTGAGCAGTGCCTAACCACTCCAATGACTGGATGCTGCATGTGTCTGTGTAAGTGTGTATGTCTCTATGTACTGTATGTATGTATGTACTGTGTGTGTGTGAGTACGGACAGCTGCAATACCTGGGTGACCTAAAGTGTCACTGTTGACCAGCCACACACACACACCCACACACACCTTGTGTGACTTTTTATCCTTCTAGGGGGAGATACTGAAATACCGTCAGTAAACAGTGATAAAAAATACCACCCCAGCCCTACTCCCCGAGTCCCCAGCATAACACAAAACTTCCTCCCTTCAATTACATTATGTATTGTGCAGTCACAAGAGGAGGAGGTGAGAGAATGCACATGGTAGTCCAGGGCATTAAGAACAAATAGTTTCCAATGCTAACAGAATATACTGTGTCAGGGGGGAAAAAATAAAAACGCCTGGAATGCTTCTCTGGAGCCGACTGAGTGAATTTAAACTGCTCAGTAAGTAACACTCACAGGGTCAGGAGAGGAGTTTCAGAGATGTAGAGATAAGCAGTGGTGCAAGCAAGTTCTCACTTTTCTTTTTTTACTTAAGTACAAGTAGCAATACTGCAATGTAGAAGTGTACAAGTAAAAGTACGGAATTAATCAAACAAATATTTGTACAAAAGTATTGCCATCAAAATGTACTTACCAAAAGTAGAAAGTGCTCATTATGCGGAATATTTACAAATGAAAAAAATTACAAAAAATATTTTCAAAATATTGAATATAAAAATCAGATCTACGAACTCCGTGCATTACATTGTGAGCTTGTAGATCGGCTTAAAGTACAATATCTGTCTCCGATATGTATAGAAGTACAAGTATAGAAATTTGGAAATACTCCATTAAAGTAAAAGTACCCACATGTTTTACTTACGTACGGTACTTGAGTACATGTATTTAGTTACTTTACACCACTGAAGATAAGCAAATACTTTTGAAATTTCATTCTAGTTTATTAAAATGTAAAAAATAAATCAAGTGTTGTTCTGTTCTTCTGTTGGTGTTCGAGAGCGGGCATCTCTTTCCTCCTCTGAGTCACCAGCCTGAAGGATGAGAATCGCTGCTCTACTTTACAATACCTAAGATATACATTACTGTAGCCGACAGGGATGTTAGTGTACAACACTGTTAATAAGAACACAGTTTTTCATTAAAAAAAAAACTTTATTTGGTCCAATGGAACCTGAGATTGAAAATTAAACATACACAGGTTTGTATACATACTCATATATTCCCCCCTGGAAAAGATCAATAAAATACTCTATATATCACATTCTTCTCAAACAGAGTTCCATTTTGTTTCAGCATTAGGTTTGATTTATTGACTTCTTTTCATTATTATTTTCTTTCCTTTTTTAAATCTTTTTTACAGGGTTAAGAAGGTCAGTTCACTGCTTGGCTTAGGCAGTAGAGTCTGTACAATTTACAAGAATAACAGGGCAAAGGAGAAATGGAGACGAGGCAATGTGGCTAGTCTGTCTGTATGTGACTGGCCACTTCCACTGACATGGCCATAGCCTCTTTTCAACAGCAGGGGGTGCCCCTTAAGCAAGGACGAGTCACCACCATAAATCAGTGTTAAGAGAAGAAGATTCACAAGACAACAGGTAAAGCCAAAAACAAGTATAGACAATCATGATCAAAACATAAACAAATCAAGCACATGTAAATGTAAAGTGAAACAGCCACGACGCTTCATTTTGAGGTGCTTTGATTTCGCAGGTTATTCAGTGCAGGTTCAGTTTTTTCGACAAGCTAGTCCCTCGGGGCGATCAAAATCAAGCCATAAATTATCACATTACATTTTCTTCTGTCATTCATTATTCCGCCCACACACACACACACACACACGCACACACACACACGCACACACACACTACACTCCTGTCTGTGTACCCTCTGATATACAACAGGGTCTCAAACATAAAAATGTTCTTTCTTTCCCCTCCTTTCTTCTTTTTACAAATAAATTAGACAGACAGCGAATTGGCAATGACCACATTCATACAGGGTGAGCCGCTCTGAAACTGGTCAATACACAATACTTTAAAAAACAAAAAGGAAAGAAAGAAAGAGAAAGAAAAAAAATGAACATAGCTATTACAGTTACTCCAACTGTGATTCATTACAAGCAGACGTTACATTGTGATTCGTTGTAGGATTCATAGAAACCGTCAGGATAAATGTCAGTCTTGGTAGAAGTAGTCACATATCACAAGACTCATCGTGACACCAGCGAGGCCATTTGTCATGAGTGGTGAAAGGGCCGGCGCAGACAAAGGCAATGACGTATAGGGCTTCTTTCAGCATGTTTAACTCTATAGGGCTTCTTTCAGCATGTTTAACTCTATAGGGCTTCTTTCAGCATGTTTAACTGACATATAGGGCTTCTTTCAGCATGTTTAACTGACGTATAGGGCTTCTTTCAGCATGTTTAACTCTATAGGGCTTCTTTCAGCATGTTTAACTGACGTATAGGGCTTCTTTCAGCATGTTTAACTCTATAGGGCTTCTTTCAGCATGTTTAACTCTATAGGGCTTCTTTCAGCATGTTTAACTGACGTATAGGGCTTCTTTCAGCATGTTTAACTCTATAGGGCTTCTTTCAGCATGTTTAACTTCTTCCACGCTTGGGGCAATGAGTAGTAAACGATTCAAGCGGACTTGAATATCATAATGAATGGATACCAGAAAATGTAAATCAGCAGCCAAGATCTTTTTGGGAGATTTTTCTTTTCAGGTATCAAGCTGACTCCCGTCAACGCCAGTAAGACATCTTAATCCATACTATTAGCCACTTTAAAAAGGTGAAAATCCTCAATTTTCTTTAAAAGAAAATGCAGATCTACAAGCTACACTGACATGCTGTGAGCTGGTAGATTGGCTATGTCGTACGAAGACATAAATTAGGGCTTAAGTTAGAAATGCATCTTTCCAATTCCAGCCAGTACCACATTTAAGAAGTTTCTCACCTATTCACCCCTTTCTTCACTAGATCTGTGTTGTGTCTTGTGACCTTGAGTGGCAGCGTTGAAACTGGGGGAAATCAAATGAGGACACATGAGTGAGGGGGGGGTATGAGCGGCATACTGTATGCCCATAAAAGAGCCCTCAGAGATCATGATGTCTCGCTGATCACAGTGCATCCTGTGGAATATGGCTCACAATGCACCAGGAACTGGAACGGGAATGAAAAATGAATCTGCGTTGCCACAACAGGTCTCCAGGGGTGCATGCTCTCTGTCTGTCCCCGCGTGCGTGCACGGAGTCAGACAAATAGCTTGTTTGTTATTCAAAAGATGAGGCTTTGTTCTCCAACGTGCTGTTGGTGTATCCTCAGGGGGGCATAGCCCAAGTGCTTATGATGGGCCCGAATAAACACAAGCACAATAAAAATGGCCTCCTCCACCTCCCAAAACAATCCCGACAGCTCCACTTAAGAGCTCCCCAAAGACAAATCCACCGTTCCAACAACCAACACCTCTGCCCCAAGTTAAAGCTGACATGCAAGTAAATGGAGGACACTTATAATGAATACAAAGTTGAGCAATACAATCTCAACACAGAAACAAGGTGCGTGGTTTAATTATGATTATTTTTTAAACCTACTGTATATTCAGTAACAAATTCAGGGTTCTCCCTGCACCAAGAAGGACTGACACCGCGAGGTGCCGGCGTTAACAAGCTCTATCTGCCAAGACAGATCATTATCCCCAAAGTGCGAGTTCATGTTTCCACACACAAGCGAACAGACAGACGGTCAGGATGTGAAAAGTTTATATGCCTAAGGTCGCCAAGTAACACCTCGGCTTCACACGTTTGAAGTCCCAAAAGGAAATCTTCTGGAAAACACAGGAAGAAAAGATGAGGTACAATGGTGGTTTTCTGTAAAAACAAAACAAAAACTATAGGCTACTGTAGCTTGTTTTCCATTCTATCACCATGTAAAGCATAATTTATACAGTGTATAAATTAGGCTCGACATGACAGCAAGTACATGTCACTCACAGCACGGTCCTGACAGGCCTACCAACTGCCACACGACAGCCTGGCTACTAAACTCACCACCTACTATAACCGCAGCCCTAAACAGCGAGTATCCCAGCTACTCATGCCACAGCTATAACCATGCAACAGTCAAAGGCGAGCCTTATGTTTCCCAGCTTTATGGAGACCTGTTTATTGTAAGACAATGGCATGGGTTTGGTCTTCAGCTACAAAGAGAGAGAGAGAGAGGGAGAGAGAGAGAGACAGCTAGCTGCACAGCCAGTGCTGCATTGAAGAGGGTTCTTCAGAGAGAGAACCGTAGAGTACCGTATGTTTGATGGCTTGTCCTGTGATCTCGAGCTCATGATAATATATGGACGAGACGGCAACAAGGGACACGTATATGTAAAAATACAAGACCAATATTGACAAGATGTAAAATGTTTTAAAAAAATATCATTATGAATGTGTGTAAAACTGCTTGTTGACGTTTTGGCTGATGAAGTACCGTTATACTAAGGGCTGGCGTGGTGGGACCGGTGAACTGGTCCAAGAGCCGACAGTCGTGTGTCGCCGTGTTCATTGAGGTGCGCTTAGCCCGGCTTGAGAGGTGCGTCTTCAGAAGGCAGGATGGGGAGGGGTCGAGCACCCTCTAGAGGCGGCGGATTGGCTCAGTGGGCCAGCAAATCGGCTCAGTAGTTTATTTATTTTCTTCCCAAGCACTCCGCCTTGACCTTTAAACTACGTCACAGAGGCAACGGATGAGGCCATCTCCCTACTAGTCCGTCCAAGGTCGTCTCCAGGCGTGTAAAGGGGAGATACCAAGGTCTGAGTGTGGGCTTTCTGCTTCCACACCGAGTGCTTCCATGGACATGGGTCACAAACAGAATTGTGCACGGTTGGGAGAGGAAAAACCAGACCCACAATTCAAGTGAAATTCCAGAGTGGACTTTTCTTTTAGCGGAGTGGGGCAGGGGATCATTGGGTAAAAAAATAATAATAATCAAGTTCAGATGGAGCCACGCGGCCCCGCTCCCCTCATCCCATCCGGAAATGGCACATCCACTTGGCGAGATACAGGGCGTCATAGGAGTCTGTAGCGGTCAGCCATGGGAGGAAGAGGTGTTGAACACATTTAAAAACATACCCATAGTAGCCCTCTACATTCAGGTGTGTTCATCCAGAAATACATACACACACACACACTCACACACACACACACACACACACACACACACACACACACACACACACACAAACTCACACACACGTCTCGTCACATTGATCAGACAGCCCGTCTCCCTCTGCCCCGCCCCCTTACAGTTCACCGAGTTCAAGTGAGCGAGTGTGTGAGGTGGAGGGCGGTGGTCATAGGGGTCTGGGCCGATGCAGTCCGTCGATGTCCGGGGTGAGCTGCGGGCTGTGGGTGGCCTTGGTGGGTGTCCAGTCCCCTAGGGAGGCCTGGGCCGCCTTGCGGTGAGCCAGCCGGTGGGTGATGGAGAACCCAGCGTTGCCCTCCAGCTGCGAGAGCACCACCAGCACCTGCCTGCAGGGGGAGACAGAGGGCAGAGCTCTGGCTTAGGACCGGCAACAGCACTGAATGAGCCCATGTTTAGCTTTGTGCCTGGGAGAGAGACAAGGACACTTCAAACACTCATCAATCAGTGCTGTGGGAGGCCTCTCCTATTTGACATACACTAGACGATCTGGGCAATGTTTCTAGGAGTTCCCCACTGATGTTTAAGGGCACATTCACACCAGGATGTTTTACTGTCATTAAAACGAATCCTGGAGGGCATTGTCGGAAAGTGCGCTTAGTTTGGGCAGGTGTGAAGGCTCATTCGAATTCTGGTGCGGCTCAAACAAACAAATTCTAATTCACCATAAAAACTTGGTTTGATCAAGAGAGTGAATGCAATAGCATCAAATATAGGGGATGAACCAAAGAATGTGCCATTGTGCCAATGGAGAGATAAAAGTGGTAGGTTTGTTTGCGTAGACAGTTAGGTTACTGCTATATTAACCTATCTGTTTGCGTAGACAGTTAGGTTACTGCTATATTAACCTATCTGTGTAGACAGTTGGGCTACTCCAAGCCCCCAGGGAGGCTCTCCAACGTTGAAGCACTCAGCCCTACTGGTCAGAGCGGGGACTGCAGGCGGACCCATGCATTTATGACGAGGAAACCCCGTGCAGCTGGGGTTTTAAAAATGCAACAAACTACAGGTGTGAATGTGCCATAGGCCGAGAGCAAAGACGAATTCTGGGAAATCGGGGGAACACAGCTGCCTGTGAGTCATGTCCATGTCTCTGATTACAGCAAAGTAGGAGGATTGATTGAATCATAAAGTTCTGTTCACAAAAAGAAAGATAACTATAAACATAACTATAAATTCAGTTTGGATGGATGTACACATTATCAGTATAATTATCTTTTCTTTATACTTATAGCTACACTTATAGTTATACTTACTGTATAGACAGCAGCCCTTTAGCGTATGTTGCATATTTTCACCTTTCAAAGTTTAATATCATCTCTAGATCTTTGGTGGACATTTTTGGTGGATTGCTATAGCTTTCAGAGCTATAATAGAAGAACTTCAATTTATCAAAAGTTTCCAGACTTTCCTGACGATTTATAAGATAAAGTAGTGATACACCGCCCTGGGAAAAATGTCTAACATTGGCTACAATATCCAATGAGAGCAACTGCTCGACTTGAAGATGGGAGCCATGCTGATGTTCCTATAACTCTCTCCAGTGAGACGGTAATAAAACACCAGGTGAATGAGAACAATAGTGTGTGCCTGTGATGTATAGCATCGCTGGAACACACACATCACACACCAGCGTTTTTACAGCAGCAATGGCATTCTGCTCTAAGGGGCACGACTGCAAGGCACAGCATTAAAAGCGAGGAAATGTAGTTAGAAAATATGGGCCGCACGCGTGGCCACTCTTAACGGTGCACACAATTATAGGGAAGATAACTACAAGGCGGTGGAGGCTGTAAATTTACATTTACGCACACAATGCTGTCAAATAGCACTTATTTCGCAGAAACAAATCAAGCGGTAAGATAAGCACTTCAACAATCTGCCGTGCTTGTTTCCTGAAATTTACTGTACAGTATTTCTAGGCATTTTCAAGCAGACCAAATTACTGTAGATCACCAGTAAACTCTGGTTGCACAGATCCTCTTGTGTATCCAGGGGTTCTCAACCACTTTCATGGTTTCAAGGACTCTCAAAATCTATCTGGTGAAATAATAGTGAAATTAAACTGTTCCTCATTTTGCTAGGGACCCCCATGGGACCGCCTCAAGGACCACTGCTCTATTCTATAAAAGAAAAATGTAATTCATATCACAATGTTTAATATACAACAATTTATAATCTGTTCTCAATAAAAACCTATTTGACCAAAAAAAAAGGACCACTGCTCTACTGTACATTTAGTCATAGCGTGTGCTGGGGCTGAAGAATGCTTTGGTGCACCGACAGCGACCATATACTCAGTTGTGCGAAGGAGGAAGTATACAAAGGCAGTGGTTCCCAAAGTGGGGTCCAGGGACCACCAGGGGTCCTTGAGGGAGTTCCAGGGGGTCCCCAGCTAAATGATAGTTAGGAACCAAATGGGCCCTTATGGTTCTGTAACTCTGAGAGTGTAAAAATGGAACCAAATGGACCCGCTTTTGTACACAAATACAAATTATACAAATTAACGTTGATTTTATGATATGAATTGCGGTCTCAGAGATAGAAATGCCATTAAATGGGGGGTCCAAAGCCTAATGCATGTCAAACTGGGGGTCCTTGAAATGGCTGAGAGTCACTGCTAGAGGGGCCATATGATTTCAAATGGGGGTCCGCAGGGCTAATTAGTGTCAATTTGGGGGTCCTTGACATTGGGAACCAGTACACAAAGGGAGCTCCTCATACCGGTGCAGCGGCGGGACACTGTCGATGGTCTTGAGGCTGCCGCGGGTGGACACGACGTTGAAGCTGTCGGTGCAGTCACAGGACACGTGGAGGTAGTACTTGGGGTGGCGGTTCTCCACCACCACGATGAGGCCGGCCCAGCCGTGGGTCAGGTAGTAGCACGTCATGCCCTCGCGACCCTGGGAAACATATTGGAATTGAAAAAATGATGTTTGCGTATTATCGTTCTATAACCCATTATTGTTCTATAACCCATATTCTTGCTGCTCTATCAACCTGAAATTTGGCAAGCCTTCTCAAACAAAAGAGTTTGAGAAAAAAACAAAAGAGGCGTTGTTGGTCAACAACGCCTCTTTTGTTTGAGAAGGCGTGCCAAATTTCAGGTTGATAAATCTCTAACTAGATAAAGTGCCCCTCGGGGCACAGGTCTCCAACAGGGCAGGTCAGGTTGTGGCCACCTGGTGGCGCTATAATAGGTCAATGTGAAAAGGGTGCTACCGTATTTCTGCTTACGCCTTGGATGGCAATTGGATGATTTGAGGCATTTTGTTCCAAAAATGTATTTTGCAAACATCCACCTGTTGGTGGCGCTATAACAGGCCAATGTGAAAAGGGTGGGATATATTCCTCAGCCTAGTAGGAAAGTCTGTGAAAGATTTCACGTAAATTGCACGCTGCGTTCATGATTTGAAGCTTTTTGTTCAAAACGGGCCAATCCTGCAAACTTTGAAAGCCAATGTAGCCAGTAGGATTGTGAGAACGGCCTCAAAGAGTACATTTTAGTAGCCTGGATCAAGTCTTTAAAAATCAGGTGCTTAAGAAAGCAAAGTCCATTTGTACGGACAACTTCATCCCCTCAGCTATGAGTACAGGCTGCTTCCTTCCGGCCTTCGCCTAAAGGTTCCAGGGGCCACAAGTAACAGGTGCAAATTCTCCTTCGTGCCTGTGTCTATCCAGGCTTTAAATGCAGATAGGAGGAGGAGGTAACTTTGTCGCTGTTATGAATTCCATTGCTACACTGATACCTTGAACTGCCATCCTGTTTTTATTTTCTGTGTACCATCTTTTTTTTTTACTGTGTTTTATGTGATTCATGCGTCTGCCTGTTATGCTTTGTTGTACAACAAATCGCCCTTCGGGGACAAACAAATAAATTAACCTGAACCTACGTACAGTACAGACAACCAGTTGAATAAGTTGTTGATTGAGGCTTTAAATCTTTGCCTTCGTGAAATATCCTGGAACATTTATGTTAGATTCTTCTGAACACGTATTCTATTATTGCTAGTTTAACCACTTCCAATACACTTTCATCTTAACACAACGAATAACCGAACATATTCGTTCTACAAGCTCTCAATGCGTTACGCTGCAGCACATTGAGAGCTTGTAGATCAGCTACTTTGGCTGTGCAGGCTGGCTTCTATGGAATCCAAATGACTGAAATGAGTCGCACGGACATACACGCACGCACGGACGCACGCAAAAGAAAATGGAGCATACACACAGAAAAAGGGCACAAAGCTGCATCGAAGGACAGGCAAACACGCTAATGAGTTGTCCCCAAGTGCTGTATTTTATTGACCTCCAGTTCCCTTTTTACATACCCGCCTCTCCATTCTACTCTTAACCACAGCGATAACTCTCTTTAGAACTTTTGAAGGCTTTCATCTCGCAGACAGTGTGCGCTAATCACTGTTTCACAGACTACAATTGGGGCTTGTCACGCTTACCATCACCGCGCTATTTTCCACAGCTGACCTCAAATACCCAAATAATATTTTCCTTTATGCATAATAACGCTTGTTAATCATTTAGGACCAATTTTTAAGTTTTGAGAAAATAGCTGATCAACATGTGTTTGCTCAAAGATTTGTTTTAGTTAATGAGAATAGGTTTCTGGGACGACATGACCCAATGCCAGCCCACAATGCTGTCTCTGGCACAAAGATTATGGTTTTCTTCTACTAAATTAATTTGTCAAATCTAAAAAACACATTTACACATGTTATGACTTCACAGTTCCTGCGGTTGACAGCTGTTACCTCACACGATGCTTGCTTGGTGCTGCTAAATGCCTAAATTGTGAATAGTAATTTGGTCCACATGCTGGGAGCAGGCAGGAAACCGTGACACAGTACTTTCTCACTTTGTCTCAATGTCTCAATGTGTGTGTGTGTGTGTGTGTGTGTGTGTGTGTGTGTGTGTGTGTACTGTATATGTGTGCGTACGTGTTACACATTTGCACAGGTAAAGGCAGCATGGAAGCTGCAAACAAAAAGTAGAACCTTCCAAGTGGTTGATCTTTAAGTATATTTTATACGTTGGGTAATCACAAATAGCAGATCTACAAGTTCATACAACGGCACAAAGTGATGCTCTATGAGCTTGTAGGTCTGCTATTTTTTTTAAATCATGAGGTTTTTGCGCCTCAAGATTTGAGCAAATCTTTGAGAATATATATATTTTTTGTGTTGAAGATTTTCACTGTGCAACATGCTTCCATAGAAGACATTACCGACTTCTAAGTCCCTGGTAAACGTGCTCACCTCGTGCCTCTCGCCCTTGTTCTCAGTGAGGAGGATGATGGCGTCTGCCAGCGTGGTGGCCGTGGCCTCCACCTGCTCCACCATCACCTGCCTGGAGCTGTAGATGGCCAGGATGTAGCCGGGGAAGTCCTGACTGGGCCGCCGCAGCGCAGAACTGGTGGTGGGACTGGACACTGTGGGAGAAGACCAAGACACATTGGAACACCCAGAAACTGGTCAAATATTACGTTGGTTTTTTTGTAAAATTACACTCTACAAGTGAAAAGTGGTTAGTTTTGTGCTTGAGTTAAAGTACTTTTACATTATTATTTTTAAATTAATAAAATCTAAATTTGTCCAATCTGTATGGTAGAGCATGTTAATACAATATAACTCATACAATTGGGGTGGTTGTATTTGGTGAGACATTTAGATTGTGTCAAAGATCAGTTTCCTACCAAAATTCTACAAATCTGCAAAGTTCCCCTTTAATACTAATGCTTGCTACTACTGCTGCTGCTACCGTCTTTGTCAAGAGCCTTTCTTTGCATAGTGTTCCAGTAGAAAGATCCAGTAGTAGCAGAGCATGAGCTATAAATATACTGTAGCATACAAGGAAAATAACCATTTGTAACAATAAAAGGGACACATGGTAATGTTGGCTTCATTAATGCTCAACGCAAAAAAAAAGAAAACGGCACGACCAACACTAAACTGCGACATTAGCATAATAATACAAATATGCATGAAACATTACACTACAGCAAATCGACATGGTGGATAGTACTGTACGCTTCTAATAATAACACAAACAGACAAATAACAAAACACCTGCTTCTTTCTAAAGTTCCAATCATACACTGTTGGCAATATCACAGATTCAAGTGCAGTTCTAAGGTGCTTGATTTTGCCATTACACGATATTATGTCTGTGTGTATTGTGTGTGTGTATATGTGTTGTAGTGTGCACCCACCGGATGTGTGTGTGTGTGTTGTAGTGAGCACCCACCGGATGTGTGTGTGTTGTAGTGAGCACCCACCGGGGGGCGTTATGTGTGTGTGTGTGTGTTGTGTGCACCCACCGGGTGTGGGCGGGCCTGTGGCTCCGCTGACATTCATCTGCCAGTGGTTGAAGGCGCAGCAGACAACGGCGTACTCGCCGGGCTCCAGCATCACGTCGCAGCCCACAAACTTCTTCACGGCCCGCTTGCTGTGGGCCAGCAGGCGGCCCAGCGTCAGCTTGTTGCCGCTGCCGAAGGAGGCGCGGAACACCATGATGCACAGGTCCAGCAGGTGGCTGTCGGCTGTGTCCGAACGCCTGCGGAGGATGGGGACGAGAGGAGAACGAATGGGAGAGCCAGAAAGGAAAGTGGGGAGGGATAGAGAAGGATGGAGGGGGGTCCAGCAAAGGTAGTTAAATATAGCATCACAGTTTAACCACTTTAACCATATTTTATACTTTGGCGATATACAGGCTCACTTCATGCCGAACTATGAATATATATATATTACATTTATAATATATTTAAATTGAGAAAACACTACTCAAATGAGTGCTCCCTTGTTTACAGTACTGTACCTGCTGCCCTCCTGGAAGAGGGCGAACTCCAGCGCTGTGCGCTCTAGTACAGTGAGAGCGGTGACAGTGACCGGCCCACTGGCCTTACTGGGGAAGCAGCCCTGCAGTCTCACCTCCTGCCAGTCTGAATGGATCTTACAGATGTCCACCGAGTCAAAGTACCTGGAGGTGGACAGCAGAGAGAGAGAGAGAGAGGAGAGAGGAGAGAGGAGAGAGGAGAGAGAGAGAGAGAGAGAGAGAGAGAGACCATAAGTCAATTTTATTCATATAGCACTTGTCATACTAGAGACGAGAAGATTAAAAACAAAACAAGGTATTAAAGCAGTTAGAACAGCAAAAAGCCTGTACAATTCATCTCAAACAGCACAGAAGATAACAAGACAAAAGTGTGAAATAAAATCATATAACTCAAATAGTAGCATTTTTTAGGTTGTTCTAAATTTGTCCACAGCTCTCAAGATCTGTGGAAGAGCATTCCAAAGTTTTGGAGCGACAGCCTGAAAGGCTTTTTTATCTTTTGTTGTTGAGGGGCTTGAGTGCCTCAAAGAGACTAGGATACCAGGTAAACATACAACCTACAGTTGGAGGCCATCGATATTGTCCTTTTCTTTTTGCTGAGGTTTGCGATTAACTGAGGACAGTTAACCCATTTTGGGCGGGAACCCCTTTTGGTGTTTTAAACATTGTTATAATTTAGCTATTGAAAAATAGCAGATCTACAAGCTCATAGCGCGCCACCGAGTGGCGCGCTACGAGCTTGTAGGTCTGCTATTTTTGAAAAATCGTGAAAATATTTATTTCAGAATACTGGAGGATTTAGAAGGATTTTTTTAAATGTTGAGGTCAGGCCTAAATGGGTCAAATGATAAGGGACAACCTAGCATGCCATCTAAATAGCATAACGGTACATACCGTAGTCTCGCAGCTAATTATTGTGTTTACCATGTCCAAAATAGGTACTGTACGCCAGGTTGAAATGAAAAGATCTGATATGAGTAGAATCAGAATGAATTATTCATTGCACTTTACCAATACTATTGAAATGTATTAATTCCATTACAATTGACTGTACAATGTTTTTGATATATTATTCCTTGTTATGAAACCTGTACTGATAAGTCCCGATCTGTATTTGTGTGTTTTTTAAGTACTTTTAGCTTCTTGTGCATCACTGTTAGAACTAATGTGTTATACTTGTAAAGGGAGGCCCAAATGAACATTACAGGAGACAGATAAAAGCACTAAATAGTTCCCCGTGGACATTATTTCCTCGGCAGGGCAAGGCCTCCGAAGCTGGATTTAGACTAGACAACAGTAAAACTCTCCATCGACAGCAATGCAAATTAAAGTCATATTTGCCCCGTGGCAGCTCGCAGAGGCGGGATGACCTATGAGCCGCTGTGAAAGCTGTGAAGCGTAAACACTGCAAAAATAAAACAATATATATACACGATACACATGGGTTTGGGATGCTACTCTCACCTCGCATATCTTTAGTTCAATAGTACCCAGGGGGGAAGTGTGGATTCACCACCGAGACTCCTGCATAATAATCCAGTTATACTCAAGTTGCGTGCCAGTGTCTTCAAGCTAGATCTACAAGCTCACATTGTCAGCGTGTAGATCTGCTATTTCCGGTGCGCACACATGATGCGTATAAATCAGGCTACAAGACGGAGTAGGACACGGCATACTGTAGGCATAACGGTGTGACACGAACACAGACGCGGGTGACAAGTGGTGATTGGAAATGCTAAATGACAGCTCCCCCCAGCAGTGGTTACACAAGCTCAGCGGACTCCGTGTGTGTGTGTGGCAACCCTACGCTGGTGG
Organism: Electrona antarctica; assembly: GCF_951216825.1. Taxonomy (NCBI): domain Eukaryota; kingdom Metazoa; phylum Chordata; class Actinopteri; order Myctophiformes; family Myctophidae; genus Electrona; species Electrona antarctica. The sequence continues at coordinate 21,132,571 of NC_136805.1, forward strand.
AGAGGGCTGGGTGGAAGACATTGGTGCTGACAGTGCAGTTAGGACACCGCTGTGCCACGTTTGCTAGCAAGTGTCCAAAACGGCACCCGGCGAGGCTGTGTGTGTGTGTGTGTGTGTGTGTGTGTGTGTGTGTGTGTACACATACACACATCCTTACAGCTCAACTGTCAGGTTTAAGCTTCAGTGATATGCCAGTGTCGTGCTCAACACCACTGTGTGTGCAAGTTTAAATCAGTGGGAGTTTCAGCTACAGTTTTGCACCTAGCGACTACCAAGTGATTCATTCCTCTGAACATGAAAACGTTATTTAATTTCTCACAGTTAATTCAATTCAGCCGCTTGTTAAGCCCCAGGAAGATTAGCTTTTGTCATGGCAAAAGCTAATTGGGATCCTAATAAACAATAAACAATAAATGTCATCCTTGCTTCTCTTCACTGGTTGCCTGCGCATTTCAGAATAACTGATTTTAATGATTAATTTAAAAGCCTTGCAAAGTAAAGCTCCTAGATACATTTTGGGGTTTAAAAACAAAAAACTGTTTTATCAATGGCCTGGTTTCTTTTCTTTAAGAGTTTAATGAGCCAGTGACAGACTGTCCCAACACCTCACATCCAGTGGCCTTCTCCTTCTCCAAACAAAGTGATTAGGATGGACACAGACTGGCCCCGGGCTGCAATGCTTCAAAAGAACCTGACTGGGGAAAGAGGACAGCTAACAGACGGATGACATGGACTTATAGTCTGTCCCCAGGTTCCAAGGACTGAAGGACAGACAGGCAGACAGACAGAGAGCTGCTGCTGGCCTTGTTATTGTGCCACACTCCCATGAATGACAGGAAGGACATCTATAAGCCGACAGACACGCACCCACACCCACACCCACACAGAAGAGATAGCCAGACACACAGAAGAGATAGCCAGACACACAGAAGAGATAGCCAGACACACAGAAGAGATAGCCAGACACACAGAAGAGATAGCCAGACGTCACCTTTCTTTAGGTCATGAACATTGAGAAGTAGCACATACAGGCAGGCAGAGATACATGGAATAAACTACCATTAAATATCACAACCTAATCGGAATCTTGAGTAACAATTCACCAAACACACTTCTCCCCAGACCTTCTGGTCACGGTGCGCTCATATGCTTTCCTCTGTCTCCAGTCATGTCTGTTCTCAGTATTGTTCACTTCCCATTGTTGTCGACGCTCTGTTGTTTTTGTCTCGCTACTTGTATTTTATTTCCTTGTTTTATGGTGAATAATTGTAGTATTTTATTTCCTTGTTTTATTGTGAATAATTGTAAATGTATGTGAAGTTGTTTGTGTGTATGAGTGTATAATATATATATTCTGTGAAAGTATGAAACAGCTGAGGTTGTGTAAAAAAGAAAAGAAAAAAAGCAGTTGTAAGAAATATGTATGCTTATAATTCTGTGAAGTTGCCTAAACTGAAATAAAAACAAAGTTAAAAAATTATGTTTAGGTATTATCATTCTAAACCTAATGTTGCTGCTGTTCTACATACAGTACATACAGCCAAACAGTTGAAGAAATTACAGACTGAAGCTTTAACACTTTGCTTTTATGAAATAGTTTTCATGTTTTACAGGAGATGCTTCTAAACAGATACTCTATTGCTAGTTTGACCATTTCTCATTCTCTATAATCGTAAAATAACTAGTTTGACCATTTCTCATTCTCTATAATCGTAAAATAACTAATAACTGAATATAGCCTATCTAGAGTACAAGCTTGTAGATCGGCTATTTTTGGTGCACAGCATGCTTTCATAGAAGACATGCTGGCTTCTATGGAATCCTAACCCATGCAGATAGAACAGACAGACAGACAGACACACTGGAAAAGGAGAAAGAAAAGTCAATGCTTCGCTGTTGTATGTCTGAAAGGCTTTAATTGAATAACTAAAGAGAATTTCATGACCAGTCCAAGCTTCTGCCTGCCGATCTTATGGCAACCAAGACAATGCCAAACAATCCAAAAACAAACCCAACAACAACTGGGTTGTTGTTGTCCCTTCCTCATGTGAACAGGTCACACCTAAAGAGTGACTTGCAGACAATGTCCTAAAAGTAGGACCCTACTAGAACAACACAAAGTGAGTTAGCAGGTTGAAAATACAGCACATGAGATACCACTGTATCATTTACTCTTAGCACAGATAATTACTTAAGCCCTATTTTTGGAAATTAGCTGAACGACAAGCTCACCACATTGTGAGCTTATAGCCCGGCTGTTTTTACAATGTTTTAAAATGTTAGTCAAAACCATTATAGGCAAGGACATTTAGCCTATAATGAAATGCCCGAAATAGTGATTAAATGAGTCGCCCATTTTCATTTCAGTTGCTTGCTTTACCTCACTTAGAGTACCGGTATATTGTGTCAGCAAAATTAATGCAATACTCGTTAGCTTGCCTCATTAATACAAAGGGGACACTCCTGGTCACACAAATTAACAGTAATAAAATCGTAAATGTCAGTGCTGTTGCATCGTTATGGAGGACTAGTTCATATTACCTACAAGGACAATGCAGCACATCACAGGCAGGTGCTTGGAATAAGGTCTTGTAATTTTAATTGCCCTCATAAAAATAGGCTATTAACATAAAACTAATGCAATTGTGTTGCACTTTAAAACTGGCTTGGTCTTACCCCCATGTACTGTACAAGTTGTGAGGGGTGAGGAAAAGAGGCGCTGTTTTGCGGGCAGGCAGGCGGACGGACGGACACGCACGCACACACACACGCACACACGTCAGCCATCCTGTGTGAAGTGACGTGTAGACAGAGGTTCTTACTTGATGAAGTCGCTGTATTCCATCCAGAAGACGCCGTCGCTGCTGCCGTGGGCCATCAGCTCATGGCGCAGGTGCTGAGGCCAGTCTGTCCACTCGTCTGACCAGCTGCCGTTCCAGGAGAAACGACCCCATGGGTTACGTAACCGCAACAACCTGGAAGAGACAGACGGGGAGATTGAGAGACAGAGAGGAAAGAAAACAGGGGAGGGCAGATAGTGACAGTGTCAACTTCTTGCTCTTTGTGGATGATTTCCTATTTTGTAGCCTTTTACCCAGAGAGTCAAACTTATAGGAGAACTTTGCTCCTTTTTCAACCGTATCTTCATATAATTGGCACTCACTAATCATGCTTATTATACAATGGTCTACTCACTCTGAATCTCAGTGGTGGGCAATGGACAGTTCAGAAACCTGCCAACCAATGACATCATCGATGGGGATTCCAAGCTAATAGAAATTACAGACACTCTTTCTTGGAAGTTTAGAATGCTGAAATAGAAGCCATTGTTCCCGCAAAACAGTGTTATTTTCGTCTGAAAATAAAAATATAAATCTTGTTTGCCATGACCAAACCTGCCGACCGATGATGTTGTTGGTAGGCAGATTTCTGAACTGTCCACAGCCCTCCTCTGAGACCCAAGTAGACAGAAACGATAGCAACTTATAATGAGCATTAACACATTTTGTGCCCAAAACGTCTGTGGACGTCCTGGGTATTACCGCACGTGCATAGCCCAAGACGTCTGTGGACGTCTTTGGAAAAAAAAAAATATATATATATTTTTTATTTATTTTTATTTTAATTTATTTTTAGTAAAAAAAAATCAGAAAAATCAAAACACTTTTTTTTTTAACACGTGGTGCCAAAGTTTGTGTTTTCGCCATTGAGAATGCATTTGGCGTTTAAATTAAATAACTCAGAAACTATAAAACATTTCAAAGTAAAAAGTTCCAGCATGTGTCTCCACAGTCAGCTGAATTATAAAAAATGTGAATGGATTTTCTAGGTGAAAGTGATTTTGGGCAGTTTAGCGTGGGCTCTCAATGTGTTAATGAGGAGCACGTATATGAATAAATTGGGTGCTTGCTCCTTTAAATCAGTGATTCTCAACCCTCAGTCTTAAGCGTTTGTGGCCCACCCATCTGACACTTGCTTACAGTTCGCACCGCAAAAGAGAATGGAGGCGTGACCCTTGCACCTCGCACAGGCGATGATTATATTTATACACCTATTTATACACTGCTGCCTTCTTAAACATAGGCCTATATTATAGTGCTTTTAGATCGCATTGCTGTAATTATAAGCCTTTCTCTTCTGGATGATTTCCTCCTATGAATGGAAGTTGGAAAAATGTAATGTTTGTGTTGCCACAAATTTACGTCATATTTGACCTAAGTTTTCCTTTCATTGTCAACCGCAAATATTGAGACGTGTGGGGACAAAAGCTGTATATAGGAGGGGCTAGCCCCTCAAAAATGAGAAAGATTGTTTTTATTCTATCCATCCATCCATCCATCCATCCATCCATCTACCTACCGTATCTATCTTCCATGAATTGCTTGAATACTTTAATAACAGTTTGCAAAGTTTGCTAAGAGGACGTTTAATCACTTTGGCACGTTTCCATTGGGGTCCAATTTCATACGAGGAAATAATCCAGAAGTGAAAGGCATATAATAACAGCAGTGCGTACTTAAAATGTGATCTAAAAGCACTATAAGGCAGCAGCGTCTATGTAATGTGTATAAAAATAATCATCGCCTGGTGCGATCTTCAACAGCACTGCCTGCTTCTAGTAACAGCAGCACCGCATGCCAGCGTGCCCGTCACTCAAAGCTGCCGTGGGCTTGTGTTTAGGTGCAAGGGCCACGTCTCCATTCCATTTGCGATGCAAACTGTAAGCAAGCCCATCTGACCAGTTAAGTTAAGTGGTCTGATGGGTAGGCCGCGCAGTTAAGTTAAGTGGTCTGATGGGTAGGCCGCGGACGCTTAAGACTGGGTTAAGTGGGGTTAAGTGGGTTAAGAACCACTGGTTTAAAGGCCTGTTAATTTGAATGATCAATCAAGCAATTGTGTTCCACCTCGTTACGATGGAACTAACATAGTATACTGTTGGCATCACTTAGCCCCTCCTACAGTATATTCAGCTATTAGTGTAGATTTTAGTCTTACACAAACATTACATTCCCATTGACAATGAATGGAAAATTTACATCATATGTGGACGAGGAAATCGGCTATTTTGTCCTACACAAAGTCATATGGCAAATGATGGGGATGGCGATAAGAGCGCCTCTCACTTCACACGGGTGTGATTTTTTATATATATTTTATATTACCATTCAAATCTGATCATTTGGGGGGCCCACTTGCAATATCCTCCTGGCCCACAGCACAGGCCGAGAACCATTGCTTTAAACAAGACGCTTGTGTCACTCAACACAGTCTGCAGAGCCATTGTCAGTGTCTACCCTCTAAAGTGTTGTGCTCCAATCTTCCTGTCAGATTTCTCCACAGCGGTAAATTAAAGTGGCTTGTGCACGCGGCAGCCATCGAGCAAATTACGGCCGGGATTTACAGCCACTCTCATGTTCCACTCGCAGGTGGGATAGAAGCAGCACCCATTGTGTGGACTTACAATGGCGCGCGGATCAAAGTGGTCACGTTGAAGCCGGTTTGTACCAGGTCACCGTCTGCTCCAGCCACGCTGTGCTTTAATCTTCCATCCCCCACCACCTCTACTTTCAACCGGTTTGTCGGTTTTGCAAGCACTAGTTTCACAATCAGGAGTGTATCATTTTTTATATTATTATGCTCTGATGAAGGCTGTTAATTTATACACATTCATAATCTGTGTCTGGGGTACATTGTCTCACAATACACAAGCCACATTTTAAGGACATATCAACAATATTTAAGGTAATTTTGTTATCCTAGCTTTCTGTCCAAGATATGCATATTTGGAAATAAAAACACAGCCTTTGGTTGTGAACCAGTCATGGCAATTCACCCAATATGTACAGCTTGTTTTAGCTTGAATTAATTACATTTTGCCTGTTTATTGTGCGTGTATGTTTCCATTTTGATTTAGAAAAAAAGGTGCCGTTTTCTGCACCCCTCATTGATGCAACTCTGAAATAGAAGGCTCTGGAGACAAACTTCAACATAAAAGTCCTTAAATTGTCACTTCACCGTCATCTCCCCACAGGTTGAGAGCCACTGCAGTATGCCTTTTATCCTGTGCTTCGCAGTTAAAAACACATTTGAATCCTACCTGTAGCCCTGCACGTCCCTCACGTCCAGGACGGAGTAGGCGTGGCGAGGCCGCAGGCCCAGAGATTCATACACCACGTCGTCCACCTTCATGTTCCCTCCTCCGCACGACGCTCCCATCAGGAACCTGAGCAACACAACCACACACGCCACATCAGTCACACCAGGACTTTACTAGACCAAGACAAGGTACCCGTTTTGTACCTCTGTGTTTGTATCCACAGTCAGTATGCTTTGATTTTAGGCATGTCATAATTCACTCAACTGACGATATGATTCGAATCACGATATTAGGTTCACGATACGATTTTTCGCAATTTTTTAAACACAAAATTAATTTCTAGACAAATACTTCTATTTCCAGTACGATTCCAAAATAAAACATGGGGTGAATGATCACATTGCAAGTACAAACAAAACAACACACATATTTTGAAATGCACGCCCGCTTTGAGAGGAAATAGGTGGCTATGGAACCCCCTTGACACATTGTCAAGCCTGTGTTATGACGGTGCGTAACTATAACAAGTCTCAGTCTCTCTCGACTTTTGCATCTGTTGTCGTTGCATATGGAATGGAACATATACTTTTATGAAGCAATAGTTTAACTGCTACTTGGAGTTTAGCCTTGGGGACAGCATGCATTTTGTTTTCAAAACAAATGGTGAGTTTAGTTATGAACAGAACTGACTGGTCAACATTGCCATCGTGAAATCTCACAAAGACACCCGGCATTACAGAATGGCTCAGAAATATCTGATTGCTTTGGTGAGCCACCAAAAAATTATAGTAGTAGTAGCGTTGATGAGGTTATGGAGTTGTCATCAGAGGAGGAGGAAGCAGAGGACAACGACGATGAGCAGGTGTTTAGCATTGTGTACGATGGGCCACCATAACTTGTTATACTGTATTTTATACAGTGTCTAATGTTATACCGTAGTATTCTCAGGCCGCTGTGCCAACTGAACTGCAAATGTTATATAATGCCTACTGCATTGTGTTCTTACAGCCAGCGGGTCCCTGTGGAAACTGCTGCTGCAAATATTGTTAGATTGATTGATTGAAAATCAAAAGACGTACAAATATGTCTATATGCCTATATTGTGTTCTGACGGGCGGGCCACGGCCCACCGACCCCTCACTGGCCATTGGTTGTGTTAAATTTAGATCAAAAAGATAATAATAATAAGAAAGAAAAATTGCGCGTGCATGTGCTTTCACGTGCATGTGCGTGTATGTATTATCGCACAGTATATCTGCTATTTTTTAATAGCAAAAGCTCAAATTTAAAATGACACAGATGCCGGTTTTAATGAGTTAATATGCGGTGTTCGTCTAAATAAACAAATAAAGTAAAAGCAAAGTAAGTCATAATAAGGGATTACATGGTACCAAATGGATTAATACTGTCCAATGCAGAATGCATACATTCAGTATTATTCAAACAAAGGGTAGGAATTTAGAGCAATCTATTCTAGATGTTTAACTACTGCATTTAATTCCTATATTTTAAATGGTATATATACAAATTGGACAGCATATAGCAGAGAGAGAGACACAGACAGACAGACAGACAGACAGACAGACAGACAGACAGACAGACAGACAGACAGACAGACAGACAGAGAATGACAGGCAGAATGGCATGACCTGACCTAGATTCCATCTTCCAGCAGTGCAAGCACGTGTCATCTAACCAGCCACCTTGTGCTTAACGTGTATTCCGTGCTTGCCGAAAATAGCTGATCTACAAGCTCACAATGCGTTTGAATTCTGATTTCCATTTAACTGGATCGGCCGTGTATGGGCGGGATTTCTTGTTTGTCTGACGTGTGTTTATTGTTATCTTTTTCTATTCTTCTGTTAATATTGCATGTTGTGTTATTTCCTGTAAATGTAATTTAAAAAAAGTCCAAAATCGGGCTTTAATGGCCCACAATTGTGATGCTGGCAGAAAAGAAAAACGTTCAACGTTTCAGAGCAGCATGGCGCCCAGGATCACGTGCACGCCCTCGCCACCGTGATGCACTAAGACGTTCTCTTCTCACCCTGCCTCCTTGGAGCTGAGCATCTTGGCCCAGATGAGGTCGTTGTCGATGGGCTCCTCGCGGGGGTTGGTGGAGCTGACCTGCAGCATCAGCGAGTCGCAGGGGGCGCCCGTCAGCGTGGCCAGGCCCTCGATGGCGCGCCCCGCCTGCAGGGCAAAGTAGGAGCCATGGAGCTTGGCCAAGGCCTTCTCAATCAGCGCCACCCACAGCTGCTTCCTCTGCGCCTGGGGTGGCACACGGGGGATATGAATCACACATATCATTCGGAGGTACATCTATAATGTTCAAGTCCTGGAGCTAAAAGGAAAAAAAGTACCTAATTCGTGGCACTAGGTCTTTTACCATTTATGTCTGCTCGCTGTTTTAAACGCTTATATATGTGGTCCGGGATGTGAATGAAGCACGACCTAGATGGATACTGTGTTATTCAATAGGATGGGGTTTGAATGGGCTTGTGAATAATGTGGACACGGACATGTTTTTGATTCTGACCTAGTTGAGAATCTCTAATCACTCTGTCGGCTCCTGTCACCTATTAGAGGAAAGCTATTGATCAAGCTGTCCTTCATTTGGAGTCTGAATGCAAGCTAAAGAGTGCACCCGAAAATAATTGTGAATGTGAATACGCTCGATATGCTTCCATTCGTTCCCCTGGACTTGTTCAATTTCATCTTTCTGGTTTCCCTTCCCCTCCCTCCACTTGTTCATGCCTCTGTTACCCCCTAAGCTCTCCTCCTCTCCATTTCTCCCCCACACTGCATCCCTCCCTCCCTCCCTCCCTCAGTCCGTCTGTCCATCCTAACCTGGGAGAAGAGCAGGTAGCCGTAGTCATCGCAGGGCAGCATGTCGTCCACCAGCACTGTGGTCCATGTGCCGTCTTTACATAGCCTGACCTGGTAGGCTCCCTCTGGGCACATGGTCCGCGTGATCATCACCCTCTCCACCAGCTCTGGACGCTCCGCCAGAACGGCCAGAGCACTCAGGAACCTAGAGGAGAGAGAGAGAGAGAGGACAGGAGCAGTGTGGATTTGGGTTTTAGTTTTAGTCATAGTATATTGAATAAAATTCCATTTTGTTAGTTGACTACACTTGATTTTGTCGACAGAAAAGGCATTTTACACTTGGTTGCATGCTGAAAATAGCCTATCTACAAGCTCACAACGCGTCACAGCCCGACGCTTTGTGTGAGCTTGTAGAGCTGCTATTTTCAGCATGCAAACATACAATTACTTGTCTTTTAGTTCCAGTGGATCTATTCTCCACCAGTCCCTCCCTTTAGTCATCATAGCTTCGTTTTATTTAGTTTGTCAGTACAAAAGGTAGGTAAACTTTTGTCATCAGAGAGGAGAGGAAAGTAGTAAGAGAGGAGAGTAGTAAGAGTGGAGAGAAGAGAAAGCGACAGAGGAAAGGAGGTTATGAGAGAGAGGAAAGGAGGGGTAGAGGAGGCGAGACAGGGGAAGGAAATGGAGGTTGAACAGGAGTCTGCGAAGGGTTGAAATGTCAGAGGGAGGGAAATGAGTGGAGAGAGTGAGCGAGAGAGAGACGTAGGTCGGTGAGGCAGCTAATGAGACGGTCAATCAGGGAGGGACGCATTGACTTAACAATGGATAGGGATGGGCTGAGAGTGATCCGTTAGAATCCAAGAGACTGGGTCAGACAGAGATACATTAACAGATGATGGATAAGAGGAGACGGATACTAGACAATGGGCAGGTGGATCGGTGGGAAGGATACACGTTGACAGAAATGGACTAGTTGCCAGACAGGCAGACACATGGTGGGATTGAACAGACAAACAGACACAGGGGACAGGCGAAACGGAAGGCTGGGCTGTCAACCTGTCTATAAATTAGGACTTTTTATCATCCAGTTTCAGAAGGTTCTCTAGGCAGTTTATTCGAGAGTTTTTCATTCAAGCGCTCATTAGCATAATTCTCCCTTATTGAAAATCATCACGTTTGATGAGAGGAGCCACTGTGCCGTCTGGTTAGCGGCCTATTACGGTGAAATTACCCAGCAGCACACGCAGAGACCATGTTGCCATCCTTCATTAACTTGCTAGTGAAATTAGTCGCGGAAAATGCAGATTCATCACAAAATGAAAGTTTTTCAGCGTCTAGAGCCAGGGCCTTAAAAAGGCACCCTCTATTGTGAGGTGACTATTTTAACACAAACACTTATTTTTAACAATATTTTAACAGTTTCATTTTTTGCAGTTGACTCATTTACAGATAATATGAATTCAAAATTATGAGACAGCCAAAATGTCAGTTTCTGAATTTTCATCTATTATTGTAAAAAACTCTACTGAACTATCAAATAAGGCAGAAAAAGCAAAAATTTAATAAAAAAAATCTAATTCTCCACATGAAATCTGTCTCACTTCAGGAGTCTTTCTGCAGTGGGAGACGCCTCCAGACACACAGAAACTCTGTCGTTCAGGGAGAGAGACTTTTCCCGTTTGTTTTATTAACAGTGTTCCATCTGCTGAAGTGGCAGCCGAGCGGGACTGATCAGCCCAATCGGCTGATGATGAAAATCCAATTCCCTCAAAAGGAATCGAATCAAAGTCCAATTAGCCTGAAGCATAACGAGATAGCGGATGAGAGGCCACATCCCCCCCCGCCATGGCAAACGACCAAGGTGATTGTCCGACAGCTGCTTTAATTGATCGGGTGGACGGGAGGGAGTCGGTTGGACAGAGTGTGTGAGAGAGACAGGGATGGGAATTTGGGTTACATCCTGTTGCTGGTGAGTGGCTTGCGCCCAAGGGAGTGCTATTTTTTCATAAGCTGCAGTGTGTGTGTGTGCGCACATGTGTGTGTGTTGGAGAGCATACAGTATATGCGCATATCGGTGACGTGAACGTACTGTATGCGGCCTAGTAGCCATATTTGTGTTTGTGTGTTCACATGGGTTTGTGTGTTCACATGGGTTTGTGTGTACTGTATGTGATGTGGACGACAGAACGCACACCCAAAGACCCACATTCCCATGAATAATCTCCGTGGTATGTGTACTATCTGTACATCTGCACGACGTCCCCAATCCCTTATTCCACGCTCGTTCTCCTCAATTCTTCACGGCGACTGGCTCGTTGACAAACAACCCTGCCCTGGAGGGTGCCCGGCCGCGTGTGCTTTCCATTGCACTGACCTTTCAAACAGAAAGGGAGGGGGAGGGGTGACGAATCGTCGGTTTCATGCACGGATACCAACAATGTTCCGGGATGTTGGGCTGATACCAGGATAGCATAGGTTACGCCGTCAGCGTCTTGACATTACTGACAGGAGTACAACACACGTAACGAAACAGTCAAATCAAGACAGAGAAAACAATATGACTAGGTGCTCACCGGAGTAGTTAAAAATAGTTATGAATATCAAAAGGTGCTCCCAGAACAGACGGGATAAAAAAAAAGAAATCAAAAAAAATATTGGTCTTCATCAGGGCTAAAATGGATTTTAGTTTGAAACATGTCAGCGTTTGCCTTGTAACAACAAAGGCTGTTTCCTCCTTTGTACAGTGAGTGCCTACTGCCCAGTAATCAAAATCGATTAGATTTGTTTATGTGCATCATCCAATCGCTCACGCCACCCATATTAATATGAATAAATGGGTTTAAACCAAATGTACAATGCAAATGGTCTACTTTGTTTATTGTTCAGGTAGGTTTATAAAGGTACCACATATGAACAGCACATGTGGCTTTTGGTGTTGTCCCCAATATACTAGAATGTGCACAGCATAAAAGGATGGTGCCTCACCAGCAGTTTCCCAGAAGGCCTTGCAGGATGTCAGAGGGCCGCGGCGTGCGGAAGACGGACCACTTGACGCCTCGCTCTTTGAAATTGCTGCAGTTTATTTCGTGGGGGCGGAGCCACTTCTTGATTCGCTGCTGAACGCTGTCGCCTTCGGGGAAGCCAACAGAGCGAGGGCCTGGAGGGAAGCTGTCATCCACGAAGTTTACGACATTCTAGGACAGACAAACACAGAGAGAGAGAGAGAGAGAGAGAGAGAGACAGACACACACAGGAAAAGAGAGGGGATTTAGTTCGGCTTGCGGTTGTTCCAAGGTGATCGGTCATCATCGGAAAAGAAATAACTGAACTGATTCAGAAAGAGAAAGTTCAGCCAATGTGGTCAAGGTGAACTCAATTCCAAGTTAATCAGATTAAAAAAAATGACCAAAGAGAGAAAATGAAAATAGATGAGCTAATCTATCTTAAAAGAAATGTCACCTTCCTGGGAGAGGGAGAGCATGACAATACTCTGTTCCTTATCTTCCAACTGTGAGCTGAGCTGTTCACCATGGGGCTAATGCATCATTTATACTTAGGTGTCTCACACAGTGTGAACACCATTCTTGTGAGCTTGTAGATCTTCTATTTTCGGTGTGAGTCACATAACAAATAGAAGATCTACAAGCTCACAGCGCAAGGTGTTTGTGAGCTTATAGATAGACTATTTTTGGTGTGAGACAACGATGTGCAGCCAAGTATAAATCAGACCCCCTAGTCGTTTGAAGGACACGTTCTGCTTTGAGTTCGTTCCATTCTTTACAAACACACACACACACTCAATCACTCGCTCGTACACATGCCCTTTTTCGTGAGGTGATGGCTGTTGATCATTAATTCAGGGCCCTGCGGGCCTCCACAGTGTTGGGGGGAGGAGGAACAAGGACGAACTGCTGGCTCCCCAAATGTATTCATGTGGCGTGAGGAGAGTTGTTCCTGCCATTAGTGCATTATCATGCACACGCACAGCAGGAGGCCGGGCAAAGCGGGCATGCCAACATGCTTCAGCCAACAGCTGCATGAAAATCAGTATCAATTATCAAACGGATGAAACCCCATGTAACACACACACACACACACACACACACACACACACACACACACACACACACACACACACACACACACACACACACACACACACACACACACACACACACACACACACACACACACACACACACACACACACACACACACACACACACACACACACACACACACACACACACACACACACACACACACACACACACACACACAGAGCAGCCTTGAAATACATCCTCATTTGCCTACCATCCACAGGCGCTGATACATGCTGATATATGCACGGATACACAGACAGACTAAAGAGTGCATTTAGCAGATCAAGACACCCAACCGACACGCTATCAGCCCATCTAAACCCTGCTGTACAAACTCCAGAGGGCACACGGCCACAGGCGCACACACGCAGAGTTGGCCCCTATCCGGTTTCCCTGTCCCCGGTGCCAGGCGTGAGACTGCAGGCGCAGTCATTTCCTCAGAGGTGATGCAGTCAGGATGGGGGATGGTGAAGTGGGCATCCACGGTTAGGGTGTGGGAGGGTCCCGCAGTCAGCTAGGGGTTATTTGTCACCATCCACCCCGATCCAATTCTGTAGCCTTGGCTTGTGCCTGTTAACCCATTTTGACCCGAGATCAGATCCTAAAAATGTCTTCTACATCCTGACAGTTTTCTGAAAGCCGTTTCTATGCCAGTCGTTCTTCGATTTTTCAAAAATAGCAGACCTACAAGCTCGTAGCGCGCCACTCGGTGGCGCGCTATGAGCTTGTAGATCTGCTATTTTTCAATAGCTAAAGCATAACATAATGCTAACACCAAAAGGGGTTCCCGCCCCAAAATGGGCGGGAACCCCTGTAACAGAACAGCCTGTAACAGAACTGCTTTGAGTGCTACAGTCACCACTACATACAACGCTACTGAACCCTACCCCACCACTTTATTCGCTGACCATAATCACATTTTGCTCTTATGTCATACTCAGAGGGTGACGTACCCTAACCCCAAAATGGTCAGTCCTCTGTTGACTGACAGTCCGGGCCCGTATGTGCCGTTGCTGCTTGCTGAAAACGCGGGATTGCATGTACAGTAGGCTGCAGATCGTTAGGGGAGGGATGACACACACACACACACACACACACACACACACACACACACACACACACACACACACACACACACACACACACACACACACACACACACACACACACACACACACACACACACACACACACACACACACACACACACACACACACACACACACACACACACACACACACACACACACTTATGTGCTCCTCTCCTTATCAGTATGTACCCCGCATCAGTCGTAATCATGTCTTCCATCTACCCTGCAGTCAAGGTAAGTTATGAGCATACAAAGGTATATATTCCCTGCACGTGCTTAATGTGCAGGGGTCATATTGTTCAGGTCCAGCTGTTGGTGACTATCTAGCTAGCATAAATGGCTCTCCTCATTGAGGGAACCTGATGCTGCTGTGTCACTAATCTACCACCTTGGGCCAATGCCCATGTGAAAAAGCCTTGGCTGAATCCAGCCAGCTCAGTGCCAAGCTAACCAAAGCTAATAAAACCCACTGTGCCGTACAGCAAGTGCACTGTGTGTGGAGGCCTTTTTCTCAGAGTCCAGGATGCTACGCTATGTAAAAGTGGTGACAAAGAACAATTGAGTCATGCTCAACAGTGGCACACTTACTAAATTAAAAACAAGCAAGCATTGCAGCACAGTGCGGCCATTTACACTACTGAGAAATGCAGGTCACACGGCATCAGTTGCAAACTTGCACCAGATCCAATTTCCAAGAAACAAAGCTTGAGAAATATAGTCCCTAAAACAAAATGAATTGTACACAGTAGTACAAGAAGTAACTAGGGCAAAAGAAAGAACAAAATTTAAAACGTGACAATTAAGCCTTTCCTGCTTAGCATGCTTTTGTCTCTCCCAGAGAGGGTGAACAGATGTAGTGGTACTGGCTTTAACAGCTGAGGGGTGATGCCAACAGGCCTAAATGCTGTTTGGTTGCTTGGCAGAAGGATGGAGGCAGTGAGTGAGTGGATACACTTGAGGCCACTGGCAGCAAACGGACACCTCTAACTCTAACTCTTAAAAACTAAGAGCCAAAGGTAAGCAGAGTGGAAAAAAATAATATCAATATTCATTCAATACACACTTCATTATATAGTAGACCCAGAGCACCCGTTCTTTTACGGCGTGGCTCTGCAGGGGGCTAGCCGTCTAAAAGAGGGTTGTTGTCTGTCTGCCTGTCTGTCTGTCTGTCTGCCTGTCTGTCTGTCTGTCTGTCTGTCTGTCTGTCTGTGTGCCTGCCTGCCTGTCTGCCTGCCTGCCTGCCTGCCTGCCTGCCTGCCTGCCTGCCTGCCTGCCTGCCTGCCTGCCTGCCTGTCTGTCTGTCTGCCTGCCTGCCTGCCTGTCTGTCTGTCTGTCTGCCTGCCTGCCTGTCTGTCTGCCTGCCTGCGCTTGTGTCCGGACTCTGGAGCTAATCTCACAAACCGCTGGACCAGTCAGCACATTTCTTTTAGACATTTTGTAATATTTAATTTAGATTTTATAAGTCAATGGAGCTCAGATTTGTGTTGAAATCCAAGTTGCTTGCTTCACGGATTGGTGTAGCATCACCTCACGTTCATACCGCTAAGCCAGAATAAGTACCTGATTGGCCAACCCCCCGACCCTTCGGCTTAACCGATTGGCAAAGCTTCACATAACATTTGTGCCGCATAGCAGTATAAATGGAATGACTTGCATCCTTCCCGACATCATGGCTCCAAATCAGCTTGGCAGACATGCTGGGGTCATGAAAACACGATTCAGGTTTCGTACCCAGCATTGACTTGGTAATTTGCTTGGGTATAATTGTCTCTATCCATGACCCTCTCTCACTCTCACCCCCTCTCCCTCTTCTCATCTCTATCTGGTATTTTATGTGCAAATCTATATATATTTTTAAATACATCCATTTGGGGACCTTAACCCATTTTCACCTGGGAACGATTCTACAAATGTCTTCTAAATCCTGACAGTTTTCTGAAAAACCCTGTGTTTCTATGTCAGTGGTTTTCAAACATTTTCATGTCAAGGACCCCCAAAATTATATGTAATTGGCCGCCGACCCCCATCTGAAAATATGTTGTTCCAGGAACACCTCAGAAGCAAAGATTTGAGTTAAAAACGTTGGCTCTAAAATAATATATATTCAAAGATTTCCACTACATTTTCACAATTTTTCAAAAATAGCAGACCTACAAGCTCGTAGCGCGGCACTCGGTGCTGCGCTATGAGCTTGTAGATCTGATATTTTTCACTAGCTAAAGTTTAACATAATGCTTAAAACACCAAAAGGGGTTCCCGCCCAAAATGGATTAATATGAAAATGTTTGAGAACCACTGTTATAGAGTAGATAGATTATACTGCATATATTTTGGCCTTTTTGATCACTGCTGTCAGAGACTCAGAACTACAACAGGCACTGAACACTGCCATCCACTATCGCCTAACAAGCCTAGACAGAGAACCTTGACTTGACCAAGGAATGTAATCTAAACCTCCCACCACAGTGTACTGTAGCAGCTCATGTTTGTCTGTGGTGGTGTGCTGCTATCAGAAAGCACGCCGACAGCATATAGTTTGCGTCTCACCATCATTGCATCACTGAGGGTCATTTGGTGTGAGTCGAATGCTACTGTACTGAGGTTTGTTGTTTTTTTAGGACAGTTTCGCGCTTATTATATCAACTGCACTCGTCCCGTCACCCTCTTAGTTTAAAACAGAGTGGCCGAGAAGCGTCGTCACTGATTACTTACACCGTGGGGATAGTGAATAATTTCTACTCCTCTCTACTCTCTAGCTCAGCCTCTGATGCTATAAATAGACCGCCCCCATGTTCACCTTAGCATGCAAACACATGCCACAGATACATTGTGCGCGCGCGCACGCACGCGCGCACACACACGCGCACACACACGCACACGCACACACACACACACACACACACACACACACACACACACACACACACACACACACACACACACACACACACACACTTTAGTTGCAAAGGTAGGCGGAGAAATTAGTTGGGAGTAGGAAAAAAAAATCACACCAGTGAAGTGAGGGGCGCTCTTGTCATCGCACGTAATCATGGTGTAAAATAGACACTATGACGTAAAATGCTCCATTCACTGTCAATGGGAATTTAATGTTTGTTTAAGACAACGTTTGTGGACGGCAACAAGAAGCTGGATGTAGGAGGGGCTAGCACCCCTCAAAAAAGGATAGACAGACATTGTGGTTTGAGATTAAATAATATATAAATAATAATATGAGTATAAAATAATTATACTTGAGTAAATATACTTAGTTACTTTGTATTACTGCAAGACAGACAATAGGGGAAGAGAGAGAGCCTGGCTAAAAATATACAGTAGGTGTCAAATTAGGAGGCCTGACCATGATTATAAGTGCGCGACAAGTAGGGTAGCGGGGATGACAGATCTCTGGTAACCTTCTTTGCTACCGAGGCCAATGTTGCCAGATTTTGCTAGAGAAGAAAGCAACCAGGTCTAAGCTCGCAATGCATTGCGAGCTTGTAGATCTGTTCTTTTCAAACTAATCTTGAAAAAAAGAAACATTTTGAATATCTGGTACAGGGGTTCCTGGGGCACAAAATATTTTCAGATGGGGGTGGGGTGGGGTGGTGGGGGGCGTCCGTAAACAACTAAATATTCACTTGGTGGTCCTTGATGTGCATTTAGGAAATAAATGTGCAGCTACCAATAATTTACAAGCAACTTTACAGAAAAATAAGCCCAAAGTCGCTTATAATAAGCAGACATGGCAACCCTGCTAGCGAGGCAGCTCCCCTCCCACGCTCTCGGTGGCGAGCCCACAGCTCACAGGCAGCGCAGGCATTAATAATGCATCCCAGAGCTCGCCTCGTGCCATTATAAACACGGTATGAATTGCAGAGGCCGTGTAGAGATGTCACTGGGCGCATATCAGCCGCTTCAAAGATGAAAAGAAAGAAACCCTAGGTATCTGGAAATGTATTTCCTGACTTACCCACTTAAAGCCTGGCATCCGTATTGTGGGGGGAAGCTTTCACTGAAAATAGCCGATGGACAAGCTCTAAGCTTGTCGATCTGGAAATAGCAGATTTACAAGCTCTTGAGCGGTGAAACCAGTATAGGGTCTAAACCCAGGCCAGCATCCGCCTTGTGGGGAAAGCTTGGGATCCGATGGTAATTCCGACGGAGCATTAGTCCGACATGCGGGAACAACGGTCGGACTAGCGCTCGAACATGCGCTGCTCCCGTGCTTGTGGTTATGGTTAGGTTAGGGGCAGATTGTCGGTCTAATGACTGTCGGACCAATAATAGTTTCGGAACTAAAGCCTGTAACCGAAAGCTTTCGCAGAAAATAGCAGATCAACAAGCTCACAGTCACAACACACCACATCGCAGCGCGACGTGCTTTTTCGATAGGCTAAACTTAAAGCTTTCCACACCATAAGAGAAAACAGAAAATACACTAGTATAGAGCCCTGAGGGATTCCGCTCAACCATATGTGGTTTAAGTGGTTGAAGTGATGCTGCACACTTGTTTGCCGCTGGTCAGTTTACTCTGAGCATTCTGGTATGGTGCATGTCATGTCATCTGGTATGGGTGCATGTCATGTCATCTGGTATGGGTGCATGTCATGTCATGTCATCTGCAGCGTAGGGGCTGATTCATTAAGTCATGCAAATAATTGCGCCTAACGATTGAATTGTGTTTTTGCCATTGAACATTGTGAACAAATACATAAACATTATGTTTCCGTTTGCTTTTTAGGCTTTGTAAAGATATGCCAAATTGCACATGATGGGGCGTCTCACGCATTCAAATGTTCTAAAATGCGAGTGGGGCCG
This sequence comes from Electrona antarctica, assembly GCF_951216825.1. Lineage (NCBI taxonomy): Eukaryota > Metazoa > Chordata > Actinopteri > Myctophiformes > Myctophidae > Electrona > Electrona antarctica. The sequence goes on from NC_136805.1 coordinate 21,151,509, forward strand.
TGACTTCTCCATTACTTTTTTTTGTTTAAGTAAATTTTATTTGAAAGTGAAATATCCCATAACCCATTAAAACCAGGAAAGCATCAGTGTTCATTTTAGATATTTTACGTTGGCTATTCAAAAATAGCAGATTATACAAACTCGCTGTGAGCTTGTACATCTACCGGTATTTAACTACGGACTTAGCCATTCGTAGAATAGAGAATGGGTTATCTAATAATTGTGACAGACCGACTGCAGCGGAGTTACAGTAGCATCACGTGTATACACGTATGACAGCCCCCAGGCAGCATAACAACATTATGTAGGCCAACGAATGGCCGTGCAGCGTTTGCTACAAAGTGAACATGAAGCTCTGTGATGAAAACGCTAGAGCAGCAGACAGCAGCAGGCTCGCATCCGTCCGCAGTTGCCAGGGGAAATGTCACGTAGCCACTTAAACAGCCGTGAGACTGGGTGATCACGACCAATCAAATCCCTTTCCAAGAGAGAGATGACCGCAGTGACCCCCACAGATTGCTGGGATGTTAAATGCCAGGTGCACTGGAGCAGGTGGAAAGCTGTCACTGTGGTAGATGCTCCCATCAGGAAAATTACAAAAAAGAAAGATAGTTTTTTTGCTCATTACAAATTTGTAAATTATTCAACGGTAGAAAACCACAACCCCACCCCATTTGGTATGCTGATTGAAAATGTGCCATCTCTTGATGGGGGGTCAAGATAAATTATTTAGTGTGTTTAGTGAAGGTTCACGTTCATAATCTTTTAATAGTTGGGCCAAAATATATAATTACACTTTGACATGAAATCAGATTTGGGCCGGTTGCTTTTATCAGAGACAGACATTCACACCAATAAAAGATATTTGATTAGTATTCAAATAGCCTGTCTAATAGAAAATGTTGACGCATGTCTGCAGGCAAAATAAACACAGCCTCCCTCAAGAGTCTTTCCAGAGCTCAATCTAATTGCATCTCATCAAGTGATCCAGGACTTGCAGTACTCGACAGACAGTCCTTGAATGCAGGTCATATCAGAATTTTTAGGAGAGCGGGTCGCATCGCTGTATATCTGCAGTACATTCAGGGGAAAACACGTTCACCCTCTGGCCATTTAAAACGCAACTAATGAACTGAGTGCAAACAGAACCAACTGACAAAGCCTATTAGCATCTCTTGGCAGAGTGTGTGAAATGAAGGACACTGGGGGACAGGGCAGAACGCCAGCGCCATAGAAGAAAAAGAAGCATAAAGATGAGGGAGCTGTGCTCTGAAACCCAATGTGCACCCAGTGACACATTAAACAATGAAACATCCTCTGTGAGAAGTCGCTGGCTTTTGTACTCTACACAAAAATGGCAATTGCACCGTGAGCTTTTTTTTGTGCTCTGCTGCAAATGAACAATGTCCGTTGCTTGCAGATGACTACTTGCTTCCTCTGCAATGCTTCAACTCCCTCAACCTTTTAGAAACGAAGCACATTTGTATACAAATCACGACATCGTGGCAAAAGGTCTGATGAACAAAGACATATTCAAGCAAAAAGTAAAAGGATCTTATAGGTTATTGCCGTTAGTCATCATGACTCATTGCTGAAATTGGTTGATTTCAGATGTTTTGATATAGATGTGAAAAACATGAAATTATTACTAGTAATGCAAATAGTCTAACAAACAATTATACAAATCTATGTGTATCTGTCTTTCTGCGTGTGTGTGTGTGAATGTGTGTGTGTGTGTGTGAATGTGTGTGTGTGTGTGTGTGTGTGTGTGTGTGTGTGTGTGTGAGTGAGTGAGAGAGACAAGAGACAGTGCTTTTCTTACTTCGTGCACCACTTGGGGGTCTGGACCAGTGACCACCTGCCTCAAAATGCATGTATCAATAATAGGCTATGATATATCTTCGAACAGGTAAGGACTAGTAATAATAATAATAATAATAATGCAATTGAGGCATTTAGCAGACGCACTTAATCCAGAGTGACTTCAAATACATAGAAATAGTCAAGGATAATAAGTAAACAAACCTAAAGTATACATTATAGAATGCTATGTCTACAGCCTACCTTGCTACCATAATGCTGTCTTGTATACGCCTGCAATGCCGTCAAGGCTAGGGCAAGTGCTGCGGGCTAAGGAGTTTTAGAGGCGGGTTTTTCAGACTACGGCAGAGGATTGGGAGCGAGTAATAATAATAAATAGATATAGCTCCTAGCAGCAATACGGCCGCCAAGGAATGCAATATGCAACATGCACAATAAGCCATAGAAACATAATAGACTGAATTTGAAAGAAAGAAGACCATGCAATTAACGAAATTAAAAAACAAAGATCCTGCACATATTCTGGCCCAAGACCATCTCAAACAATAACCTCCTCAACATCACCCAACAAGACACCATGCACAGTATAATCAATAAACGCAGGTGGGCCTGGATTGGCCATTTCCTCAGAATGGACATCAACGCAATCACAAGAGTCGCATTACACTGGACCCCAGAAGGAAAGAGAAAGAAAGGCAGCCACAGGCCTAAAATGACATGGCGTAGGACAATCGAGAAGGAGCTCCAGCAACATCATCAGAGCTGGGGGACCATAGAGAAGATGGCCAAAGACAGTGGAGGAACTTTGTTGCTGCCCTATGCGCCAGCCGGGGTAATGGGGATAAGTAAGTAAGTAAAGTAATAAAATGAGCATTGGAAAAAGCTGAGCAGAGTTCCAAGGGATTGTGGATATTAAAATGCATGTAATGTTGCTTATATAATGGCAGATTTCAAACTCTTATTAAAAATTCAGGACAAGTTTGCCAATGTCTGAGACATTGGCAAACTTTTGTCTTGAAAGAAACAATTAGTTTCTGTTGTGTAGATGAAGCAGAGACATTATGAGGAACAACTTTGCACCTTTGACCTCTGACCTTTAGATTTTCCGACCTTTTGAATTATACGAAACCTACGTACATGAAAATATGAAGCCTCTACAAGCCAATGAATATTGCGGTTTTATGAAAATTCTTGTTCTACCCCCAACTACATAAATGCAGAGTCACAGTTTTTGCAATATGATAAGAGACCCTCTTATCATATTGCAAAAACTGTGACTGTTCCAAATGCCACTGACATAAATCTTACTCCAAATGGCCAAAGATTTGACAGTATTTATTTTCAGTTGTGACGTATGTCCTAGTGAAGGGCGCGGTGCATGCAGAAGGTTTATACTTTTCAGCTAACTTTCACATAGATAGCTGAATGAGTTTTGTAAAAAGAAATCAGACCAGTCTGAAGTGAGTGGTGCTTTACTGTACCTCTACTCTAATGGTACTGTACTATACTGTACCTCCTCCCTGGCCTGTGTGTGTCTGTGTGTTAGGCTGTGCAACAGTGACACTTGGTGGTGAACAAAGGCTATAACGCTATTTTCGTGCTCAGACACAGGGACCCAGGGACACACACATAGCTGTCTATAGGAGTGGTTGCATCACTCAAAAACGACTGCAAGGTTAAGCCAGAACTGCAGAAAATAATGCACGCACGCGTGAGGTAATTTAGAAACTGTCATCGTCACATAAGTTTGTCCAGGAAAGCACAATCCGTCCGACTCCATTGTTTACATGATCACAGCTGAGCAGACGGTGGTGTGGAGTGTTGACTTCATGGCAAGCTGATAACTATTCTTGCTGGAATGTCAATAAACAATGGCCACAACATTTGCAGTTTTAAATATACAGCAAGCCCTAACAATATAACCCATACATCATCTTAACAACTGTTGTGTCTCATGCTCTCATTCTCATCACACTTGTGTTAGCTGTAGATTCCTTTCTCCACATTCCTTACAATGTAATGTGGATATACTATACTAACAATGCTGCTACTTAGATGATGATGTGTACTGTACAGGACGGTGGTGTTGAGTATACCACACTCTGCATCTACTGATCAACTCTGCCTTACCTCTCGGCAGAAGGTGACAATGTTCTCCCAGAGTTCCTTAGCCTCGCCTTCGTCGTTTCGCCGGCGGGCCTCCACGTGCATGCTCTCCCTCCTCTTCAGGGGTTTGACCACCTTGCGCAGGGTGAGGTACTGTTGTGGCGTGTGGCAAGCAGCACAGTTCTTGGCCTTGACGTCGTTGAGCAGCGTACAGGCTGGACAGCCCCACTGGCCCACCTTCTCCGGAAGGCCAGCTGACGAGGTGGACGACGACGACACAGAGCAGCTGGTGGCAGAGGAGGAGGAGGAGGGAGAAGGGAAGATTCGGGCCTGTTTCCGTGCCTTATGGCCCGAGGAGGAAGAAGACGACGACGAAGACGAGGTGCAAGAGCAGGGTGCGCTGTTGGGCCCCGGGGCGAGGCCACAGTGCGGACAGCAGCGAGGCACCTGCTGCTCCTGGAACCCGTGTAGCTTGGAGGAGCCGCAGGCAGAACACTTGCCGGCTCCCGTGGGGTTGCGCAGGGTGCACTTGGAGCATGCCCAGGTGCTGAAGTCCGGGCTGGAGGGGCTCGCCGGGGTGAAGCGCACCGTCTCACAGCCCACTAGATCAATGAGGTCAGTGCCTCCCCGCGACGAGCGGCAGGTGTCGCACTTGGACGCGCCCCCCGGGTTGGGCAAGGAGCAGCTTGGGCACTTCCAGATGGGGGCTACCGAGGAGGTGGTGGGGGGTTGCGGGTGGTGGTGCGTGTCCTCCTCCTCCAGGATACTGAGGCGCTTAGTGGGGTAGGAAGGCTCCTGGGGTTGGGCGTGCTTGGGCTTGGGCGGCCGAAGTTGCGGACCGGGCTGCGGGGGCACGACGGCTGTGTTGGGGGAGGGGGAGGTAGGGCTGGTGGCGTTGGCGGCCGTGCTGGGCGGCCGCCCGGGAGGGGGCACCTCTCTCCTGCTGCGTGGCACAGGGTTGTTCTGTAGGGAGGAGAAAGGTGTGAAGGGTGTGGACAGTGGCTGCGAGGGGAGGGCGCTGGGGGGCTCCTGGGGCTCACAGGAAGAGGGCGGCGGCGAGTCATCAGTCAGGTCTATAAGGATTGGCGTGCCCCCCGACGTGTGCACAGGAAACCCCAACACGGGTGTGCGCACCTCAGGCACAACTAGAGCCTCCGGTGGGATTTTAGGCAGCGACAGTTTCCTGGGCCCCCCGCACGCCGAGCAGGACAGAGCCACTGGCGTGTTGTGCAGCGTGCAGCGGGGGCATGCCCAGCCAGAGTGATGTCCCTCCAGGACGACGACACCCACCTCCCCGTTGCTCTCCGACCTCCGCAGCACCTCCTCCTTGGGTGGATGTTGCCCGCGGGGCTCCAGCAGCACGGTGGGGGTGACGGTGGGTGCAGGGGGGTCCGGGGCCGGCGGCAGCAGGCCGTTGGCAGTGGCAGCCATGGTGGTGGTGGGCGGCGTGGGGGTAGCGATCGAGGGTCCGAAGCCGCATACCGTGCAGGCTCCGGAGCCTTGGGGGTTATTGAGGGTGCAGCGGGGGCACGCCCAGCGCTGCTCCTCGGTGCTGCTGAGCCGCAGGATCTGGTTGAGGTCGGGCTTCTGCCGTGGTGCCTCGCAGATCGAGCAGCGAGGCGCCGCCCCGCCATTCAGGAAGGTGCAGCGACCACATGACCAGTCGCTGCTTCGCACTGCTGCTGCCATGGAGCCAGGAGAATGGGAGTGGCTGGAAAAGAGGAAAATGAAGTAGATAGTGTAAAGACAAATGTGAAAATAGCAACCTATCAAATATGTAAGCTGTTACTGCCAGTAGTGTGGACTGATGAGCAATATTAGAAGTGAGGGCCGATGGTTTAGGGCAGGCAATACCCAATACAAGTATACTATCCATTCCAATCCATGTAAATTATTTACAAAAAACAGCAGCTAGGGTGTAATCACACAGGTCTGAATGCAGCCGTAGTCTGGACTCTCTACTCTACTCTACGCTGCCTGAAATCAAACACTGGGAGAGAAAACTAGAAGCATGGGAAGGAAGGGTCAGAGAAGGGGTTGGAGGAGGACAAACACTGAGAGAAAAGGATGAAGAAGTGAGGGCATGAATAAGTAGGAACCAAAGGGTTCCTACTCTCTCCGAGAGAGAGAGAGAGAGAGAGAGAGAGAAGAGATGGGGGAAGAGGGGAGATTAGCTAGTGTAGGGGAAAATCAAATCTCCCTCCTGGGGCCATTGAGGGCAGTAAATCCATACACAATGCTCCTGCGATGAGGCAGAGAGGACAGACAGCAGAGAGGAGAGACAGAGGATCGGGCTACCACCTCAGAATACTGAATGAAGCCTTCTCAGTACTCTCCAAGTGACTGACACTTATTACACAGTACACACACACACACACACACACGGGATCAGTTCCAGTTCATATTAACACTTCTCTTCCCGTTTCTTCAGTGAATGTTAAAGAAGGCTAGAGGGGGGCCAGCCAAACAAAGGTTATGTCAATCCTGAACCTCGATGGATTTTCAAATGAATGCTCAATGCCTTGTGGTCTATTAATTGTAGCAGCACTTGTGAATTTCAATGACATATGGTTTAAAAAGACAGACGTCAAACTCTCAAAAACATGGATTTGTTGTCCTAATTATTTATGTATTTTATTCAGATTGCCTTCACAAGAAGAACATGCTGAAGAGAGTAGTGCTTTATTAAACCATTGCACCAAAAGAAATGACATGACCAACCCTGCATTCATTTAGCTAGTGGTAGCTACACAGAATAATTTGCGCAATATAGGTCTTTAAAAAAAACCATTTCAAATTTAACCTTTTTGAAAATAGATCTACAAGCCATTTTCAAATATCCGATGTACAGTATATAGATTTAAAGTGCTCATGTGGTTGAACACCTCCAGAGAGCAGGGAGTGCCCCAGGGGACAGGCGGGGGTGCCATCTGAGCAATCCCATAAATGTCACTGTCAGTCAGCCGCTCATGTGTGAACGCTGACCCAAGGTGTTAGGGGTTTGGCGGTGGGGGAACTGGGGCGAAGCCAGTGGTAATGACTGAAGTGCTAAGAGCTTGGCGTGCTGTGCAGTGCCGGCCCCCGTGAGCATGGCCCATGACAAGCCGGACTACAGATCTTGCTTATTTGCTCGCTTCTGTTGCTATTAATAATACAGTATTAGTTCTCGCCGTTGGTGGTAATAGAGGAAGGGGGATGTCTATTTTTCTCTTAGAAAAGGCTTTTTTATAAGGTAGAATTGAAGGAACTAGACCGGTGCCCGGCTGTAGAGCACCGAGTCGGACAAATACCCATTGTAACTTGTACCCGTGTCAGATTACCCGTTCCACCCAGCTGTCTGTGTCCCTTTTATGCCCATATATTGAGATTTCTTATATATGGAGGTCTGTGTCAGGCATGCCCAAATATGGAGTTTCGTGATGTCAGAACAAGCCAGCTCCATATATGGAGCCCGGGCAGGGGCCCTGTCCAGAGCCCAGGCAGAGGCCTTTTGTGGCGGTTCTGGACAACCGTGGGTCCGACCGACTCGCCACCGGGCACTGCGGGGGGGTGGAACACGTGTGTCGAATTTGAAGTCGGTGGGGCGAACTGTTCTCGAGTTATGTGGATTACAGACATATGTACAGACGTACAGAGACATGGCGCATTTATAGATGGATGTAGCCTGTTTTTCCTAATGTTAACCCATTAAAACGGGAAAGCATCCATGTCATCTTAGATTTAAGCATTGGCTATTCAAAAATAGCAGATATACAAGCTCAGGTGCAAGCTGGTATATTCCGCTATTTTTGTTTACATTTTTTGAAAAAGTGTGAGAACTACTGATTTAGAAGGCATTTGTAGAATCGGCCTCAGGTCTTAAACGAATGAACGAACAAACAAATGAATGAAACTGAGATTAGATTTGATTTTCCTCGCAAAAGGCATTCAAATACTGCCTAGTAACTGAGTGGTGCATTTCTGTAGAAAGAGGTTGTGAGCCAACACGGTATGATTTTCATATTGTTGTTGGAGAGTACAGAGAGGTAGAGACAGGCCGACGGCTCAGAGACGCAGGATGGCCGAAGTCGTGCTCCTCTCCCCTGCAGCACGGTGTGCATCTCGGCCAGCTAATTGCCCTCGGTTCAACTCCATTAAACTCTTCCAGGTCAGAGCAGGCCTCACAGAACCCAGGGGAGAACAGAGCTGCTCTGCCTCTGGTCACACTCTCCCTCAGCGGAGTCACCGCTTTGCTGCTGTATGGTCTGCGGCATCACTGTTCCAGTACAATACTGTAGGTAGGTGTACGGTAAAAGTATCGATATTGGTCAGCATGACTATGGAAATAGTCTGTTCTATTTCACAATGAGCTTTGCTCAGGACCTCTACAGTTGGCGAGACATCGGTTCGGGAGTTTGCACATCCCATAGTAAGCTCACTGTGAAATAGATTAAAAAAAACCCAACTATAGATTATGTACAGTATCACACCCATACTTCCCTACACTGGCTTCCCGTCTCCTTCAGGATAGTTTAGTTTATTTGATCATCCTTGATATCCTACAATATTTACAAGAATGAATGGAAGCTGTTACAAAAAAAAACATGAAGATGATCAAAAACATGATTCGTAATACATTAACACATGTGTGCCCACACAACACTTTCAAAATAGTAACCCAGGGTGCCCACATTTTTTTTATATATAAAAAAAAATCATTACCAATGATCATTATCATTTATGTTGTTACCGAGTAATGTAATTTTTGTTCACATTTTTTATGTTAACATAATTACAATAAGTTCAATTAATTAATTATTACTAATGACAGCGCTAATGACTATCAATACTACCATCACTATCAATACCTGTACAAAATGTATCAGTTGATCATACAACGTCGTCATCATCCACAATATACTTAATTTCACTATGGTATGCTGTATTTGGCCAAAAGGATTCGCTTGAGCAATTTTTTTAAATTTGAGAAGTTACTGTGTTTGACTTCCTCTGGTAGGCCATTCCAGATCATAACCCCTCGGCTGCTCCTCGGCTGTGGAATGGCCTCCCAGACCACCTAAGAGCGCCACAATCCGTGGATGCTTTTAACCTTTTAGCTGTATACTGTATATTATTTTATTTTTTCTTCTCTTGATGTAGCACTTTGAGATTTGTTTCAAATGTAAAGTGCGTTATAAATAAAATGTATTGTTATTATTATAGTGTTTTATGAATCATGAGTAATGAGCTCTCCGAAACAGCCCCTCATGCTTGAAGCAGGGTGTTTTTGTCAAATGATGGATTAGTCAGGTGACCGAGTGCTGATATAAGGAGGTGATGTCATGATATCGGAGCATTGGTCACTGACACAAGTCTTATGCCAGCCAATTGATATTGCCTGGAGTTGTGAATGTTCTGTCCAGTGGCAGGGGCACCGTTTCACCCATAGTGAGTTGTGAATGTTCTGTCCAGTGGCAGGGGCACCGTTTCACCCATAGTGAGCTTGTTGCTCATGAGCTGCTTGCAAGTACAGTTGGGTGCCACCGATATTGTCCCTTATCATTTGACCCATTTAGGCCTGACCTCAAAATTTTAAAAAATCCTTCTAAATCCTCCAGTTTTCTGAAATAAATATTTTCACGATTTAAAAAAAATAGCAGACCTACAAGCTCGTAGCGCGCCACTCGGTGGAGCGCTATGAGCTTGTAGATCTGCTTTTTTTCAATAGCTAAATTATAACATAATGTTTAAAACACCAAAAGGGGTTCCCGCCCAAAATGGGTTAACTGTCCTTTTGCGCAGTTCACGCAAACCTCAGCAAAAAGAAAAGGACAATATCGATGGCCTCCAACTGTATGTATTTGTGTGCACAAGTGTGTGAAGTGTATTTGGGTGTGCGTGTGCATGTCTAATGCACACTGTAGTGCAGTGTGTTTTTATGGTCCAAGTATATTTACACGCAGGCCTATGTGTTTTCCTAGCCCGGGGGCAGTGAGGAAAGGAGATGGAAATCCCAGTGGTTTGTGTCAAGAACCATTAGCAGTGTGTTGGTTCTCCCCGGCCCTGGCCTGCTCTCCAAGGTGAAAACCACAGTCCTGGGAGGACAACACCCCCTTCTGTAACACTAACAAACCACTGCTTATTATGCTTACTCAGCCTATCGCCCCACAATGTTATCTGTTGGGTCCTGGGAGAGATACACACTGACACACACACACACACACACACACACACACACACACACACACACACACACACAGACACGGGTTAAATAATTGTACCCCTCCGTAACACTAACAAACTGCGGCTTAGCACTTACTCAGGCCACAATGTTATCTCTTGAGTCTTAAGAGTCACTGTGGTATATCAAGTCTCCACAGTGAAAAAGATGATAAGAGGTATGAATTTAATAGCAGCTGCTGGATACGAACGAACTAGAAAAGCACTGAGGCTTTATACATTTACTACTGGTGTGGAACGGAGACAGTGAGGGACTCTGTCCTCAGACAACCCATAGATGTCCTTAGACTCATCCTAGATCTGCTGCACTGTTTACATTCACTGCACTTGAATAATGCACCCCCCCCCCGCCACCACAAACAAGTGTAGTTGGCATATGCTCACGTTATGCTCCACAGGTCTGGCACTGCGCGGGTCGCACACACAAACAATGATAACACCACCGCTCAGACAGCTCATGAGGGCTGACAGGGGTCCCTCACCGCTGTCGTTTGAATAACTCTCGCTTCTTTCATCTCCAGGCGTAGGATCAAAGTCCTACTGTAAGCCACAAGGAGCCGTCGTCATGGCAATTGATTTGGTTACGTGGCAGAGCAAAGGGATCGCAGAGCTCATTAAATGTCAGTAGTCTGTGGCAGCCGTCGGGGGAGCCTCCTATCGATTTGATCACATATTTTAATGGCCATCCATTCAAAGGATGTAGAATAGCTCGAGAGGCTCATTGCGTTGCGAGCATTAAGGCTTATCAAATGTTAAGTAGTGGTACATCGTAAGTGGGTTCCGGCCTGAGGTGTGAGTTCCAAGTGCAGGGGTGCAATGTGCAAGTGACTTACGTGAGCTTCCAAGCACATATCCACGCACGCACGCACGCACGCACGCACACGCACACACACACACACACACACACACACACACACACACACACACACACACACACACACACACACACACACACACACACACACACACACACACACACACACACACACACACACACACACACACACACACACACACACACACACACACACTCTCTCTCTCTCTCTCTCACACTCTCTCTCTCTCTCTCTCTCTCTCTCTCTCTCTCTACTGGATATGAAAATGTTTTGTCCTTTTCCCCCCCGTGTTCATTGGAGCTGCTTTAAAAGTGCCCACTTCAGCTCCTCGTGTCGCAGGACTGGGCAATGAGCCAATAACTTACAGTAGAGAGAGAGAGAGAGAGAGACAGAGAGAGAGGCCGATGACAACCTTCCATCTAAAAGCCCCTACCTTACCAGGTTGTCCACAACATACCTGCCCCTCACTTAAATTCACTTTAGAACGAGCACAGATGACCCCCGACCAATTTCGGGATGCTTCAGTGGGCTTAATAAGATCGTAGAGCACTTTGGCCAGCATATTAGAGGCACTGTGAGTGAGCCCTGCTGCTGCACTGAACACCACCCAGGACTACCACAAACAGTGGTTGAAAATATTGTTGGCGAGATGAAAGCCACGCCAAGCCTTGAGGTAAAAAGAACCAATACAAGGAAAAACAAACAAAACTGTAGAGTGGAGGTTTACAGGTTATGTCGTCAGTCAGTCACCACATGAATCTTCATATTCAGAATGTGGGTACAGTTAAAGTGCCTTTAAATGCCACACTTTAGACTATAATCGCACCGGTGAGGAAGGTAAACGAGTCTAGTTTGTTCTGACTGAGAGCGTTAATCCGAGAAAGTGTTTCGCAATGTTGGAATGAGCTCAAATGAACAGAGCAGCACCAACCAACCCTTACCTCCGCCATGACACACAGTCACACACGTGGCTTTTGTGCGACAGTCATTAATCCTTCCAAGTCCCCACCCATGACCCAGGACCAATTCAAATTGCATTATAAAACAAAATGTGAGACACAGCCTTTCCAAGGATGGCCAGTTGGCCACTGGACGATCCTGTGTGTGAATGGATGAATAAAATGCACTGTGTAAAAGGCACTGTAATGCACCATTTATCATTTATTTACCATTCATGGTTAGGTAAGGAGATTGTATTGATATTGTATTGATATTGAAATTTGGTTTGCCAAAATATGCAAAATATTGAAGAAACTGGTTTGTATATGTTTCATAGCATGTTGATGGTGTTGGTTGATGTCTCTCTGTACTGTCCATTGAGCTAAATACTGTAAGTGTACTGTCACTTTAAGACTACAATTAGAGGTCGCAGATTTATGGAGTATACGTTCTCTGCAACACTGAGGCCAAGTTATAATTGAATTAAAAAACTTCATTAAACAATGGACCATTTGCACACCAGTGATTACCGATTTGTATAAATTACATGAGGACTCTCGTCAACACATGACGTTGCTTCACGGACCTTCAATAACTGCGGAACACGGTCAATAACAGAACATGGAACCCTATTCATGATCACAGTGCCGGAGAGAAAAGCAGTAAGCATCCTTGGTCACCAGAGAGGAATCTGTACAGATAAATAAAGATGTCAATATCACCACCATGGGACTGGATGTCACCTAAACGGTAGTAACTGACATGTGTCTGTTAATTATTCAACAGCTACTTGTTTGTTTAAAACATATCATGTTCCTCTTTTGAAGAAACAAAGCCATTATGACTTCCAATGGCATTCAATTCTAATCGTTCTCATTTCTAATTCTAATTCTTAATGTAATGGAATTCGATTAACATAATAAATAGCACCATATAGGATCAATGATATCGTTATGTGTTTTTTGCGATAATTGAATTTGAACTTAAATTAAAAGCCTCCCCTACAGTATAGTTCTTTCTCTCATCTGAAAGTTGGACTTTCTGTAAAAAACAAAGATGCTGACACAAGGGAAAGAACATCAACAATAGTAAGGACAAAAGTGCCCTCCTACAAAGGCTCACATCCCTCATGAGACATCTTGATGGCTGTTATAAATCATCGACTGCTCTTTCACGAAACAAAAGGCAGCAATTCACAATGTTTAATAATGGTTTGTACCATCAGTCATTCTCCAGTAAGTGTTTCATACGGCTTCCATAACTATCAACCTTATGAGATGACAGTGCCAAAACTTCACTTTGTTGGCATGCTACATAATACATATATCCTTTACATTACTCGATCTGTGCCTGTTGGGCACCGGCCTATAGTCAGGAACACCACAAGTTGGAAATGCATGACCCAGACAGTTATGCAATACCTATTGCACCCGGCTGTGCCCATATCGAATCGATATGGGCACATATCGATTCGATATGCATAGTTTGAAGTCAGTTAGTCAGATGCCAAATGTGAACTACAGATGCACGCATGCAAAGACAAATATCTTGCATATTCATACTAGTAGGATATAAATGCCTCTAACTAGACCAGCAGCAACTAATCCATATAGTAGGCTTTCACAAACCAAAACATAACAAACGGGCTAATTAACTGCAAGCTACCCTGCAAGGCAAAAGGTTATCCGTCTGTATTGCTAAAAGTCTTCCCCATCAGTATATTTGGCCGAGGCTGGCTGCGGAGCTACCTGGCTTATCATTGGTGAGCAGTTTCTGGACCTTGCTCTGGTTCAGTGGGAGGCAGGTCCTTGTTAATAATGCATCCGATCTATAGGCCATAGGCATCACCCTCAGACTGCTACAACAGGATCTGACAGCAAAGTGAAGAGGCTTCAGGTTTTTTTTTACACAATCTTCAGGACTGCCATGAATAGCAACAGATGACTGCTAACTCATACAAAGATAAAGAAAAACTACTTATTGTTCGCTATAAATGGGTGAGAAATCAAAAGCAGCATTGCTGGAGTCGTAATCACTGAAGTGTTCCAATCAAACTCAACCACAGCTAGCGCTATACACTACACAGGAGATGTCGCCTAAGCATGACTGGCAGCTTCAAGCCATTCTGATACGTCAGGAAGTGGCTCTGGCTTAATTCCTGGTGCCCGCTGGGGCCAGACTGGCCGCAGACAGAGGTCCACAATCACTGAAGCTAACTGCAGGCAATTAGCCTGCGTTACCTCCGCTTAACTTAGTGTCTCTAGAGGAGACACCCAGGGATAAGGTTGCAGCCACAGGGAGCGATGGGCACACAACCACCATCTGTCAGGGCGTCACTCAGGGAGGCGTGCCATACTGGAAGAATCAGTGGTGCGTTTTCCACAGTTCTCACACTTCAATCATTAAGTCTGTTGAAGCAGAGGACCCTGGCCTTTTCTCCCAATGTAGTCGTTATTCCAATCCCCAATGATTATAGTCCCCGTCACTGCTAAATCTAACCAATAATGTTTGGTCTGGAGTGTAGACCTGGTTCTCAACCTTTTCAGACCGTGACCCCCCAAAATAATCATATTTGAACTGGGTACCCCCCACCCTGACAAGAACTTGGAATGTAGGAGTTGAGGCATTCAATTTAGTTTGTCTTGGTTCCGTTCCGTATACATTTTGTGAAAATAGACGATCTACAAGCACATAGCTTTTTTTTACGTTTGATGCAGGTATTACCCCCTCTGAGGGTCCCAACCCACAGGTTGAGAACCACTGGTGCAGACAACCACATCACCTGGCGCTTATTTTCACCCGACAGTGAAGAGTTTCACCAGGAGGGGGTAACGGTACCGCATGCAGAGGAACATGCCATCTTTCCCAATTCTGCTCCCTACTGAACAGGCACACACCTGTATGAGTCACTCACTAGTGCAGCGATAAAGAGGCTTCCCACACGTTGTGAACACTTGTTGGGCATGTGCCACGCAGGCACCCAGACAGAGTGAGTTGTGTTTTAACCCTTTTAAGACCCGAGTCTCAAACTATTAGCAAAAACAATAGCAGGCGCTCACAGTGCGTCACAAACTTGTACATCTGCTATTTTTTAATAACCAATGCCGGTTTTAATGGGTTAAAGAAGAGGGGGCCTATACAGAATAGTCCTCACCGTTAAAAGACAGGCTATACAAATAAATACAAAATAAAGAAAATGTGTCTGAACAACAAACAGAGATCAGTGGTTTTCCACATCCTCTTGCTTTGATTATATTCATGAAGGCATGCTCTGCCCAGCACTTTCAACTACCTCACAGCAAATGGCCACAGTTTGTTATGAAAAATCAAGTCCAATAATGGTTTCCTTGTGGAACGTTTCTGTGCTGTTCTGAGAATGACTAGGCAACCTTTTCCTTTAAAATGTAATTTCCTACAAGTGGGCATCATTCGTTTCCCAGCGGCTTGTCTGTCAACAGAGATAAGTCAGGCTCGTTGGGCTGAGGACTGTTAGGTCTCTCCTCACTACCTTTCAGGTAATATGTTCTGGCTGGCACTACACAACTCTGGCTTGATTGGTCTTCATTTAATTCTAGGGGAAAGGGACATTGCTTTTTCTTCCTTGGATCTTCTCCACGTACCCCTTTCCTAATTTGAAACATGAACAACCCATTATGTTCACAGAAAAGGACGTGAACCCTAGCGTCACTATTCTGGGACTAACATTCTGTGTATTGTGAGCTCTACAAGCTCACAATGAAGCATTGTGTGAGCTTGTAGATCGGCTTTTTGCAGAATATATTTAATGTATAGTGAAAACAGGAGGGGACCTCCGGTCAACAAATTACATTACATTATATATATATATATATATATATATATATATTAAATTGTTGACTGGAGGACCCCAGTATTATACAGTATGGTTTAAGTGGTTAAGGCAGTTTTCAAATGACTATACTCCGCTTAGAATTACAGTAGCCTATCCAAGCAAAGCACACTCCCAATACAAGCTTTTACAAATCACTGGGCAGCAGAGACTGCCATAGGCACTCCTTTTGAGAGTATGAGTCACTCCATTCCCTTCAGGACAGGTTACGCATTCTGGCGGCAACCATAGATTAGGTCCAATTTAACCACATGAGCCTTGGCATCCCAATTCTGGTCATGTCATAATAGGCCAAGATTCAATATAAAAAAAAAACTAAAAATCGTTCAACACCCACTGATGTGTATAGGCAAATTAAACAAGGAGGGGACCAAGTACAGACCCCTGGGGGACCCTGGTCAATGAATGTAGGGTTTAAGTGAACGTTATGTTATTTTAATTTTCTACATATAGCTATTCGAATAACTGACAGACATTCTGCCCCAACTTTCCTTGTTAGAATCATAATCCATCATCCATCATAATCCATCATTACTGACAGTGCAGATTGATGAGTAGCTACTAGCTACATTATCTGAGAGGTGAGGTGAGCGAGTTCTTCGCTGTGACATGACGAGACTTGGAGACATGATACACAGAGCTTTGGTGACAGTGGAGCGTCGGTCACAGGACACAAGGAAGGGAGATAAACCACAGAGCGTTATGGTGGAGTGCCTACGGACAGGACTTTTTTTGTTTTAAAAGTACTTAATGATTTTTGGGGGGAGGAACCGAATAAGGCCATGTTATGTAAACGTAGAGCAGATTTAGACAGCACACATTGCAGGACTGGTGGTGGCAGCGCAGACTCCGTTCCTATGAGACCAAAGCAGACAAAAAGGTCTTTTCAACAAGTCGAGTGTCCTTAGGCCAGGAAAACCCACTAACACACATCACTGAAGCTATAGAGACAAGAGCTTTATTTAGATCTTTTCAATAGATACTGTATGCCTCTTTAAAGAATGGAACACAACAAGGGCTTAGAGTAGACCATCAGCTCTAAGCCAAATGTGATGCTGCAAAAACAATGGGGATGTTGTTCGAGCACCATGTCATGTGTCAAGAGTGAGGCAATGCATAAGGAATATGCAGGCCTGTTCATCCCTTTCTCATGAGGAAAAACTAAGCAATTCACCAAAGTTTATGTTTACAACAGTCTTTTACCTTGTGATTTGGATATCCCAAGCCATGAAATACTATGAAAATACCCCACTGTGCCAAAACGAGATTTGATTAATTGGCATCCATAATAAAAAAAAAGAAAATAAATATATATATATATATCTTTTTTTTGTACTCACATGGTAGAACAGTCTAGATGTGCGTGCGCTTATTACTCCTTTTTCTGCTCAAAATGAGACAAAATCCAGTGTTTGGGAGGTTATAATTGCCCTTTCTTACATCGCACGGACCAAAACAATCCCATCACGGGTCCTCCGCTGCCTACAGTGAAGCCACACCAAAGAGATTCTATATAAAGAGGGGACACTCCCATTAAGTCCCATATAGTAACAGTGCCTCCGCCATATTGGAGTGATGACGTAACTTCCGGTTGCTTTAAAAAGCATATAAAAGTCACGCTGTACAAAATAACTTGTTTTAATCCTATTCTACTCTCATAATTATTTATTTACCCATTTATTTAACATATTAATGAATGGATGGATCAAAGCAGAAATTAGTAACATTCATTCAGAATGTAAGGGTGCATGTATGCACATGCACGCGCGACCGTGCATGTTCTTAATTCTTATCCCACGATTTTGCATCCCATTTATGTCAATTATCTAATGTAATCCTGGGCGCTACACTTCCTCTGCCAACCTGGGGGGGCAACGGACTGACGGACTGCTTCCTTCTATGCATGAGTAGTCCAAGCTGCTTCTTTTCACCTGACAGGGGAGAGTTTCACCGGCCGGACGTGGAAGGAACACGTTATTCCAACAAGTTCCTTTCACCTCCATTAGGCCAGGGGGAGGTAGTTTAGAGACCAGGATTACTGCATGTTGTTTGTGAGGGTACCTACCCTAGGGGACACAGGGAGAACATGCAAACTCCACACAGAAAGGCCCTTTCGCCAACCCTCTCTTCTTCTACTTTGGTATTTCGCGCATTTGACTGGCACTGGCCTCACGATCCCACCTAGTGTAACGTAAATTACGTAATGTGTTAAATATTTCACGAACAGTGCTCATTCTTTATGGCCGAATTTGTCGCTTTAATCTTTAAACAGAGGAAACTGTCCGACTACCTTTCAGCACACGGCAATGGTGCGGAGGCGAGGACAGAGCAAAGCAGGAAATCGGCAGGAAGCGGTTAACTCGGTGTGGGGGAAAAGGAAGTGGAATATAATATGGTGGGTTCTGTGTGCTAATCTGATGTTCCCAACGCCAAAACCCTGCAGGGTCAGAGCTCTGCTGACGTCGCAC
The DNA here is from genome assembly GCF_951216825.1 of Electrona antarctica. NCBI lineage: Eukaryota > Metazoa > Chordata > Actinopteri > Myctophiformes > Myctophidae > Electrona > Electrona antarctica. The sequence continues at coordinate 21,169,766 of NC_136805.1, forward strand.
TGCCTTCATCCAGGGATGTTTGATTTGAGTGGTTTATTTCCTGGTTTCCGCCTTGCAAATTCAACAATTATCAGACAGATCATTAAAAGTCATGGGCCGTAAAATGTCCCTAGTTCATTGGCTTTTATCCAGTATCACTAAATATTGACTTGAATAACGAAGGAACTGCAATAACATTCTGTCAGAAGTGGAATTTGCCAGTTTAGGTTTCTCCCTTCGTGAAAGATAGCTAAGGTTGGCTGGCATTACGATCCAATCTAGTGTCTGTGATGGAACTAGGGTACTAAACATATGCTACGGATTTCCATGGCAACAAGAGCAGGGGAGACTCTGGAATCAATAGTCTTTGCCACATCGGTGCACTGTTGTTCCAAAGTAAAGCAGTGTGAAGGAAAGCGTGCGTGCTGAACCCATTATGTTGCCTTGGCGGGATGTCCTGACGCCACCCTGTTCAACAGACAGACTACAGTGAGAGAGGACGCGCTGAAATAATTCAGACATAAACACAGCCAGTGAGCAGCCTAGCCGAATCCAAGTGGACCGGTTTTAATCCAATTAGTGGGAGGAGAGCCAGTGGAACAGAGCCATGATAAACGCCACCATCCATCACGCTGGGAGAGTCAGAGACACTGGGAGCAACTCTGGGGACAAGAAGACATGGACTGTACAGTGGTCTGAACACCCCCATGGCCTTACGCAGCCAAATACGCTATAAGCTAATGACTATTACTAATGGCTGACTGAGTTGAAAGAGGCTGCACCAACTAGTTCAGAAGTGAAAATCTCAAGCGGGCTTTAATCTCCAATATCCTTGATCTCACAGCAGCTAGCAGCAACAATGCAAGACAGAGCAAAGTTGATCACACAATCACAACTCTGGTGTATTTCACCCTTGTGGTGTAGCCGGCTGTTTCCTGGAGGAGTTAGTGGTGTCTCTCTCTCTTACACACACACCACCCCCCAGGATAGGGCTGTCACTAGTCCAGTCTCTCTAAGCTGATAATAGTAAAGCAAAGAGAGAATGTAGTATTCTACAAGACAGTATATCGAAGGCTAAATTCTGTACAAGAATGGGTGAGTTTAAGCTGGGCACACAGCACTCTGTTGTTTCTATATTTCATGCTCTGTTACGGCTCAGCAAGGCTTGTCTAACCTTGTTAGGTTCATGCAGAAGTGTGAGTGTGTGTTGAGAGAGAGAGAGAAAGAAAGAGAGGGAAATTGTGAAGGGTGGAAGAGAACATGTTCTCAACATGGCTGTACATTGCTTCTTGGATGGGCTTTGTATGTACAATATGTAATGTATGAATCAAACTGCATGCTCCCAAAGCAATGCTTGTATGTCTAAATGTGTGAGTCTAAGTGTGTGTGTGTGTGTGTGTGTGTGTGTGTGTGTGTGTGTGTGTGTGTGTGTGTGTGTGTGTGTGTGTGCGCACGCTGTACAAGCTCAGCTGACAGCCTGGAGTTTGATTGGTGATGGAGGCAGAGGCTTGTTGCTATGGGGATGCACACACCACGAACACAGGAAGAAGGTCTCCAGTCAACTCCAGACAAAACAACCAGTTTACCCTGTGATGCAAACCCACACTAAAAAGGGGGACGGCACACATGTATTTTGCTCCTACGTGGAGCAGCTATTGTTGAATGAATGCACATTGCACACAGTAAGGTAGTGCCTCTGCAGTAGCTGCTCTGTGAATTTTTAAACAGCAATGGTAAGCTACAGATATGCCATACAAATATACTTGCCTTGCAGACCACAGCCATCAGAGTTTAGAAGCACTCGTTTTCAGTAAAGCAACGTCCTGCTGCCTCCTGCACTATGTGCAAATTCAAAACAGGTGGTACGCAAGGCAGTTGAGTGATATCTAACAAGCACTTCCAAACTGCAACACTTAGAAAGATAATCACCTGCAAGGAAAGAAAGTAGCATGTCTAATGTGGATTTTAATGAAACAAACACTTTAGAAAGAGGATAATTCAAGCTTTTCCTACAGCTGCAATGTTGGTGAGTTTGACGTTGTTTAATACAATCAGAATGGGCTGTCAAGGCCTGGGCCATGGCTCAGTGGTCCAGGCACCTTGGCTGGTAATCCAGTCTGGCAGTGTGCCGCGGGTTCGACTCCCGATCCCGACGGCCTTTACTGCATGTCTTCCCCCCCCATCTCTCTCCCCATTTCCTGTCAGCCTACTGTCTGTCCATCCATAAAATATATAAAATAAAGGCGAAAGCCACAAAAAAAAAAAAAACATAAAAAAAAAAGAATGTGCTGTCAATAGCAAATTGCACATTGTTAGCACCATTTGCCATTAACTTATATGGCAAGATGGCCGCGGTCTGCATATGGTCCATAGAAGGCATTGTGATGGCCTTGAGTGTTAAATGGGGGGCAATTGCAAGGAAAACATTGACAGAGGCAGGCAGGAGTCAAGAAAGATGAAAGCCTTCCTGGAGACCAATGCTGAATAAATAATGACATCCATTGTGGGGAAATTTGATCTGGCCCTCTGAAAATCAATAACTAACAACCGGACCGTGATGCCCTGAGTGACTCAGCAATAGCTTCAATACACCGGAGTGGTCAATAGCAATTGCTTTTCTTGTTCTGCAGGGCTCAAAAAGGCATGAAGAAAGCTGGTAGAAACGATAGCAAGACAGTTTAAGAGGACCATGGAGGATGTTGTTTTTTTACAGTGGTCAAAAACACAAATTAAATCGCTTTCAATTATCAAAGCTGATGGAAAGCCTGATCATGTGAGCTCAGCTTCTTTGAGATCGTAAATACTACTTTCACCATGTCAATAATCAATGATTTAGAAGGCAATGAGTTATAGCTTGGAGACAATTGATCACTACAACATGGTTCTGGCTTGGAGTCAGGACTGGCTTAATACTGTCAATACAGAGAAACTAGGTCTTTCAATAAATGTGAATAACAAACCTCTCCTAGAAATGAGTTTGTCCCATTGGACTTCAATGAGGCCTCCCTCCACCATTGATGTACAACACAACACTACCAGTACAACAATAGAACATTCGATTCTGGTGTAGCGATGATGAGCCTTGGTGGTTCATAACTACAACAGCAGCATATCAGTTTGTATGAAGGACGCAGCCATCTGCACATTGGCAGCCATCTGTTGGCAGACACTGCACTTCCAGGTCAAGCTCGCACCGCCCTGTAGCGCTGTACACTCCAACAAAGTGCAACATGGCATGGAATCAGAGGTTGTTTGGGAGCTCCTCTAAACTAAAGCATAGAGGCAAAACATACTCTAATCGCCCTCTGGCAGGGTTCACAGCCTGGGTTCACAGAGATCAATCTATTGGTCCAGGCAATCAACTCAGGCATGCATGGACATTTTGCATTTTTGTGGCGGGGGAGGTACAGTACCCAAGAGACTACTTGGTATTTCAGATTGCAAATCCAGCTAAGCCAGATTTTGGGTGCATAAAAAACACATTAGAGAATGCAGGCTCTGATTAGATTGGGGCAGTGCATTTGATTAATCAGTTAAGGTTATTGAATTATCCTACTGTAATCTTCTTTTTCTTTTCATTATGACTGAAAGGGGAAATATTAGACAACAGTAGGTGAGACAGACGGTAGTAAGTGTCACAAGCGAACAACTCCTGTGAATGGTCTCAGATTACTGCACAAAGCACACACTGCTGAGTGACCGGAGGCAAAGACAACACCCATCACAACAAGACCAGCCTTAAAATAAAGATGTCTTGTCATTTGTACACCGTGGCTGCAAGCAACGGTATCCCTCGCCTCATGTAATACAACCCACACATCTCATTTCTCCCTCTACTGCTCATCCACTGGCATTGCCAGGCCAATCCCTCCCTGTGCCTCGGGTGCACTCAACTGGGAGATCTATTAGTTTAAGCGATGGTTACTGGCCAATAGAACACACTCCAAATACAGCACTTTGTCCTCTGCCTGGCCCAAACTGTAATTCCACTGAAATGGGACCCAGTTCAAGCAGCGACGGGGGGACTGTTTCAAGAATGAAAAGAGTTTACAAGTTGATGGAATTTGGTCATGCATGGTCATAGTCTGTGATAACCATTCATACGTAAGAATGTTGCATGGGTGGGAACACATCCCAGAGCAGATGGCACATGTTCTGGCATCAAACATGTCATGCCACTTCTGCGGGATACCCTGGTTCTTACCTGCGCTCTCGGTGAGGCAGTGGGTGCTGCTGCTGGCGTGTGATGAACGTGGTACCCCACACGGGACTGCTGTGACTATTCCTGAGCCAGCCCACGGGAGGGGAGGACGGGTAGGGGGTGCTGCGGAAGCCATGGTCCGACTCGGTCTCCGCCGTGAGCGACGAGGCGGAGCTCCCCATCGCCACAGTCAGAGGCAACAACTATCTGCCTGCAGTCGGCTGGAGGGATGGGGGCGGTTGTGGTGGTACAATTTGTCACAATTTGTCACAAAAACTGACAAAGCATAGGTCCTCAGGGGAGTTAATATGTCACATCTGTTAACCGTTTTCAATACTGTTCATAGTCAGGGTAAGTCTTCTGCAAAATTCAAAAGAGACTTTCCTCTTGCAAAACACAGTCGGTGATGTTTGAATTAAAAAAAAGACATTTAAATGACTCAGACAATCAAAACGCAGAGCTATTAAAAAAAACAAATCTAGCTCTGCTAAGACTGCAGATCATGGTGGATTTCCCAGTGTGTGGACTGTGGAGGCAGGAAGAAGTAGTCAATCCAAACTGTAATTGGATGCCCCAAGCGCTGATTCCAATTCAGCAGCCAGTCTCAGAGAGGAAAGAAAAACCTCTCCTCTCTGTGATGGGTTACAATTCTCTTCCTTATAGACGTCAAGGCTTCTGTGTTAACAGCACGTCCATACTGTGTTGTGCAGAATGACACTCATAATTCCTCCTGCATTGCCTCCAACAGTTCTCTCCTGGTCTAGTCATTACTTGATGCATGCTCAGGAGCTCAGTCAGAGCTGGAAGACAGGCATGTGTACTTGGGCTCACAGCCAACCAACATCTCTGTAACTAAACAGCACACGGCCAGCAAACCAATTGTTTAATAATTACTAAATGCATCATACTGTGAAAAATGCCATTTGTTGCTTATGTCTATAAAATCCCCATATGCAGAACAGAGAACCGAGACATTAGATTTGATCTGGGGATAACATTCATAACTCAGTAGTGTGTAGTTTTGTAGAAATTGAATGCATTTCCGTTCTGGACATTGTTGGCGCAAGTAGCCTACACCAATATACATGGCTCATCTTTCACATATTCTGCCTGACTTGCAGCTGCTGAGGATTAGCAAAACATCTTGATGGCAACACCCAAATGCATTTCTCACTGGACTGGACAGATCCTAGACTGAGATTACACAACTATCGACCATTTGCAGTTTCACCTCATGAGGTAGCCTAATATTAATAGGATTTACACTTTAACAACAAAGGCATGAACTTTGGAATGGACATTGAAAAACAAGTCCCTTCAAAGCAGCAGCTCTACTCGGGGCTACAGCAGTGCAGGGCTCTACGTGGAAATGTTTGCTGATCAACAAGAACTTAAATTCCCGAGAGGAGCACTGATTGGGCTGCGATGCTCTGCCAGCGCAAACACGGCATTTGATCCCAGTTTCCACCGTTTGAAAGAGACTCGGCTTCGCGTGTGATCCCGTTGATGAGGCCAGCCAGTCTAGTTGGTCGGCGTGCACACAGACCGACGTGCACGCAGGAGCCTGTCATACTGTAGTCTGTAACAAGTCTGTACAAGATGAACAGCTGAGCGGAACAAGAAGAACTAGGCTACGCCATGGGGTGCGCTGGGTAGAGGGTTTGCGTAAAAAGGCGTAAAGTGGACCTTTATAACATCATTCACATGCGGGTTGTGTGGATGCAGTGGGTGGCCTCTGTAACCACACGCCAAGCTTCTGACTTGAACATAGTCACTTTCCGCATGAACATAAACGATATTCCATTTCGAATAAACGTTTGATGACAATTAAAATAAAAGGATATTAACACCCAGGAACAAACGTTACAGTTTACAGGATCTCCAATCTATGTGATGTTCTAAATAGCCAACAATGAAATGATAACGCAAGCTTTCAAATGACTGAATCAGTGCGGCTAAGCATTGCTCGGTGATGATGGTAGGAAATTAGGAATCTGTTCCCCGTGCACGGGAGCGCACGGAGTCATGCAAACGTGAAAATACCAGGTCCCGTCCACAAAGTGCTCTCACTCAGTCGTAAATTCCACCGTGTGTTCGGCCAGGTCCATTCCAGCCTGTGCTCATCGCATCAATCCCGTGTTCTGATCTCGTCTAGTTGTGTGTTAGGACACAGACACATCCCGCTCCAGTCCCGGCGTCGCTTTGCAAAGAAATGTGTGCAATGTGCATATCATACTGCAGCGCTACTCCGCCCCAGACTCCTTACATCTTTCAACGTAGGGCTGTTATTGATCCTTTAAATAGTCTGTTTTACTGCGGGTTTTAATTAAACATCTGTGATGTGCTAAGTGCAGTGGACGAGCCGAGGATGCAATCTCTTCCTAACAGCGGATTAGTCAGTGTCAGCAGCGCGCATGCGCAGTGGCGTGTTGAAAAGAAAAGGCTGTGTTCAAGAGATCAAAATAAGCCCTAACCCTCAGGTCTTATTCAATAATGTGTACATTGGTAGCCTATCATAGATTGATCTAATAGTATTTGGAAAATCAAAACATGCAGCATAGCAAAAAACAACGTACATTTCTAAACGCCATGTGAGTGACATTAACCCCAATCTGTCAACATCAATTTAATCTGTCTGTTATTACAACCTCAAAATACGACCTATATGTGCCTCTGCCACTGGATGTAGGGAAGGGTTAAATGGAAGGCAGTGGATGACTGTAACGTTCATCATTGCTCAACTGTCCCTTCACATTACTGAGATAAGCCCTCAACTTCCCCTCTCCTGTCTCGCTTCTTCCATCATGTTCCTTCTCTTTGCCTCCTTCAACACTTTGCTGACCCCATTCCTCCACCACACATTCCATTTTGCTTAATTTGCACAGATCACTGACAAAATGTATAGGCTACTGTTACTGTATGTTTACGACTAAACCTAAGGACTCATTATTACTGCTTTTTTGCCGAATAGATTAATAGAATACAGGGGAGGGGGTAAGCATTAGCCATAAATTAGCTATGGAGCCAGCCAACTGGCAACTACTGCAAAACAAGCTAGACTGGCTGTCTGTATGGGAGTGCTGTAGGCCAGTACTTGCCTGAACTGTCTGCAGATGTTTAGTCAGGCTCGCCTCACAGTACCTGGAAGGTGGAGCTATAGGCACATGCAAATCTCTCCGTAACCTTTTCCTGTTGCATCAGTAGCAGCAAGTCTCTCAAACTGGTTTGACTATGACTAGTTCATTGACATAGTGAAATCATGTTCTCTACAAACCCATGGATTGGGTGTTGAATCGAAACTTATTCTAATGTCAAATACCACGTCAGGGAATCAGGGCTGTAACATTATGCCTGTGTCACGCAACAGGACCAATCATATGATTGGGATCATGTAGTAGGCCTATATACACAATGTGATCGAGGCAATGTTGGACTTACAACTAAGCCTGGCAAATAACAACATGAGATATATCAATGGTTAATTTTCTATACATCAGTCCAATGTCCATGATGAGATTAGTGATTATTAGCAGATTTCCTAACATGTCTAGAAGTTTAACACAATTGTCTGTGTCAAAGTGCAAAACATAAATGACTACAATTAATGCATACTAAAAGCAGCCCCGTAATCAGAGAGAGAGAGAGAGTAGTCATCATGGGACAGATATTAACCAGCTGGCATGCAACATGAGTGTATATAATATAATCAGACAAATCCTACAACTCATAAGCCAATCAAAACTAGACTAGGACTGTAACCCTTTGTTACATTTGCACCTGTTCCTGTTAAGACCACCTGTCTCAGTAAGTCCTCACCCGGAGAGATGTGCCAGCTGCCTCAGTTAGGGAGAAGGAGCGTGAGAGAAAGGGAAATAGATGTGAAATGGGGTAGAGAGAGAGAGAGAGAGAGAGAGAGAGAGAGAGAGAGAACCAAACCCTACCAAGTGGAGAGCACCTAGAAAAACCCTCAGTGTCAATTTAACCCTTTACAGTTTACACTCTGTTAAATGTACACTGTACAGTAAAGTGAATGGAAGAATGTGAGCTGATTTCATGGTGTGTTTGACAGTTGTTTTGTAGACTCACTTTCACATATCCGATTACAAGCCCACCAAACTGCCACCCCCAAGTAAGTAAGCTGCATGTAGAATAAAAACAAACACTCACAAACACTGCACGCTCACACTCAGCCAGTCTGCAGATAATGCAGCTGCCAGCTACATTTACATTTCATGCAATTTATACGCTGTTATTAGCCTTCTTGAAAGGGAGGAAGAGAATTATGGCTTTGTGGCTGCTAGGGTCTACTCTTATTTGGTGAAAAATAAGACTGTTTCAGAAAGTCACAATCAAGCTAGACTCACAAGTCAATCTCTAAACTTAATCTAAACTCCCAGTGTTTTCTGGCACGCTACTAAGTATAAATCAGGCTTAAAGGGCTATTGATATGCTACGCGTACATACGTACAGTATATTGGGTTGTACACTTGCACAGAAGCATTATTGCGACCACAGGTCACAGTTTACTATGAAAACGGCAGCAATTCCCGTCAGCCAGTCCATCACCCCACGCCTCCATAGATATATGGTCATGCCTCGTGACATCACATGACATCATCACCCTGATGTCATAAATATTAAGCCCATATATGGGAATGCCCATATATGGAGTTCCCTGATGTCATCAATATTGGCCAAGCATCTGATTCTGATCTCAAACCCTTAGATCTCCATAAATGGAGCTGACCTGTTCTGACATTCCATATGATGATCCTTCCCCATCCGTCCTTCCTCTTCGATGTCTCCCTTTTGACTGATACTTCAAACTCTAGACAGGCCCACCCCAAAGTTATTAGTGCAGCCGAAACGAAAATGTATACTCTATTTCACCAGCAGAACAATATTGGAGCACATTCCTTCTGTTTAGGCCGATACAATTTCTTTTTTATAGGCTGTTTTGAGATACCATTGAGACGCAGCCGGCGAAAACTAGAGTTCTCAACAGGCCCGAGAATTATGCATATGGCCAGTACAGAATTCATTCCCCTAGTTCTGCCGTCACCCAGGCGGATGCGTGCACGTGACCTTACTGGTACGTATGACTATATTGATATCTAGTAGTTCATCATACATTACTGGTCAGTCACACACACACACACACACACACACACACACACACACACACTTTACATTACTGTAGCTGTATATCTTCTCTTAAGGCCAGACCACACAAATGCAACTAGTCGCGACTCGCAACTCCTTGCAACAAAACAGTTTTGATGCCAGTCCACACCAATGCAATCCTTGCAAGTGCCAGACAGTATAGTTGCATATTAATGATGTTATGTTGTTGTTGTTGCATTGGTCTGGCCTTAAGGCTACCTCTCTGTCTGTGTTTCATGCCTACTGGGTGATGCTAGTGCTATGATGACACCTGAATTTACCCCACAGCAGGGATCAATAAGTCTATCTACTTTATAACATCTTCCATTTCCGTAATAGAATAGCTATGTGCTGTATTGTGTTGATGTTGAAACCAAGTTGCAAAACAATATCTCCCCTGGTGAGATCATAACGAAAGAGAACCTTGAACCTACTCTATTTTGTCCTAAGCAGTAAGTCCATAGTAACATAATAAGCAATCTTTCCTGTCCCTGCTAAACAAGCTATTTGTTGAAACAAAATCAATGTGTACGAAAGATGCACCAAAGTTTTTCCTTGAGAACAGCTGTCACTCAAATGAGCAACAATGTATCCAGATTAGAACAGTGGACAGGACAATCCCATTGGATGACAGGAGACAGCGGGAGTCGAGGACGCCGGGGACATCGTAAACAAAGACAGTCTAATTCAATCTCTTCACTAGAATGATCGATATCGACAGAAAGCCGCCTCGTTCTTTAAATTCAACTGGTAACATTCTTACCTCAAAATACGTTGTCGGTCGAAGGCAGATTGTTCTTTTTATACGATTCGGGAACGCGTTAACTTTCCCGAATCGTCCAAATGACAAGTTCTTACCGAACTGTACTTTGGCAGCAGGCGTTAGCTGCCAGCTACCGTTCCCGACGGCCGCGTTGCACTCCAGTACAACATTGTTTCAGGCTTTTATTTCAAAAGCACATGATGTTGAACATTATTATCACTACAACGAGCACTGGCGAGACCGATACGATCTCGTACGTTTACCTCAAACACCCCAGGAAGCAAGGGGAATCTCCAAGGAGCAAAGAAAGACTACACGTACGCTTGAAGCGCAGTGTACGTCAACACAGCGCGGCGTACGCGGAGGAGTGTGCGTAATATCCATGCGTGAATACTGGTGAAGAAACTACATTTCCCACGTTCAAGCAAGCCTACATTTTCAATGAGGATATCCGGAGATGGTCGTCATCTTTTGACAGATTGTTGGAATAAAAAAGGAGACAAATAAATGAATATAAATTATCATTTAACATGCATATTTAACGGGTTAACAAAATGAAACAGTTTAACCTAGGCCTTGTCGTAGTAGTAAATACATTATTTGTATTATTAATTATTACTATTACTATTATTATTATTATTATTATTAATAATAATAATAATAATAATAATAATAATAATAATAATAATAATAATAACCTAACCTATAATTGAGCACTTATTATAAATGAGTGCTTTAATAGCCTACAAAAAAACTTAAAAACAAAACTTTTCACTGTGCAAAAAATGCAGCATAAAATAAAAGCAGTGAGATTTTCCTTTAAACAAAGGCCTAAGTATTAAAGAATGAGAGAATCTAAACTAAAAGTATCCGAGACAGATTGCTAAACAAATAGAATCCCTTCATAGACCAACAGTGTCATCTAGTGGCACCCTGTCAAATTGACCCATTGTTTTTCTGAGACAGCAGAAACGCATTATGAACGTCAAGTTGAAATCTTTATTGTTTACGGTCTATGGTTGATATATAACATCTCCGTGATATATATTTTGATCTATTTTTCATCATTTCAAATAATTTAAAATGGATACAGGACAGGTGGGCACTAGGGACCCTAGGCCTAGGGACATATGGGCACCATATTTTTTAAAGACTGGGCATTGGGCACTAGGAAGAGTGGACTGTGCACTAAATGTGGGCTATAGGCACCTGGAATGCCCACTTTGGGGTGGAGAAGAGTGGGCATTTGGGAGATATTGGCACCAGGAACTGGGCACGATAGGAGGACTGGGCACCTGAATTAGGATTCGTATCCACATTTTTTGCATTACTGTTCTATCTTTGTAACATGTGAGAAAAGTGCTATATAAATATAGTTTATTAATCAAAATAGATTTAACAGAACTTCACAGTCTAGCTTGGAAACAAATCTTTTGTACATAACTGTATGTGAATATGAACTGTCTGTAGCCTATATGTTATAGAGAAGAGAGGGAGAAAGACTCTGAGAGAAGGCCTGACATCATCCTGTGTGTTAATTTGGAAATGGTATGAATTTGAATGTCATTTAAGTTTAGGTTTGGTTTATTTATTTAGCACGTAGTACAAAATATAGACAATACATATCAAAGAACAAAAATACAATGCAAGGAAAGGAAGAAGCCAGCTGGCTTATTTGGAATCCTTTCCTGTATGGAAGAGGTCATTGATTTAAAACAGATTAAAAGTTAAATTAAGAACAATACAAAAGTCTACAAGTTTGGCAAAGGGGGGCAGCTGTGCAATAAAGAAATAAAAAACACAGACTGTACAAAAAAGGGAAATAAACAATACAAACAAACACATCATTCGACATTCGGAATAATAATAATAATATAATAATATAATAATAATAATTATTATTATTATTATCATTATAACAACATTAGGCCTACTAATAATAGGCATACTAGGCAGAATAAGTGTAGATATAGAAAGTAGGCCTAACTATAGCCTACTTATTTTTCGAAAACTCGTCATGTCATTATTGTCATAAGCATAATAAAAAACAATGCATGTGAAACATTCTGTGAGGTCGGATATCTCCATAATGCCGGTGTCACTCGGTTTGTTTGAACCGAGAGGTCCCAGCCACGGGATTAAAGCTGTGACGGCAGAGTTGTGACATTAATAATGAGAGCATGGGGAGCACAGCCCATTAATGTCTAATTAAGGCTAATTGTTATGATGTGAGTCGACTTGGCTTGTAATTGAATCATGACGGAGCATCTCTGGTGGAAGAAAACGTGTTTTGCTAATACTTACGGTAATGTCAGTGCTTTTTTAAACTTTTGGACAAGATTAATAACATTGCGACCCGTAACCAAGGGGGTTTTCAACAGCTAGAGAGCGTGTTTTCAGCGAGGCGGGGCAATGCATCCTTTGATAGATGGTACCGCGGGCACAAAGAATAATGAATGGGAGAAGCAGGGCGGAGAAAGTTGAAGCAGCAGACGTCGTTAAAGCCGTCACAGACACAGTGCCTAAACTTCGTCTCTAGCAGAGGACCAGACTGTACGTTCTGGCTTAATGTGCTACACGTATTTGGAGGAATAATACACTGTTCTTTCTGTGGGGGAAAGGCCCAGGGACATTCCCCGCACGGGCTGGATACTAGGAAGACTTCTTTGTTGAGAAGGTAGGAATGTGAATGGACGCATCCTTGTACGCTGCCTTCGGAATCTTTTCTCAACACTCATGTGCACTTGTTCTGAGTTGGTGGTATTATCAACACAATGCGGCCCCAACTCAAGACCCTTGTACATGTTTTCGTGTCCACGTTGAAACGGTAGGCTTAGCGTGCCACAAACAAAACAGAAGAAGTTGCAACTCAAGTCAACTTTTGGTGAGTGTATTTCTTTTCAAAGGCCAGTTGTCTGTGCGCCGTACACACTGTTGTCATGACAATGCTACGGAAACCCAGCGCATGGCACGTTGGACACACAAAAGAGAGAAGCTTGCTAGTGTACAACTTTGCTTTACAACTTTCTTTTTGTCCACGCAGCTCTCGAAAACATTGACACAATCTAAACAATATGTCTAGCTGTCACGGTTTACGATGGTGTAGCTATGCTGCATATACTATAGTGATTTGTTGTGGTATGTATGTAGCCTATGCCTATCTGACGTGTAAACTATGTTCTTTACTACATTCTGCAGAAGAGTCTCTAGATTAGAAACGGGTATGAATTTATCATTCAAAATAACTATTTGGCGGCTGCCTGCTACTACTACTAGGTTACTACAATACAAGTACATAAATAAACATAACTTACAAAGTAAATATCCTCAGTGTTCACTGCTCTGACAATGTTCAAATGTAACCAAATGGACGGGTCCATTTGGTTACATGTGAAGGCTCCAGCCTCCTACACTGTCAGAGTTAATGAGCACTCAGGATTTTACAATGTAGGCTAATTGACATCTGCTTTAAGACTAAAGAAGATAGCTTGTAACAGTATTGGAGTTAAATAGGCCAGTGGAATATGTGGAAACTGTTAAGGTGTGTCCTGTGTTTATATGACACAGATTGGGACCCTGCTAGTCAGGAAAGGGATGCTTTTAGGCGGCCCTTTGCTGTTTTATGGCCAACACACATGTGGAAATGACCAGCTTCCACAATAGACACAGGGAAAAAAAGTCAAAATGAGCAAACAATTGTGTTGAAGGAAAAGGAAAACTGAGAATGTGTGTGTGTGTGTGTGTGTGTGTGTGTGTGTGTGTGTGTGTGTGTGTGTGTGTGTGTGTGTGTGTGTGTGTGTGTGTGTGTGTGTGCGTGTGCGTGCGTGCGTGCGCGCGCGCTCGCTTGCATGTGCATTTAAGAGAGAACAGTAAAAACGAGTGCAGTCAGTGCACTGCTTTTCCATTTTGTTGTTGTATAAACTGTGAAATGTTCAATGTGCATTTTGTGTGTATTTGTAAAGACACACTCATACAACATCCCATCCTCTTTGTATGTTCATGACATCCTAACTGTAGTGTGTGTGTGTGTGTGTGTGTGTGTGTGTGCCTGCGTGCGTGCGTGCATGCGTGCGTGCGTGCGTGCGTGCGTGCGTGCGTGTGTGCGTGTGTGTGTGTGTGTGTGTGTATAGGGTCACGGCCACTCTACATAACCATGACCTCATGCGAGGGCAGGATGGGATAGAAAAGGACACAAGTGGGGGGGGGGGCTTCCTTTGTTACCCAGCAATACATGATATCACACACCCACACACACACACACACAAACACACACACACACACACACACAGTCACACACACACCTTCACCTCCAGTGCAATGAGTACTGAGAGTAATGAGCAGGATGTTAGTGGAGTGCTCTTATCTGCTGAGTCCGAGGATTTCTTACTCAAACCTTGTACATGCCAGGGGAAATCATTCGCAAAATTCAGTCAACACTCAACAGTGTGCATAAATATTGCATCCAGCTGGACATAAGTCATTATCTGTCCTACAATGCTGAGCCAGGAGAATGGGCAAATGCCAGTGCACAGTAAAACACCTTGTGGGACCATTTTTACACTTAGGCTTCGTACACACATAAAGAACGAATGTTCTGTGCTCGGCCTGTGTTTCATGGCCGCCCCAATGCTTTTCCAATGGAAGTCACATGGTTTGACCAAACACTTGTTTGATTGCCCCCCTCCCCCGCATCAAACAAAAATGTTTGGTCAAACCATGTGACTTCCATTGGAAAAGCATTGAGGCGGCCATCAAACACGTGCTTCCGACGTCAGGGAAAAAAACCTTGCGGTTCGGACAGGCTTTCTGAACTAGTTCAGTGAGTCAGGACGTCACATCTCCCTTTGCCAACAAATCTTGGGTCATCGGACGGAGCATGCATTGGGCTCTATATTACCGCTCAGAATTTTACTGGGCATTCACACTCGCTAGGCAGAAAAGGGTGGGTGAGTGTTGCACTCTTGGAATGGCTTTCCTGACATGCAGCAGGGTCACAATCTGGCTCATATGAACTCAGGACCATATAATATCTGTTACCTCATATCCTATAGAGTATAGAATATATAGACCCCCTTTACATTGAGCCCACACCCCACCCACTATAAAGCTGCCTGTATAGAGAACAAATGGCCCACGAGAGGTTTCCAGATTTGTGCATCAGTCCCCCTTCTGTTTTTCTCATTGCCCGTGGAAATGGAAAAAGGTAGATATGATGCTAAATGTCACTGCTCTTAAGGAACAGTAAATCACTTTTGAAGTCAGTGCATGACTGATAAGTCATAATCTGCATCCCGTCTGCCTCTCTGTTGGGGCATGTAGTGATGTCTCCTTAACTTAGCAGGACCCGCAGGGCCCAGCAACACACACACACACACACACACACACACACACACACACACACACACACACACATACACGCGCGCGCGCACACACACACACACACACACACACACGCACACGCACACGCACACACACATAAAACAAATGCACAGGGGGAGCAAATGAAAACATGAAAGATACATCTGTTTCTTATACATGTTTGATAAGTTGGGCTGGCAGTTGCTTATCACAGACACAGGCCCATGTTACATCACAGGAGATCAGTATGCATGACTAGGAATTGGCTGAGGCATGAACTGAGATGATTTGGACAAGGGAGAGTGTGGTTATAAATGTGTTAGAAATGTATGCAATTGGATGCAGGTCATTTGTTCGTTTTTTGAGGGGCGCTATTCAGCTATAGTGTAGATTTTTGTCCTAACACAAACATTAAATGCCATTGACAATGAATGGAGAATTTACGTCATACCGTATGTGTCTGAGCAAATCGTGTGTGTGTGTGTTTGTGTGTGTGTGTGTGTATGTTAGGGCTTTAAGCAACTAGTCGACTATTCAACTAGTCGACTAGTAAATCCACTAGTCGACCTTGTTGGTAGTGGTACTAGTTGACTAGTTGATAAGAAGAAAAACAAACCCTTTTTTTCCTTTTATTTTATTTTGTAGGCCAGGTTCAGGTAGATTATAGACAGTTATAGTCACCAATGTACACCGTTTTTAAATGTACAAATATATATATATTTTTGTACATAATAGGTAGTTAAACAACTAGTCGACTAGTAAACTAGGCAACTAGTCAACTAGTAAAAATGACTAGAAGTGAATGCCCTAGTGTATATATATATATATATATATATATAGGACGGTATCCTTTCTTTTGGAGGGCATACGTTGGTTATACATACATACTAACAGTCCGACAGGCATTAGTCCGACAACACCGTGGCTCCCGACATGTGAGGCTGGTTACAACTAACCTGTGGTTGGGTTAAAACTCACCTGTGGCTCCTGACATGCGTGGCAGGTTAAAACTAAGCCATAGCAGGTTAATACGAACCCGTGGCTCCCGACATGCGTGGCATGTTAAAACAAACCCGTTGCAGGGTAAAACTAATCCGCGGCTTCCCTGTGAGGTTAGGGTTAGGTTAGGGTTTTGATATAGGGGGTCGGTCTGTTAGTACACACATGCACCCCTTTCTTTGACATTGACCATGCGGCACAAATGTCTTGCAGAGTTCTGCCAATCAGTCTTGTAGACAGGTGATTATTACCGGTATGTCATATCTTATCATCCAGGTGTATCAACCTCTTCTATAATCTATACTGATACTTGCCATTACTAATGCATGTGTCTCTCGCGTCTTTTCCAAATTGCCTATTGTGTAAAAGTTCCATTATAGCTTCTGGGTGGGATTAGTATCTCTGGGGTTATACGCAAGATCATCCTTTCCAGAATTACAACAAAAGCCCTTTGCCTCGTCCTTCCACAGTAACACACCACAACAATACAGGTATGCGGGGCATCGAAATATTGAGGTCTCACTCAATCTATGTCTGCAATCTAGATGAAGCGTCTCCTGGGAAAAGTAAATGTCATCATATCGTGCAAGGTGGCGGCGTGGCACCCTCTTTCGCGTGCTACCCTCAGTCGTGTAATAAGCTCTGGCTGATGCTGTGAGGTATGTGCCCTCTAGCATTTGTCTGTCTCCTTCTTACGTATGCCAGACCGTCATGGGAAGACGGAAGCAGACTGCTGGGTGAGCGCTGGCGCTTTGGCATGGGGGGGTCAGATCAACATATGGAATGAATTCTGTACTGGCCATATATGGAGAGTGTCTTGAGTGTGCAGGGTTTGATGAGGTCAGATCAACATATGGAATGTCAGAACAGGTCAGCTCCATATATGATGATCTAGGGGGTTTGAGCAGGTCAGATGTAGAGTTGCTGGCCGGCTCCATATATGCAGATCTAGGTGATGAACCAGTCTCCATGTATGGCTATCCAGGGTTTGATGTCAGTTCAGTGTTGTGATCTTCATATATGGAGACGGCCATATATGGAACATGTCACAAGGCATGACGGACTGACGGCCATAAATGGTGGCGTGACGTGTCACAAGGCGTGAGGGACTGACGGCCATATATGGTGATGTGTCATGAGGCGTGAGGGACTGATGGCCATATATGGTGGCATGATGGACGGAACGACGGACGGACTGATAGGTTTTGCAGGTTTTCATAGTAAGCAAAATTCAAAACATTGATTTTGTTGTTATACAGTCCAGCCAGTAAGATGCCCTGAGGGCGAGGTCGCATGCACGCATCCGCTTGGGTGACGGCAGACGGCCAACTGCTGGGCGTGCGCTGGCGCTTTGGCATGGGGGGTCAGATCAACATATGGAATTAATTCTGTACTGGCCATATATGGAGCGTGACTTGAGTGTACAGGGTTTGATGAGGTCAGATCAACATATGGAATGTCAGAACAAGAAGCACGGGTGGGGAAGGACCTGTTCTGACATGTCACGTCATGTCAGTGTGGAGCTATGACAGTGTTTATGACATTCAGACATTGAGTTAATTATAGTTTGATGTGTTGATCTGACCCCCCCATGACAAAACGCCAGCGCTTGCCCAGCAGTCTGCCGTCACCCAGGCGGATGCGTGCACACGACCGCTTCTCGCCCTCAGGGTGTCTTATTGCTTATAAGCCTATAAGTCACATTAGTTGCGATTTTCTTTAGGGTGGGCTTGTTTCTAAGTACAGTTGCTTAGTTGGGCTTGTTTCCTAATGTTTAAACCAGGGTTTCTCAAATATTTTCATGTCAAGGATCGCCAAATTATTATGTATTTGGCCACGGATCCCCAATCTGAAAATATTTTCTGCCAGCGACCTCAATACAAGAGTTGTCTAGTTAAAATGTTTCAAAGATATTCCAAAAATGTATTTTCTTTTCAAGATTTATTTTAAATAGCAGTTCTAGCTCACAACGCTTTGCGAATTCGCAACACATTCCGAGCTTGCAGCTCGGCTATTTTCAAATAGCCAATGTACGTAAAAACTGATTTTGATGCTACAGTATTAATAGCTTGGGGTCCTTTGCAGCTGGCAGTGCACCGGAAAACCAGGTTAACTGGAATGCAAGGTGTTATTTTCTGGAAATAATCATTTTTCCACAACATTTGGCCTGTAGTAGTACTCTTAGTCAAAAGAGCACATTGTGAGCTTGCAGATCATAAAACAGATATATATGCTATACTGGTGTTCCTCTGTGTCAGACATCATGATCATGTGGCCTAGTCGCTTCTTTTGGGCTTGTTTTTTGTAGACCTGGCTGCTTGTTTCTCTCGCAGAATCTTGCAACACTTGTCTGCAACCCAAAATAGAATCAGCATTCACCTTGAGACGCTGCTGAGGCTGCTCACCTTTCACACAGTCTCTCGGGTTTAAATTGACAATACTGTATCCTTTCAGCAGATGTTCCACCTCATTACCAAGCGGGCTTTGGGGTGAGAGAGGTGTCACCACCCGTGCGCTGCGGCTGTGGATTATTCTCTGCCCAATTACTTGGAATTAACATGGGCAATAATATAAATCATATCCGTGGAATGTTTTCCATCGCTTGGAGACACTCTAAAGGCGTTGGTAGAGAAACTGCATTGAGGAAGAGGAGGGGGATGGTGTAAAGTAACTAAGTACATTTACTTAAGTATTGTACTTAAGTACATTTTTTAGGTATTTATTTTCACAAATATTGTACTTTTACTCCACTACAATGTTTTGACAACTTTAGTTACTAGTTACTTTGTAGATTTTGATTATTATTACAAAACATACATTACCACTTAAACCCTGTTTAAGTGGTAATGTATTTGAAAATAGCCGATCTACAAGCTCATATGGTGAGCTTGTAGATCTGCTATTTAAAAAATATTTTGGTGGGACATTTTGGTACTTTAAGTACATTTTGATGCCAATAACTTTGTACTATTACTCAAGTGCATTTTGAATTCCTGGCTTTTACTTACAAAGTATTTCTAATCTATGACCTGACGAAGATGTAACTGAAACATTCGAAACGTCGTCGCTTTTTACCTGTACCCTAAAGTAAGGGCCTAAATTGTCTGAGCCTATGGCAGTCTGCCTATGGCAGACTGGCCTGCCATAGGCTAGAGGTGCGGTTGGAACTCCCTTCTGTATTTCTAATCTATATTGCAGTATTGATACTTTTACTTAAGTAAAAAAATTGAGTACTTTTTCCACCACTGTGGGAGAGTTGATGCAGCATTTTAGCAGTAGAAAATGTGCAGGGCAAGTGTGTGCGACTGAGAGTGCAAGGATGCATCCACCTTCAGATAATAAATTACATCCATTCCACAAATCAGAGGCAAAAAGAAACCAAATTTGGAAACAGTGGATCAACTGAGGAGGCTCAGTGAGTCAGACACAGCCCATTTGTGGCTGCAAATTGAACAGGAGAATCTTTTTCTTTCATGGCGGGCAGCGCAGGTGAGCACGGGATGATCCGCCACACTCATTCCCTTCATCACATCTTTATATTCAGACGTCAAAGGCGGTCGGAAACAATTCATGAACACGTACGGGACAAGCCTGAGAACAACAGAGGAGCTCAGGCCTTAATGCTGCTAGTGTCATAAATCACATGGACTTGAGGACAGCTTTGAAATACAAAACCTTCAAAGATCTGAGCGGGCTACATGGGCCATATAGTGAAAGACCCCCAAACAATGAAAGAAAGCTCTATTCCCTGTGTGTGTGTGTGTGTGTGTGTGTGTGTGCATGTGTGTGTGTGTGCGCGTGTGTGTGTGCGTGCGTGCGCGTGCGTGCGTGCGTGCGTGCAACTGTGCATGCCGTGTTTGCGTGCGACAGGCAGGTGTATGATAACTGGCTGATACCTCTGCGTGTATTTGCAGGTATAGCTGCACCAGCTGCAGTGAAAGGAGGAGAGGACTACCGCAGCGACCGGAGGAGCCGCGAGTTGGGAACCCCATGGAGCCAGAATGGAGGAGCTCATAGCGTAAGAAAGACATCCGTCTTCATGTCTTTATCTGCTGCACAGCTGTTGCTACTGCTGTGTGTGTGTGTGTGTGTGTGTGTGTGTGTGTGTGTGTGTGTGTGTGTGTCAAGACCAACATGTTTTATTGTGTTTACGATGTTACGATTTCCTGTCTCTATTTCGGGGGCTTCCTGAAACTGTACACAGACGTGGAATCGGGATTTGTGAAGCATTTTAGCCATGCACACTAGTATGGCCGTTGTTCATTTGAGACCTGCCGCCAAGGGCCTTGGAGGATATACATCTATGATCTGATTATACACCACATGCTATAGGCTCCATATAATCTCTGTTTGATCCAGCTGGTGCATATTATCCAAATGTATATCCAGTCATCTGGAATATATTTTAGGACTTTCAAGTAATTTTACTTTGTGTGTGTGTGTCATTTGAGGTGAGTAGGGTCGGGTGCCCACATCCCAATTATTGTCTGTTTTTTAATAGGATTCCCCTGCAGCTGGACCGCAAGCATGTATTGTACACAGTAAGATCCTCAGTGTCAATTGAAGTCAGACAGTGTACAAATGGATTGAACCCAATCCATTTGGTTCCACTCAGGATTGTGCAGCGTACTGTAGCAGCACTGTTCATTTAGGTCTCCTCTCTCCCTTCAGGCATACAGTACATGTTGCCACTCAGTTTATGTGGGGCGGCTTGATGAGGGATTCTGAGGTTACTGGATGTGTCTGGGTATTTTCATGGATAGTTATTATCTTCTATTTTTAGTACATCTGGATGTTTTATCAATGCAATGTTTTACACACATGTTTTACACACACTCGCGCACACGCACACACACATATGTACGCCCGCAGACACACACATGTAAATACATATAAGGCCTATTTAAGCATGATCCCGATCCATAAACGTTTTTACACATTCACACTCGTAGCAATACAGTGACGTGAGGTGGCTCAGGGATAGAGTGCCTGGATGGTAACCGTAACCGTAAGGTTGCCAGTTCGAACCCGGGCTCCCCCAGAGCTAGTGTCGAAGTGTCCTTGAGCAAGACACTGAACCCCTAATTGCTCCCGATGTGCTAGTTGGTGCCTTGCATTGTTTCCGCTGCTATCGGTGTATGAATGTGTGTGTGAATGGGTGAATGTAATGCACAATCTCTGTAAAGCGCCTTGGATAAAGGCGCTATATAAATGCACCATTTACCATTTAATCTACTCTCTCATTAATACACTTGACACAATACACATTACACACTCGTTGCTTTCCTCTGTCCGCCTTTACAAGCCGGGATTAGAAGAAAGGCAGAAAACAGAACAAAACAAAATCCCGGATGCCGAACGAATGCACGTCGGACACACACACACACACACACACACACACACACACACACACACACACACACACACACACACACACACACACACACACACACACACACACACACACAAACAGAAGAAAACAAAATTCCGGGAGCTGTGGAGGAGTGATTAGATAGCTGTGTCATCCTGACGTGACGGCGGCATCCATCCCTGCATTCCTTCAGTCATCTGTGGTGCATCCTCACCACCCAGACATTTGGCTTGTAGTTCATTATTCTATGCACTCACGTTAATCACAAAATGGCATGCCAAATAAATATCTGGTTGTCATTTAATCACTTAAACCCAATTGTTGTTGACCGAGGTCCCCCAGGGGTCTATATTTGGTCCCCTACCTTTTCCCCTCTTCAATAAAAGAGGACAATAAGAGGACAACAATTGACCCATTGATCTCTTTCACCACCACCAAATTACACCATTAGTCAGACATTCATATTTATGTATACACTTAGTATACAGTATGAATCTATCTCCATGGCCTTGTGTTGTGATTTGACAATGATATGGTATTGAGTCACAAAAAGTTCGGAAACCTAACTTCGGCCCATTATTTCTCCCCTTCAATAATACCAATTGGTATTGTATTTTACTTACCTTTTGCAACAAAGTATAACTTGTAATGCCAAACCGCACCAATGCAACTAGTCACAAGTTCACATCTCGTTTTAAGGACAGTCCACACCAATGCAACTCCTTGCAACTGCCTTTGGGGTTAATGGTTGCAAGTAGTTGCATGCAACGGTTTTGTTGCAAGGATTTGCAACTAGTTTCAAATGTGCAATCGTGGAATGAGGAACACACCTAATCGTGTGTGGGTAGCTCCCCCAAAAATGTGCCAAAATCTCCCAATACGCTTCTGTAATCTATAATCGCTCTCCTTTTGAGCGACCTGCCAGCCCCCAACCCGCTGTCAGGATGACATCTGTGTAACTGAGACAGCCATCTTTATAGTCCATAGCCTGGTCACAGGAGCCAATCACCAGCTAGTTCGAACTAGTCTGTACCAACTGCACTGTCTCGTCCGTCTCTTTTAAGACATGCCAATCAGCCCGCTCTGTTCCCAAACTAACTAACTAACCAAAGGATCTAAACAACAAATGCTTGTCGTGTCAAATACAGGATGACCTTATTGTGTGTCTCATTGTAGCAACTATGTTCATTGTCAAACCACATGGTTTCATTAGCACATCGTTTTCCCCTCATATCATTGTCATTGCTGCTGCATCTCTGATACAGTGAAATGTAGATAGTAACTGGATCCTTATAGGCGCTACACCTCCCTCCTTTCTCCTTTTCAACACATTCTGCAGATAGCGAAATAAGAAGGGCATTGTCTGGGCGACCGTGTGTGTGTGTGTGTGTGTGTGTGTGTGTGTGTGTGTGTGTGTGTGTGTGTGTGTGTGTGTGTGTGTGTGTGTGTGTGTGTGTGTGTGTGTGTGTGTGTGTGTGTGTGTGTGTGTGTGTGTGTGTGTGTGTGTGTGTGTGTGTGTGTGTGTGTGTGTGTGTGTGTGTGTGTGCGTGCGCATACATTTGGGCTAAATTCTGATAAGAATGAATGATTCTTATGTGCACTGTCTGCAGTGCATAATAGCGTATGTGGTTGGTTGTGCAGTGTGTGCATGTGTTCATAATTCATGTTGTCCTCATTGTCACACTCACACTACACCTCGACAAGCCAACACATACAATACGTACGCATGTATAATGCCTAATTTATGTTCCCCACATCACAACACAAGGCCATGGAGATAGATTCATACTGTATACTAAGTGTATACATAAATATGAATGTCTGACTAATGGTGTAATTTGGTGGTGGTGAAAGAGATCAATGGGTCATATTGTTGTCCTCTTATTGTCCTCTTTTATTGAAGAGGGGAAAAGGTAGGGGACCAAATATAGACCCCTGGGGGACCTCGGTCAACAACAATTGGGTTTAAGTGATTAAATGACAACCAGATATTTATTTGGCATGCCATTTTGTGATTAACATGTATAATGCCTAATTTATACTCCCTGTGTGACATTAACCTGGCAGGTAAATTTCTAAAATTGTTCAAACATTTTCACATTTTCACATTTTTCCAAAATAGCAAAGATTGCAGATCTGCAAGCTCAGAGCGCGTTACAAAGTGTTTAATGTGTCCGTGTGACTGTGCCCAGGAAAAGGATGTGTGTCTACATGTCAATGTGTTCCTTCAGGCTACACATAGACCCTGTCGAGCAGTAGCTGTTTACTCCTATCGGCAGCCGGCAGCTCGTGCCTCATATCACCACCAGTGACACATGGGTGATTGTTGAATCATGCTCGTCATTATCCAAACTCCACTCGTCTTTCAAGGATGAACTTGACACCACCGGCCCACCACAGCAAACAACGAAAGTGACAGCAAGAGGCACACATCTTGCGCAATTACTCTCCCCTCTATGCCCTGTGAATCACCAGCAGTGAGTCACTGATTGCCCGGCGGGAGAGGGGAGGAGGTGGAGGTATTATAGCTTCCATTCAGACTGACTCATGTATGGATTGGATGTACTACACAGTACACACATGGTCTGACACTTGCACACAAACACATAATCCTGTCTGTCTCCTACGTCACTCTCTGGAAATAAAACCGTAAAGTCTGCATACTAGACATTTTAAACGCATGAACCCTAGTGCCCTATTCTGGGGTCGAACATTCGGTGAAAATAGCCAATCTCCAATCTCCAATCTCTATAGACGTAGGCTATATTTTGTATTTAAAGAATAAAAAAGTGCGCACACCAATTTATGCTCCCACTCCCAGACATATAATATTATTTACTTGGAAGTGGTAACGTTTCGGGCCGAAGCCCTTCCTCAGACCTTCATGAAGGTTACCACTTCTAAGTAAATATGTCTGAGAGCATAAATTGGTGTGCAGGCTTTTTTATTCTTTATCTATGACTCCTGTTCCTGCACCCAGCCTACTTAGGGTTTTTTGGATGTGCGTCTTTTATCTTTTTCTCAGCCTCCTTTGCAACTCCTTGTTTCTCTCTCCTCTCTCTGTCTCTCACTCTGAACGTTATCGTTACATTAATACGTCTAATATTGACTGTTACCTAATTCCTAATTAAATCTCTGGGTGCCTTGTCTTAGTTGACTGACTCTCTTGTCTCCACAGTAACCTTAGTCAGTGTTTATAAATTGTCTGAAATGAGAACATGGGATGGGAGGGTTGACTCACTTGTTAAGCTCCTGACACCGCTCTCTTTTTCTCATTCACACACGCACACACGCATGCATATGCACATGTGCACAAGCACACACACTCATACTGCATGCACGCACACACACACACACTGCAGTCGCACTCACAAACTCACCATAATCACCAACATAATAGACATCTTTTTTTAATGACCAAGCCCTAGACTGAAGGGCTGAATCAATAATTGTATAATTATTATTTCATTAACTCATGGCCTTCATATGATAGCATAAGGCCTGGCTGGCATAACAATATGTTTCATTGTGCTCAATGGTAAATACCAGAGTAGTGGGGTTCCAAACATAGCCACTAGAGGGTGATTCAACCATTGATCTATCATGGAGATGTGAAGAGGCAACCTTGCAGGGTTTCGAGTTGACCGATAGCATGAATGAGAAGTGTTTTTTGACTGTAACTGCACAATTGTTCAGGAGTTTTCTATAGGATATTTTCTGTTTAATTTCGAACCCATCATGTTATCGTGCAGTTTCTTGAATACCTACTGGCCAATCTGATAGCAGCAGAGATCAGCCAGGATTCATATTCAGGAACAGGAATATATTCAGTCGGTAGACTTTCTCTTTCACTTGGTAGATCTTCTCTCATACAGTAGCATTTCCAGTTGTGACACGTTGTGAGCTTGTAGATCTGCTATTTTTGGCGAATGTTCCCCACAGAATAGGAATGCTGGGGTTCAAGTGGTTAACGTTAACCCTTTACCACAGGGTTTCTCAAACTCTTCCATGCCAAGGACCAGCCATAGCCTCTGGCCAAAGGGAAAACAATCTCAACGCGTTGCGATCTGCTATTATCTCTATTCAATCTTTGGCGTGTGGCCCAGGCCGGCCTAGCGGTCCAGGCACCTAGGCCCCTAATGCGGGTTTGAGTCTCGGTTTGAGTCCCTGACACAATCGGCGGATTTTGCACAATATTCTCTCTGTGATATATACAAGTCAGACTGTCTCCCCCATATATATATATATATATATATATATATATATATATTATATATATATATACACACACACACACACACACACACACACACACACACACACACACACACACACACACACACACACACACACACACACACACACACAGTATAAAGTCTTGCCATCCTTTCACTCCTTTGGCCACCCCCACTCCGAAAAGCACTGCACTACCATTCTGTCTACCCATTGACAGTACAGGTGCATTTATCCATGTATGTATCCCTCCCATCTGTCTCCCATCAACTCATAACTGATTGTTATGAGCTTTGTTGCAATTGTTGGACCGCTGACCGACACAGCGGGGTTAAACTGTCGGGAATGTGATCTCAGTTTGCTGTAGGCCTATATTAGACGTATTCACTCAGACTATGAAAGATCAGGGGAGGGAAATTGAGGTCGAAGCCATTTGACAGAGGTAATGGTTGAGCCCCGTTATCGAAGCGTGACTGCATGGAGCTGGACTTTATGTCAAGGCACTGAAGGATCACAGAGGGTGGGTGCAGACATTAAGAGAGCTCCCACGTGGGAGATTTCACAGGAAATCAGTGAGGTCTTACAGTTGTGTAGTTATGTTAATATCTTATTCTGTAATCGAGTTATGAACCATTTACGCTGTTTGCCTACTACTATACGCACGCACGCACGCACGCATGCACACACGCACGCACGCACGCACGCACGCACACATAATGCATACACATAGTATAGGTAGTTATACATGGAAATTTATATACTTACTACATGTGTACTGTGCTGTGCACACAAGTACATTTGGATAATAGGCCTACTTAGAAGCAGGACGCATGCGCAAAGCATCTTCAAGCACCTCAAAGTCTGCTATGAAGTACAAACAGTTTGTTTGTTATTTTTCTTTATACTCTTAATTCCTGTTGTTGCTATTCTAATTGTTTCCACCAGGCCGAAGGCATGGGGAGAGAGTATGTTTTGCACTCCGTCCGTGTGTGTGCCCGTCCGTCCGTCCTGCCTTCCTTCCATCCGTCCGTTACCAGCTAATCTCCGCCACCGTGGCAAATCACAAACACAGTGTGCAATTTCCGTGAAATTATACACGCACATTTCCACTAGGCCGAGGACGACATGCCAATAATTTCTTTCCAAATCAGCCTCATTTTGTTTCATGTTTTTAGCTATAACTGCATCAATCTGTATACAACTTATGTATGCGCACTCCCTAGAGGCCATGGAAAAATATTGTCCCTGCATCCCTCCACATCTGCCGGTTATAGCGCCACCATGAGGCCGATTTCTGCTAAACACATTGCTTATGTTAGTCGCACAGATTTCATCCAAATCTCACGCAAATCGGTACATCAAGATGAGTCTGTTGGATTTCTCAGATTCTACACTGATTGGCTAACATTGCCTTCCAAAGTTTTCAGGACTGGCCCGTTTTGTACAAAATGCTGCACATGTCCTGCTCATCCAGAATTCTATCCTCAGAGATGCTATGAGTGATCTGGCTCTGCATTTCCTCAACAAAATGAAGAAAATTGTTGCAAAAAACAAACAAACAAAAAAACATGTTTATATTACTCCTAAACATTTTGCCAAACATCTCACACAGTCCTGGCGGAGACCCGTTTCTAGTTATTTCTTATTTTGCTAAAATGTTGAGGTACCCAAAACATTTACTCTAGTCCTCGCCACACATATTACTGTGTTGTTGCTGTTGTATACTACTGGATACTACGTATTGCGTACTACGTATTGCGTAGGAGTCAGGAGTGTGTGTGTGTGTGTGTGTGTGTGTGTGTGTGTGTGTGTGTGTGTGTGTGTGTGTGCGTGCGTGCGTGCGTGCGTGCGTGCGTGCGTGCGTGCGTGCGTGCGTGCGTGCGTGCGTGCGTGCGTGCGTGCGTGCGTGCGTGCGTGCGTGCGTGCGTGTGTGTGTGTGTCCGTTCATGACGACCTTTGCTGCATGTCTCTCCCCTTCTCTCTCTCCCTCTTTCCTGTCTGTCTTCACTGTAACTATCAATAAGGCACATAAGCCAAAAACAAATCTTAATGGCTGCGTGCCGTGCATGCATGGCTCACACAGTAAGTGCAGTGAGCAGCATGGCTTGCTGGCTGAATTTCTACAAATAAACAAAATACAAAAATAATAAATTAAGAAGTGGTGAAAATAGCAGATCGCCAGTTTGGGTAAACTTCTCATCTCTCTTTTGGGTCTCGACCTGAACAGTTTTGGAACCACTGCGTCTAATGCACTGTTGTAACTTACAATGCTTGTGAGGGAGTTTATTTTACCTATCCTGGACTGGTGGTAACTCTCATCAAATGCGTAACCTTAAGCCTAATATTGTCTGTTAGCCAATCCTAATTAAATGTCTAGGCCCTCTTCATAGTTGATAGACTCTCAGTCTGCACAATAGCCCCAGTGATTATTTATACGTTGTCTCTGAAAGGACGAGATAAGGATATGACGTGTGGAGCTCTTGTTATCATGTCAAGCTTTGCACAAATATGCTTCCACGCACGCACGCACGCACGCACGCACGCACGCACGCACGCACGCACGCACGCACGCACGCACGCACGCACGCACGCACGCACGCACGCACGCACGCACACACACACACACACACACACACACACACACACACACACACACACACACACACACACACACACACGTTTAATTAAGAGTCAATTGGTTTTGTTTCAGACACCAGCAGGGAATGATTGATCTCCCCTGGACCATCCTGCCTGTCAATAGAACTGCCGTCATATTTGCTCCTTACACACACACACACACACACACACACACACACACACACACACACACACACACGCAGCGTTTTAATCAGTCTCCCAAGAATGTCTCTGACCCATAATGAATCACAGAAGGTCATTGGTGGGCTGTCAATAATAGATGCGAGTGAAAACAGAAGCAGTGGTAGGTATTAATCAGCGGAGGATGCATGTATGCTCGTGGGTCACCAGGGTGCCGTACCGTATGGAGATGTCATGCCACGTCACATGCACACTGCACACGTGGGAGGAAAAGATCATATATTTGGTGCTTTGGTATCACTTTCTATTGTGTTTGTGTGCGTGTGTGTGTGTGCATACTAATAACTAACGAATTGCTCACATCTTCCAAAGACTGTTGATGTAAGCACTTGACATCAGCCCAACTTCACCAAGTAAGAGTGAGGAACGTATAGAGGGGGTAGAGGGGCCGGTAGAGTGGTCGCAGTTCGATCCCGGGCTCCCCCAGAGTTAGTGTCGAAGTGTCCTTGAGCAAGACTCTGAACCCCTAATTGCTCACGATGTGCAGTTTGGTGCCTTTTGCATGGTTTCCTCTGCCATCGGTGTATGAGTGTGTTGTGTGAATGGGTGAATGTAATGCACAATCTATGACTTCTATGTAAAGCGTTTTGGATAAAAGCTCTATATAAATGCACCATTTACCATGTTACCACTTACACAGGCAGGCTATTATATGAACAAGCGTGTGTGTGTGTGTGTGTGTGTGTGTGTGTGTGTGTGTGTGTGTGTGTGTGTGTGTGTGTGTGTGTGTGTGTGTGTGTGTGTGTGTGTGTGTGTGTGTGTGTGTGTGTGTGGGCAGGCGGGCGGGCATGTGTGCGTTTGTCTGTGAGAGAGAGTGAGAGAGTGAGAGTGCCAGGAAGCGGTTAACATAACAATTAATCCACCAGGAAGACATTGATTAGCTCCCTAATCAGGGGGATTAGTCCGGTAGAACTACTGCCACTGCACTGAGAGCAATCCTCCGGAGGCGTGGTCGGCAGATCAATCGCTAGAAGGATATATTATTTCTTTTCACTGAGCAGATTTCTATTGCACCCCACATGTGTTTTTGCGACCACAGGTCGCAGTTAACTATGAAATTGTGCATTTCCCGCCAGTTGCCTTGTGACATCACGTGATGTTGTCAATATTAAGGCCATCCTGTATATGGAGATCCCTGATGTCATCAATATTGGCCAGCAACTCTACATCTCACCTCAAACCCTTAGATCTCCATATTTAGAGCTGACCTATTTGGTAACACTTGCTAATTGCTATGCATCCCATAACACATTATACAGCTTATTTGTGATGCATAGCAAGTGTTACCTAAATTTGTATTCATCTTTAGGGCCCCAAATCATACCCTAGAAAGCACTAGTGTCTATTTCAAACAAAGTGTTTTAGGCAGTATAATACTTGACATTAATAAGTCAGTATAATAAGATTTATAATGTGTTATGATAAAGGTTATGATTAGTACTTATAATTACAGCCTAAATGTTTGAGAAAATTATATTGCCTTATAAGATTTTTTATAATGCGTTATAAACATGGAATGCATAGCAAGTGTTACCCTGACATTCCATATGTTGATCTGACCTCATCAAACCCTGTAGACTCAAGACACGCTCCATACAGAATTCATTCCATATGTTGATCTGACCTCATCAAACCCTGTAGACTCAAGACACGCTCCATACAGAATTAATTCCATATGTTGATCTGACGCCCCATGCCAAAGTGACAGCACTCACCCAGCAGTCTGCTGTCACCCAGGCGGATGCGTGCTCGCTTCTCGCCCTCAGGCGTCTTACTGGTATATACTACATTGTACTACAGCAGGCTTTCCCAAACTGTGGTGCGCGGACGTTCTCCAGGTGGTGCGTGACATGAAAAGGGTAATGGCGGACGGTTTATTATGGTTTTATTTAACACAAAGCAAAATCGGTAATACTCTGTGTCTGCATGACTCTCCGAGTGCAGTCAGTGACATTCCAGCCCTCCGCGCCACCCCACCCCCCTCCCCTCGCCCCTCACATAGCAGCACAGATTATTTCAACTCAAGACAAGACAAGACCACTCACTTTGTCCACCTTTGCAGTTGTAATCTTTAGTTAACCAAACTAAAATCCAGATCCAAATCCAAATCACTCATTCCTGATCGTTCATCCCCTGGGTCACGGTCCACGGAAGTAATTCTATTCTCTATGGAGAATAATCTTTTTTCTTCTAATCGTCTTATACAAGAATGTGGTGCAAAAATAAACTTGTCCATACGCTATTGTCAGGGAGGTGGCTCTGTATCGTTTACAACACAGTCACACATAACTGTATTTGATTAAGTCTGTTATGTTCCTGGCAAAAATGTAATTAATTCGGTGGCGATAACGTTTTCTCGCCGTCAGTTGATGCTTCATATTCATGAGTCACACGCCATGCTCATTTGTTTATTTTTGGAACACAGTTCTTGATTGATTGATTGATTACTTTATTAACAGTTCTACCCACCCACCGCCAACCTGGGGAGAGCAACGGACTTGAACTCATGCTTCCTTCATGCATGAGTGTTCAAGTCGCTCCTTTACACCTGGCAGGGGGGAGTTTCCCTGGTTGGACGTAGCGCATGGAAGGAACACGTTATTCCAATCAGTTCCTTTCCCCTCCATCAGGCACCCCGGCTGGCCAGGGGGAGGTAGTTTAGAGACCATTGCATGTTTTTGTGAGGGTACCTACCCTAGGGGTCACGGGGAGAACATGCAAATTCCACACAAAAAGGCCCTTTTGCCAACCCCGCCTTGGGTATGGGGACTGATGCGATACTGATGGAGGAGAGAACACGCCGCCAGCACCCACAGCGTCCCCAGCGGGAATCAAACCCAGGACAGCACTACCGACTGTGCCCCCAGAAGAGTACAGTTTAATACAAACTCAATGCTTCGACGCAAAACACATCTATGGGAATTCAGAATGTGGGGGGATGTGATTACATCAGACTTCGGTGCAAATAGTAATATAGTAATAGTAATATTTTATATACATATCAATATTTTCTTAATATAGAGTCAGAGTGTGATGTTTACAGTGTAATTAACAAAATATTACATTCGTTCTCTTAATTGGCAAAAGTCTCTCAGTGCTTGCCCTTTACTCCCCATGTTCTCTCCATCTTCTGTTCTCTCTTACCTTCGTACAACCCAGGGTACCGCCGCCACAGTAGCTCAAGGCCAGCTTTTAATTGGATATACTGTACATATGGGTTTAACCTTTTTTCCAGGGTCAGGGGCCTCCTGGCATTGGTAACTCATTTGGAGTTTGAAAGATTTGTAAGTTGAGGGACAAAGTGGGGTTTGGGAACTTCCAAATTGGTATACTTGGGGCCTCCAGAGCTACATTATTTATTCAAACCTGTCCTCCTGGACCAGGGAGTTATCTAATTTATGACCAAATGCCTTCACTTAGGTAGAGGGAGAGGAGGGAGGGAGACAGAGAAAATAGAGTGAAGGCTGATCGGATGGGTTAGATTGTGAGTGGTCTTCAGGGGAATGAGGGAGGATGAGAGACAGAAATGGGAGAACAGAGAAAGGTAAAATAGAGTTAAACAGATGAAGAGGAAGATATAGGAAAATTGATTGCTCCCACAGAAGGTGAGGCATTTGTTTCCAAGTCCTCCTTGCTGTGTGACGGTGATTTATTTAGAGACATTAGGGTTTGCACGATGCAAATGTGATGTGTAAAATTATGTTTGCTAGAACAAAATTAGAAATGGGTATTAATGCTGTGTGCATGCGCACACACATGTGCGTGAGTATATTCATTTTGTCATGTAACATTAACCCATTCAAGGCGGGAACCCATTTTGGTGTTCTTGTTGCTATGTACAGTATAGCAACATCCATTTTTTATTTTTTTTTCCAGAAAACTTAAGTCAGTATTTAGAAGGCGTTTTAACATTTTATTGAGGGTGAAATCTTCAATATTTTGTAACACAACGTAATACTTTGATAGAAAATTGTACAACAGCGATACAGAGCCAGATTGTTGGTTGAAATTGGATAAGTGGTACCGTATGGCATTCAATTCATCACTGCTCATTGGTGAATGGTACAGTATCTGTATAGCAGGCAGATTGGAGTAAGTGACGAGTAAGCCTTGTCAACAAACAACAGTGTAAGACTAACTGGATGCAGCCTGCAGGCTGGTAGTTTGACACAGTGTAAGACTAACTGGATGCAGCCTGCAGGCTGGTAGTTTGACACAGTGTAAGACTAACTGGATGCAGCCTGCAGGCTGGTAGTTTGACACAGTGTAAGACTAACTGGATGCAGCCTGCAGGCTGGTAGTTTAAACAACAGTGTAAGACTAACTGGATGCAGCCTGCAGGCTGGTAGTTTAAACAACAGTGTAAGACTAACTGGATGCAGCCTGCAGGCTGGTAGTTAACAACAGTGTAAGACTAACTGGACGCAGCCTGCAGGCTGGTAGTTTGACACCGCTGGGGTTAAGTGCCATGAAAACAATGAAATGCTACATAGTAACTAGAATACCCAGTAAACATCAAACCCATAGTAATGTATTCATGCCAGTCCATGTGTGTATGGATGTTTAATGGTGTGTGTGAGAATGTCTGTGCAACGCCATGTGCGTGTTTGCATATATGTTTTAGTGTCAGAGAGACACAGACACTCTTTTTTTTTGATTGATTGAAAAATGTATTAACAGTTTGCAGAATTACAGTACAGCACAAACTCAATACAAAGGCTGTTAACTGTGAGTGGACAACCCAATTAAGCATTACACTTGTTTCCAATAGGGTCCACCATGTTCAATTCATCAAAAAACATTTAGGGACGTACAAATAGACACT
This sequence comes from Electrona antarctica, assembly GCF_951216825.1. Taxonomy (NCBI): domain Eukaryota; kingdom Metazoa; phylum Chordata; class Actinopteri; order Myctophiformes; family Myctophidae; genus Electrona; species Electrona antarctica. Next base: position 21,203,496 of record NC_136805.1, read on the forward strand.
TCTATATAGACAAAGGACAGAACAGGAATTCATACATGTATGTATAAATGTATGTATAATTTGTCTGTCGTGGTGATAATTGGGACGGTTTTAATCTGAACCATGTTCCTGTGCTGTTGGTCAATGGTCAAGGTCATTGCACAAGGTCAAAGTATAACCCTATGCTTATATGTGGGCCATGCAGGTTCATACCATATCAGATACGATATGAACCGTATCTGAGTTCCTTTCCAGTTGTCTGTGTGAGTTAAAAGTATGTGCATGTGTTTTTATGTGTAAGAGCAAGTTTGATTAAGTCTGACGTTTGGGTTGTTTTAGATTCAAGATTGGAGTCACTGGAGCTCGGTGAGGGCCGGCTTTGAGTCATTGGGTATCCAGCTGTTGTTTGTTCCACTCCGGTCACCCGCCCCTTAAGCTGGATAAAGTACATGCCGGAACATCCGCAGGCAACACATGCACACATGTACTGAAATACCTCAGGTTAGGTGTGTAGGAGCAATTGAAGAAATGAAAAATAAATAGAAGAAATTGAATAAGGCTCTCCGCGCAGCACATATCTTTGACAGCTGGCATACTCAGAGTTGTGTAAGAGCAGCCGTCAGGACCTGGGGAAACTGCAGAGGGAAATTGTGTTTCTACAAGCTATTTTCAGACAAACTGGATGGAATATCAAAACACTGTTTGATGCTCATTGTCATATGACTCCCGAGATCATGTGTAACAAATTTGCTGAAGATTGATTTAAAATCATGTTTCTGCAAACTGAAATTGCACGTTTGTTGCCTTGGTCTAGTGAAATTGCTTGTGTCTCTGTGTAGATCAAAGGTTCCCAAACTTTTCAGGCTGTGACCTTCCAAAATAATCATATTTGAACTGGGACCCTCTACCCTGACAATTATTTGGAATTGTAGGCATTATGTTTGACTTGGTTCCACAGATAAATATTGTGAAAACTACAAGCTCACAATGCCAAATTTGGCCAATTTGGTATTGAAAAGGTCTTAAAGGTACTTAAATTGTAACTTTATAAATGTGCAGATACCCTGTATACACTTATACTGTATGTTTACTGTTTGTTTACTGTTTAAGTGAGAAAACAATGTTGCACATTAATCTCTCAGAGGGTCCTGACTAGGAACCACTGGCAGAGGGCCCTCAATATGTATTTGGGGTGGATCAGACCATGCATTAATGATGTTAATTCTGCCATTTCTTTTTACATACATTTTATATCCATTTGTGACTCTGAAAGTGTACAAATGGAACCAAATGGATCCATTTGAATCCATTTGTTCACTTTCAGTCTTAAATGCACACTGAGGATTAGGATTTCAAAGACTGTACAAAGCCTGGGAGCAATATTGTTGCCATGCACCGTCATTTTGCTACAGACAACAATGGAACGTTGCGTGATCCTCCTCCCCACTGCTGTAACTCTGCATGGGACATAGTATGTGGGTCATAATACATTTGTGGAATTCTGAGACAGTGGAAAGACAACAATAAAATAGAAAAATGTCTCCACCAGGACAGGTTGCCTACACAGGGGGCCCACACATTTTGGATTCAGACATAAAAAAGACTGATAGGCCTACATCTTGATCACACCAGAGATGTAGGAATGGCAAAACGTGTGTTTTGAAAAAATAAAAAATATTATAAAAATATAATATAAAAAAAATTGTCTAGCTTAAATGGCTGTTGCCAAATGCGTCATGATCCACGAAATCCGTGGCGGAAATAATATTTCAGGAGTACGGTATTATATTATGCCACAATGTGAAGCTGGCTTTTATAGCGCAACCATGAGGTTGATTTGAAAAAATGTGTGGTTAAAGGCTTAAAGGAAAAGGGGAGATAATCCCACCATTGCCTTGCAATGCCCTTTAGCTGATGAGTCATAAAGGCTTTGCTAGTGCTCATACTTGTGAATGTGTGTGTGTGTGTGTGTGTGTGTGTGTGTGTGTGTGTGTGTGTGTGTGTGTGTGTGTGTGTGTGTGTGTGTGTGTGTGTGTGTTCTTTCTTCCCTCAGTTCCTTCAACTGTCACGTAGATGACATTCTGCCATTTAATCTCCTGTGTGTGTGTGTGTGTGTGTGTGTGTGTGTGTGTGTGTGTGTGCGCGTGCGCGTGCGCGTGTCTGCGCACGTGTGTTCCATTTTAGCAAGTGTTTTGTCAATTAACAAGGCAGCGAATCAACCTTCCTGTATTTTCTGATACCAATGATGATGCCCATTTAGAAATCAAGAAAGTGTTGGTGTTTGCGTTTCAGTAGGCCTACTGTACATGTTTCAGTAGGCCTACTGTACATGCGTTTCAGTAGGCCTACTGTACATGCGTTTCAGTAGGCCTACTGTACATGCAACAAGTGACTGACTAATGTGTGAGGATAATTAGTGAACATGCAGTATGTTATTCTTTATTTAGTTTATTTAGCCTCATATCCACTTTACTTTACTTTGGGACAATGCATATTAATGGACATTACATACATGCAATGTTTTGTAGATTTAACAAAAAAAAATCATCCGCAGTCCTCACATAAAATCATAAAACTAAACAAGAAATACATTTACACTATACCTTGTTTATGTTTATTAATATTTTATTAATAAACAGTGAGTGCTACTCTAAGCAGAGTGATGATGCTAGGATCCTATTCAGTGGTGCATGGAAAAAAAGTACTCACATTACTTACTTATTTTGACCTGAGATCAGATTCTAAAAATGTCTTCTACCTCCTGACAGTTTTCTGAAAAAGCTATGTTTCTATGTCAGTCGTTCTTCGATTTTTCAAAAATATCAGACCTACAAGCTCGTAGCACGCCACTCGGTGGCGCGCTATGAGCTTGTAGATCTGCTATTTTTTCAATAGCTAAAGCATAACATAATGCTAACACCAAAAGGGGTTCCCGCCCAAAATGGGTTAAGTAAAAGTATACTGCAATGTAGTAAAAGTCCGGGATTAAAAATTTACTTTTAGTAAAGTATTGGTATAAAATGTACTTAAAAAAATAGAAAGTACTGATTAGGCAGAATGTCCCATTTCACAAATTTTCAAATTTTGATCATTTGATAACAGCAGATCCGACACATTGTGTGAGCTTGTAGATCGGCTATTTTCGAATGGCCGAAATGTATATGTGGGTAATGTATGTTTTGTAATAATAATCAAGTAATCTACAAGTATTGAAAATTGGAAATACTGTACTCAAGTAAAGTCAAAATGCCTAAAAATTTTACTTACCGGTAAGTACAGTACTTGTACATGTACTTAGTTACTGCGCACGCACGCACGCACACACGCACGCACGCACGCACGCACGCACGCACGCACGCACGCACGCACACACACACACACACACACATCTCACACACACACACCAAATTCCTCCAAACATTATGTTCTGCGAGCCTGTCCTCTTTCACTCTGAAATATGTCACAACATGGAATAAGACACTCTTGAAATGCCTTTAATCTAGACTTCAATAAATGATCGCTTCACATTTTGAACTCTAGAGACGCTGGTGTGTTTGAAGTTCTCCTTAGCTGGCCTGACATCTTCTTTTTAGGCCAGTGGAAAACATATTCAAAGAAGATGGTAAACTCCCACATGGCTATTCCCAAAAGTGTTATTTACTTTACTTCTTAGAAAGAAAAATAGCCCTATAAAAACGGATGATTTATTTAACAACCAGAGACATTGCCTGGGGGAGACAAATGGAGTTGACAGGCAGACAGAATGTCAATAGTCTGGGGCTTCTTCTGTGGGTCAAGCTTGCCCTTATAGAGGCTCAGATTTAGCTGCTGTCTTTTTGTCTCCACCAGGCCGAAGGCATGGGGAGAGAGTATGTTTTGCACTCCGTCCGTGTGTGTGTCCGTCCGTCCGTGTGTGTGTGTGTCCGTCCTTCCTTCCGTCCGGCCTGTTATAGCGCCACCATGAGGCAGCTTTTCACATTTATACCTAAAACTGTACCGATCTGCGTGAAACGTTGCATGCACACTCCCTAGAGGCCAAGGACAAACCTTTTACCTGCATTTTCCGCATCTGCCTTTTATAGCGCCACCAGGAGGCCGACTTTTGTAAAACACATTTTTTGATATTACTCCTCCAGATTCTGTCCAAAAATCTCACAAATCGTTACACAATATCTCTATGGTCATGTGCTCAAGTCGGATCTGTCTGATATTTCATATTCCATCCTAATTGGCTATAATTGGCTTTCACAGTTTGCAAGATTGCCCCGTTTTGAACAATAGCCTCAAATCATGAACGCAGCATGCAATTTACGTGAAATCTTTCACACATTTTCTTACTAGGCTGAGGAATATATCCCACCCTTTTCACATTGGCCTGTTATAGCGCCACCAACAGGTTGATTTTTGCAAAACACATTTTTGGAACAAAATGCCTCAAATCGGTACACATGATCTCTGTAGTCATGTGATCAAGACGAGTCTGTTGGATTTCTCAGATTGTACACTGATTGGCTAAAATTGCCTTCCAAAGTTTTCAGGAGTGGCCCGTTTTGTACAAAATGCTGCACATGTCCTGCTCATCCAGAATTCTATCCTCAGAGATGCTATGAGTGATCTGGCTCTGCATTTCCTCAACAAAATGAAGAAAAGAAAAACATTCTCCTAAACATTTTGCCAAACATCACACACACTCCTATCCTCCTGGTGGAGACCTGTGCCCGGAAGGGCACTTTTTCTAGTTATGTATTATATTTCTTTTCCCTACCAGTTCATTCAATTCACTCTATTGTCTTTCTTTCTTCCTCTCTTTCTCTCTCTCCCTGGCGGGTGAGCCCCATGCATTCATCAAGAGTGACGTGAGTCAATTTGTTTTGTGGACATGGTGCCGAAAACTGTTTAACATTGTGGCATTCATCAAGTTTTCGGAAATGAGGTTTGTGTACCTTTGATGATATCTTGAAATCATGCACAAATGCAATTTATTTCTATTTTCATATACCGTAATATGCTACATTTACATTTCAGCACATCATACGACGAATAGTGAAAATAGCTGATCTACAAGCTCACAATGCATCACGTCGCAACATGTTGTGGACTTGAAAAATGTTTCATGCATGATTACTATGAAAAGCCAGTGTGTCATTATTTTATTTTCCATTAATCGAAGAGAGCTAAACAATCGTTTTGGCTGGATACATTGGAGAGGTGTGTGAAATGTCCCATTGGAGAAGTAGCTTATTCAGTCTTGAAATATGTACACAGTCTTGTAGCTTCGCCTTTTTGTGTTTTTTCCAATCATTTTTTGTAACATTATCAAATGTTTTTTGGGACTGGTTGGTTTGATTCCAGGCTTAAAACTCTTAATGTAAGGATTGTCTTGGAAGAATTGAATGGTATTTCTTTCCTGTGGAACCTGCTTCGACTGTTATGCTCTTTAAGAGGGTTGCAGAGAGAGAGAGAGAG